>NC_092384.1:19998693-20315490 GCF_030028105.1 Mobula birostris
AATATTCTGAGCAATTTTGGGCCCCTTATCTGAGAAAAGATGTGCTGGCATTGGATAGGGTGCAGAGGAGGTTCACAAGGATGATTCTGGGAATGAAAGGCATATCATATGAGGAGTGTTTCATGGCTCTGGGCCTATACTCGCTCACTGAAACCTATTGACTGATTATTAAAAAGGCCTACTGTTACATGCTCAAGGAGATCTGTGTTTTTTTTTTGTGAGAATGATGTAATGGTCTTTTGGAGGTCACCTGATGTGATTTTCCCGTCGATGTGAGGTCACGTGATGACATGTGCACCATGGCTATATAAGGGTCGAACCCAGGTGATGCAGTTAGTTTTTAGTTTATAGATTTCCATGTAGAACGTGCTGTGTCCCCATTTCTGTTGCGTGTTTGCTCTTGTGATGTAGTTTCATTTTTAAAACGGAGTATTGTGTTCTATTGCAAGATACCATATTATTGGACTGGAAATTTTTGCTAGATGTGTTGATTTACTCAATTCCAAAAGTAGAAGGGAGAGTGAAGACTTTATCGACTTACAGGATCGAAGGATTGAGAGGAGTCGGCATCGTTTGGCAGTTTAATAAAAGATCAATCTTATTGAGTCTTCATTGGAGGATCACGACCTGCATCAAGATAACTCTTGCCAAAAAGAACAAGGAGTTCATGCAACGGTTTGCTCTCTCTCTCTAAAAGAACTTAAGATCAGTTGTTTTAAACTGTTTATTTTCGGCATCGGGAATCCTGCGGACAGAACCAGCAGGAAAGTCGCATCTGTGAAGAATTCCTTCTCCAGAGAAGTCACTCCCAATTGGACGTGTAAATCTGTTGGACTTTCAAATTTACCATTTTAGAACTATATCTGACTTTACCGCTTTAAGAACTGTTTTTGCATTTAACTCTTTAAGAAACCAGTGCTGAGTGAAGAGTTGTTTGAACGGCTGCACATCGGTTAACTTCTGGTTAAAGTTTTCGTTTGTTTTTTTCTTCCTTATCATTTATCCGTGTTTAATAAATGTTTGGTTGTTTTTACATAACCTGTCTCGATTGATATTCATTGTTGCCGTTTACGTAACACTAGATGGAGTGGATGTGGAGAGGATGCTTTCTCTAGTGGGGGAGTCTAGGACCAGAGGCCACAGCCTCAGAATTGAGGGATATCCATTTAGAACAGATGAGGAGGAATTTCTTTAGCCAAATGGTAGTGAATCTGTGGAATTCATTGCCAGAGGCAGCCGTGCAGGCCAAGTCATCAAGTATATTTAAAGCAGAGGTTGACAGCTTCTAGATTAGTCGGGATGTAAAAGATTACAGGGAGAAGGCAGGAGAATGGGATTGAGGGGGATAATGGAATGGTTGGAGTGGACCTGATGGGATGAATGGCCTCATTCTGCTGCTATGAATATGGTCTTACTTTTAACACGCAGGAAGACATTAGGAAACTATGCTGAAGAGATTGAAACACCTAAAAGAGTTGTTAATATATATTTGATATTTAAATCTTTGGACCAACTAGGAATGGAGAGGAACCTTATTGTTGTATGTGGTCCAGTGCTGTTCCGAGCTTTCGTTGTTCCGATAGCTCTTTCCGCAGCCCTATTGCTATTTGAATTGTGGAGCAGCATAAACATTCTTGCCAAGTCCCTGCTGCCTTCTTGGGGGGACATGCGGGCATCGTGGTCTCTGGTTCATGTTCCTGAGCTCTGTGCCTTTCGCGACACTTCTGGGAGGCATCCTTTGACCAGGCAGTATCTGCGTATGCTAAAAGGTAATATTATAACAGAGGTTAATAAAATGTTGACTGGTAGCACTAAAATCTTCAGAGGTTACAGGGTTTTCTTTTGATTGCCTCTGCCTTGTGTTGGAGGCATTAAAATCCTATGGCCTCACTGACCTGCAGCAATGAAGGTTAACACTGCCAGGTTTCCTAAGGGCCCTTCCATTTTACTCCTTCCCCTCCGACCTGCTGCTCCTGCCTGACACTCAGATAGAAAGATTCATCATATTTGAATGAGCCTTTGTCAAAAGATGGATCAGTTTTGCTCACTGCCTTAAGCCATCCACACCTACCTCCAGTCGGCATTGGTTAAAGTCAGAGCCTATCGTGGTAAAATCACTTGGAGTTAGAAATGGCCTTTTGACTTTTCATGATGACTCAATGTGACATGTTGAAGGGTTGAAGGGGTTGGGAGGTGGTTTTTGGACCCTTGTGAGGAGGGGTTGCTTGGACTTCTGTCTGGGGGGTCTGCCTGTGTTGCTTTCAGACTGACAATTTTGCAGGAGTTATGTTTTGTGAATTGGGTTCTACTTTCCTGTCTTTGTCTATAAGCTAGTCCTAACAATACTCTTAAGTTAGACAAATGTTCAATATGACCTTGCAATTCTTGTTTCACCTTGCACGGTGTGGTAAAGCTGTCTAAAAAATGAGGAACTACCTCATTGTGCACAATCTCAGTTTGATGGCTTTTGTCTTTCAAGGTAACCAAAGGATCTTTGTCTTAAAATTCCACTGTTGCTGGGCATGTGACTATGGGGATAGCTAACCCTTGTTTCCTGTTACATGGCATAAATGATATAAAAACTCTGTGTCTCTGTACTTTGAGGGAGAGAGACCACTGGTACGGATCCTGTGTGTGTCCAAGAAATGCGTTCTCTTTCCAGTAGCGAGCTATTAATAAAGAAGTTGTTTTATCTCCTGTAGTATTGTGCATTCTTGCATTGGGTAACAGGTGATAATTAGAAGTAGGGTTTTAACAAATGGATCCCATTAACATGCCTTTGGCTCCTATCACTCTGGACCCCCCTTATCCATGTACTGCACGAACTTACCTATATGCTATGGCACCTGCCTCAGCTGTTTACTTTTACAGTTCATTCCATATACACACCACCCTCTGAGTGAAGAAGTTGGCCATCAGGTTCCTTTTTACAAAATCTTTCTACTCTCACTTTAAACCTATGCCCCCTAGTTTTGGTTCCCTTTCCTTGAGGAAAAAGTCTGTGCATCCACCCTTGAAACATAGAAAACTGGGGTTCATTAAACAGAACTCCTTCTGTAGGACAGACAGCATCTATGGAGAGCAATAGTCAGTTAAGACCCCGAAATGTCGACTATTTATCGCTCTCCATAGCTGCTGCCTGACCTGCTGGATTCTCCCAGCAGTTGCTCTGGATTTCCAGCGTCTGCAGAATCTCTAGTGTTTAACCCTTCTGTGCAAGGTCCGCCAGGAAACTGAGGGAGAGTCTTTTGGATCATTGATCTTTAACTAATTATTCAAACATGCTGAGGAAATTCAAGTTCCAACTTTCATATTTCCTTACAAGATGAAAGGAGGCCATTCACCCATCAAGTTCATGCCACTCAATCATGTTTAGGATCCAGGGCACAAATGTAAGCTGAATGATAGTCACCTTTTGACCTGTTCTTTCCTCACAGTCTACATTTTGTACATTTTATTCCACATTGTGAACAAATTATAGAGTTGCTGGTAATGTTGCTGTCTGCTTACCATCTCTTTAGGAACACTTCGATATTCGTCACTTCTTCTTTTGCCTGGTATAAATTAATTGACAAGAAACATAATTGTTAAAATATTCTGTGCAAATATTAGAACAGATTTTCTTTCGAAAGAAGATACATAGGAGGACGTTGATTTAAGTCAGCATTTCTCAACTGGGGTTGCATGAGAGTTCATGATTTTAAAGAATAAACATTATTTTTTATACTTTGCATGATGCTAGCACTTGCAGTGGTGGGCAACTCTCTGCAAGGCTGTGGAAAAAATGTTTTGACTTCAAGTGACCTGATTCTGGGATTTAAATGGAAACTGAATCTTTGGAAAAACCATGTTGCAAAATGAAATCTTAAAATGTTTCCACTGCTGCTTGGGCTTGAGAGTGGGGAAAGATACCAGAAAGTCTTGAAAAGCAACTGGAAGAACTGCAGAACAAAATTGAACAGTATTTTTCCCCACTTTCAACACAAGTGTATGTCTGGGTGAGAGACCCTTTCACTGAATCTTCTGCTCAGCCTGAGAACTTGATTTTGAGAGAAGAGGAAGAACTTTGTGAGCTGCCCTCTGATTGTGCACTCAAGATGAGATGTACTGATCTGCCCCTGGACAAGTTCTGGATTTCTGTGGAAGAAGAATATCCTACCAGTCATAGGAAAGCAATGAATATTGTGCTGCAGTTTTCAACTTCTTACATGTGTGAGCAAGCTTTTTCTTGTTTAACAAGCATCCTTTGCAAGGATACAAATCATCTCATTTCAGTTGAGAGTGAAATCCTGTATGCTTATCTCAAGTTTGACCCAGCATTGTTTGTGCAGATGTTTCACATGCTGGGCCTATATTTAGAAAAATAGAGGGTTAGGGGTAGCCCTAGGTAATTTCTAAAGTAAGTACGTCTTCAGCGCAGCATTGTGGGCTGAAGGGCCTGTATTGTGCTGTAGGTTTTCTATATTTCTATGTTTCTATATTTCAGCCTGATCATGTCACTTTGTTAGAAATTTTCTTTTAAAAAGTCTTGTATAAAGTTGTGTCTTAGGTTATACTTTTATTCAATTTAGTCATAGTCATAGTCATACTTTATTGATCCCGGGGGAATTTGCTTTGGCTTATGGTTTTTTAGTAATTTTATTATTCAATATTGTCAATAACTTTTCATGTTGTATTACATTAATTAAAATCAATTTGCAACCTTTATTTAAATTAAATCTACCGAGCCTACCTTTAGAAAAATTAAATATCATTTTGATTTAAGCTAACTATTTAACAGAAATGTATTCCGCTTTGAAAATAAGCAGATACTAGTTAGCTGTAAATGACTGTTGTATGATTGATACAATGGCACGGTAGCAGAGTTGTTAGAACGATGCTTTACAGTACCACCGACCGGGGTTCAATTCCCACTGTTGCCCGTAAGGAGTTTGTACGTTCTCCCTGTGACCACCTGGGTTTTCTCTGGTTAACTCCTGCAGTCCAAAGCTGAACCGGTTGGTAGGTTAATTAGTCACTGCAAATTTTCCAAAGCCGTACTGGTTGGTAGGTTAATTAATCACTGAAAATTGTCCCATGATTAGGCTAGGGTTAAATCAGGGGTTGTTGGGTGGAGCAGCTCGAAGGACCAGAGGGCTGACTCTGCACTGTATGTCAATAGGGAAATTCATGGGATATTTTTATGATTGCATGTTAATATCAGATACAATGCTCCACTTGCACAAATATAACAAATTTTTCAATGCCAACTATTTTTAATAAAAGCCAAAACATGTCATTTAAGTTTATCGCTACAAATGAAATTAATAGAGTAATTTTTAGATTTTGACTAATGCATCTGGCCTAGGTTGGATCAAAAAGCAATGTAATGCAGCTGTAGAAATCGGAAATGAAACAAAATATTGGAAGCACTCAGCAGGTCAGGCAGTAATGAGTAATCCTAGTTGTTAGATTATGAGTGAGATGATAGTGAATCGTAACATATTTTTTAGAGATAGAGCATGGTGGCAGACCCTGCTGGCCCAATGAGCCCAATTACACCTCTGTGACCAATTCTCCCACTCATCTCTACTTGTTTGGGATGGGAGGGGAAATTGGAGCACCTGAGGAAATCCGGGTAACCATGAGAAGACCGTAGAAACACATAACAGCAGTGGGAAGTGAACCTGGGTCGCTGGCACTGTAAACAATACCCTCCTCTGCTGCCAGATTTTGAACAATCCTCAACTAGGCTGGAAGTTAATTTGGTCTCTGACCTTGAATATTATCCCAAGGGGGCTTGGGACATTTACCCTGGTGCAGACTACATGGGTAGATAATGAGGATATGGTTGGGACTTTGATGCTGTTGATAAGAGATAAAAGATAAAATATCGTTTACAACTGTGGTTCAGGAATACTGAATGGAGCAGATCAATCGGACAGGACAGCCAATGAATAACATGCATTGCCTCTCTTGCTGTTAGTTGAGATATTACAAAAACCCCATGGTAGACCAGCAAGTGCGCAGGTTGTGGTAAGTGCTGTTGTATTTACTTCGGCAGATTATCAACTTCCCCATTAGCACAAAACCCACTCTGTCGCTTCACTGAATTATCAGTCAAATCTGAATACAGAGACTGAAGATAAATTCTATAATGTTGCCTCAAATCATTTAAAGTAGTTTTGGGAAATGCACAAGGTGTAAAAAGTTTACCAGTCTGGCTCACTTACGCTTGCATGCTAAACATATGACCGTAAGAAGGAGAAGCAGAACGAAGGCTGCAGCCGCTGCACAGACGTAGATCCACCAGGGGAAAACAGCTGCCTGTCTCTCTGCAAAGTGCAAATATATTACTCCATTAAATACTTATACCAGACCACAAGAAATGAGAGCAAGATACCTGTTCTGCGTGTCGATATGCAAAGTAACAATAAGATTTTATCTGACAATACCACATCCTGATTCGTGAACACACGGGTTGTAAATAACAGTGGCTTGTATATCAGATACAATTTCTAAAGTGAATTCTGGGAAGGAACGGGGCAATGGGTAGCAGGGAGCAATTTTAGTCTCCTTTTTTTCTCGTAGGGTCCCGGTTCGCTGATCATATAGAAATATTGCTTCCTTAAAGCGATTGCAACTGCACTAAAATCAAAACGTTGTATGTTATTTGTTTACAAGTTTCAAAAAGAATTGCTAAAGAGCATGATTTCGCAGCAAAATGAAATGCAATTTCGGAATCTTCCCTCTGGGTCCTTAGAAGTGAAAGCCAGGGCCAGGCACGAGAGAGAGGGAGTTGTATCCCTACCCCAGTGGCAGTTGAGGGGGAGGTGGCAGAGAGTGAGTGAGACTGTCTACTGAACTTACGAATATTGGAGCGCAGTTTCATGTGTGGCTGGCTGGGAAACACGTTGCTGCTTCGGGATTCCTGAGTGTAACTATATTCTCTCCTTAATGCTGAAAGGAGATATAATGGAATTATACAGTAAGGGCGAGGACTTTCGGCCCATCGTTGGACGCTGTATCCAATTAGTTATTTTGCACTGTTATTTCCAGTTGCCGTGGATTTATTTTCCTTCCTAAGTGTGTAAGTGTGCATCAGTTTTCTGGTGGAAGTTACTGCCCCGAGGCACTTTGAGACAGTGCTTTCCAAAGCTCAGCGAACTCTGAGACACTCGCTCCGCGGTGCCAGTTCCCTCTCGTCAGACTAGCCATTGCAACAGAATCGCCAGGACAAAGAAGTTTGTCCCAAAATTTTGCCTAGGATTCCATTCTACATTGTGGATGCACATGAACGCCTAAATGGTCGGGAAAATAAAACTCAGTTGATCCGACAGACTCAGGATTAAGTACCCGGCTAGCAAGAATTTCATTCGAGCTGTTTCATTAGTTCTCCGACACACATTAAGTTGGCTGTTTTGGGAGACCTGTACACGGTAAGGATAGAGCGGACCCGGTATTTCACGGGAGCGCGACCACTGGAACCAGGCCGGTGATAAGCAGAGGGGAGCTGGGTTTATATCACCCGGTCGTCCAGATGCTGAACTATCGGCATCTCTGTGATCGGAAAGCAGCATTTATTGAATTCCGCTCCGGTCCCTCCAGGCCAATTGTAGCCATCGGATCCACGCCCGAGGGTTGCCTACAAAACCGTCATCCTCATGGCAAAAGCAAAACATCCGATTACATCCACACAGCCCGGCGAACATTACAACAAGCACCGTACCTTTAGCGCTGGCAATGTACGTGTAATTTTGCTTTTGAACCCTGTTGCCGGGATAGGTGACTTGGCAGGTGTACACTATCGCGTTCCTGGCTGGACGCACAACCTCAAGTGAGCTGGAGACTCGGAAGAGATCTCCCTGCAACGGCTCCACGTGTGGCTTGGCGCCGCTTCCAACCTCCGTGTTGTCCGCCATCCATGCAAAGGCCAGCTCCCGGGACTGCGATTCGGCAACCGTACAGACAAGCCTCAGGATCATCGAAGAGCCTTTCCTAACCAGCGTGGAGGTAATCTGCGGCAGGTTCAGGGAAGCTTCAACACAGGTGGGAGAAACGGAGTGAATTATCAATTCCAGACTTCATTATTTTTCATTCTTATTTTACATTGTAATAACCAGTTTATTTTGTTCTTCTATTATTGTGCACTAGTTTATAATAAAAATATTATTAGTATAATAATCAGATTTTATTCAATTATATGTTTATTTTCTCAGTCTTATTTTGCATGGTAATATCAAACTTATTCTCTTAATATTACTATTTTGCATTATTTCATCATACAACTTGTCAGTATTATCAGGTTTTCTTCAAATTTTCAGTATGATTTTTGCATTGTAATATTAAATTTATTCTATTTATATTACGATTCTTTTGCACAGTTTTTATAATAAGTTATTCGTTATTATTATTTTCTGCGGCCATTACGTTGTAATTTTTGCCCGTTTGCTCCTGCCCACTATTACACTGTAGAAGGAGAAATCGGTGCCTTTTCCCCCACGGTGTGATTTCGCGTAAGTTCCAGCCCTGTTTGCAAAATTGGTCGGAACCCCCGAGCCTCGATGATGTTAACACTACCCGTACAAACACGGTCTCCTCTCGCCGGGATTCGCACCGAACTGCTGACGCAGTGATCCCGTCCCAGCTCGATAAACGGTGACGCTGCATTGAATGTTTTCAGTAGATATAAACCACACCATTTCAGAATGACTCGGGCTCAAACACCAGACCGATCACACCGATATTGTGTCCACAACACTGACGAATAATTAGATGATGTTTGTTCCCGACCGAACGGCGTAGATGAGATCCCGCCCTTTCTCTGGGACCTCATCGTCCCGTGTAGCTATCAGATTCAATTCGTTTCCCCGGTGTTAACCCATGAGCGTCGCGGTGTAAAAATAGAAAATCAAGAGGTAATTTGCAGCAGATAGTAATCTGTGGAAGAAAAACAGTTAACTTTCCACCGCTGCCTGTTAACGTAACCGGTAACGCATGGTTCCTGCAGTTTCAGTTTTTATTTCTGATTTCCAGCATCTGCGCCTTTTCTTAAATTCCATATGGCAGGCGGTCTTAGATAAACTCCGTCTCTTCGTGGTTGGAAACAGGGTTGGGTGTGTGGGCACGGGATCATCAGAATGAAATGAGGAGTGTTTAACGTATCATCATCTCCTGCGATGCAGCAGCCCGCACAAGCGTTGCTTTTTGGGCATTATTAGAACTTTGGTTTGCTTGGAGCTTTACAAGACGCTTCCAGGCTCTGATTTGTTGCATTCAATGGTCCCCACTGAACGCTGCCCTTTTCCGGCTCTTACCTTGTATACAGGGGTCTTTTGCGATTTGCAGCAGTGGGTCCAGTGCTGTGATTTGCTTCCCGCAGCTTTTCCACTGGGTGGATTGATAAGGCAGCAGGTGGTGACTGACGGCCAGAAGCCAGCAGCCCCGGCTGACCGGCTTACTGGTGTGAAGGAATTTCAGTTATGGAGGCATTCAGTAATGGAGATATGAAAACATATGAAATGGTGACTACCAGGTAACCATTCATACACATCCCAGGTACCAGAACATTGCTGTTTATGTCTTACTATTTCAAGCCATCATCTGTGAGGAAACCTGCCTCCACCCCCCCCCCACCCTGGCCAAGTGTTGCACATTCTAACTACCCTCCCCTCTGGGTGAAAATATCCCCTTCAGATCCCCTCTCAACCACCTATCCTTTACTTTAAGCCCCTGTCCTTCCGTTTTAGATCCTTTTTCTACCCTGCCTATGCACTTTCATAAGCTTGAAGGCTTTAAACAGCTTCTTCCCCACTCCCTGTCCATCCCAGGCCTCCTTCAGTCCAAAAGAAGCAAACTCGGTGTATTCAATCTTTGCTCATTGCTGAAACACCTTATCACAGGCAATACTACTTTGACTCTCCTCTGCACTCTCCAGTACAATTATGTGCTTCTCATGGTGTTGCAACTGGAACTGCACAATTTTTCAGCCTCGTCTCATCTCTTGCACTACTCTGTTAGCCCCTTCCTGGGCTCAATCACAAAGAAGGCAAAACAAGAGCCTCGCTTCATTAGGAGTTTCAGGCAATTCGGATTGTCGCCACTTTCTACAGATGTACCGTGGAGAGAATTCTAACTGGCTGCATCACCATATCGTATCACTGCACAGGATCAGAAAAAGCTGCAGAATGCTGTTCCATCATGGACACTAGCCCCTCATCATCAAGGACTTCTTCTTCAAAAAACAAAACCTCAGAAAGGCAGCATCCATCGCTAAGGGCCCCCACCACCCAGGACATGGTCTCTTCTCAATACCACCATCAGACAGGAGCCTGAATACACATACTCACCATTTCAGGAAGAGCTTCTTCCCCTCTGCTATCGGATTGCTGAACAGATAATGAGCCCATGAACACTATCACACGGTTTTGCTTTCTTTTTGCACTAATTTAATTTATATATATATATTTCTTACTGTAATTTATAATATAGATTATGTATTGCACTATACTGCTGCCACAAAACAACAAATTTCAAATTTCCTCCTTCCTCTACCTCCCCCCGCCATCTTTTTATTCTAGAATCTTCTTCCTTCCACTTCAGTCCTGAAGAAGCGTCTCGGCCTGAAATGTCGACTGCTTATTCATTTCCATAGATGCTGCCTGACCTGCTGAGTTCCTCCAGCATTTTGTGTGTGTTGCTCTGAATTTCCAGCATCTGCATACTTTCTTGTGTTTAAAATTTCATTACATACGTCAGCGATAATAATCCTGATTGTAATTCTGATTTCTGATTTTCTACTTAGTCTATTTTGCCTGGTCCTTCTATCGTCTCCAATGACCACTCATTTCTAACTTCCCATTTCTTTTCTTAGTTGATCAAATGAAAAGACCTGGTGTTCGCAAAAGGTACAGTGAGCCTGAGGATTTGGAAAGTGTCAAAGTCAATTAAGAGACCAAGAACGGCGAGTAGATTCCCTGAGTAATCTTGTGGAAAACATCATAGCAAACTGTAAATAGCTGGCAAAAGTTAATGTGGATTTCTCAACAAGTGGGTTATTTTAAAAAATGGCGGAAAAATTCTAAGAAATATTTGATATCCATGCTCACAGAAGGCACAGGTCCAGAGAAAAAATAACATTAGTAAAAAACTGGAGAAATTGATTGGAGAGGGAGTTGTATGACATGTATAGGAAGCAGGGAGTAAAGAAGGTACTTGAGGAGTATAAGAAGTGCAGGAAAATACTTAAGAAAGAAATCAGGAGGGCTAAAAGAAGACATGAGGTTGCCTTGGCGGTCAAAGTGAAGGATAATCCAAAGAGCTTTTACAGGTATATTAAGAGCAAAAGGATTGTAAGGGATAAAATTGGTCCTCTTGAAGATCGGAGTGGTTGGCTATGTGCAGAACCAAAGGAAATGGGGGAGATCTTAAATAGGTTTCTTGCATCTGTATTTACTAAGGAAACTGGCATGAAGTCTATGGAATTAAGGGAAACAAGTAGTGAGATCATGGAAACTGTACAGATCGAAAAGGAGGAGGTCCTTGCTGTCTTGAGGAAAATTAAAGTGGATAAATCCCCGGGACCTGACAGGGTGTTCCCTTGGACCGAAGGAGACTAGTGTTGAAATTGCAGGGGCCCTGGCTGAAATATTTAAAATGTCGCTGTCTGCAGGTGAGGTGCCGGAGGATTGGAGAGTGGCTCATGTTGTTCCGTTGTTTAAAAAAGGATAGAAAAGTAATCCGGGAAATTATAGGCCAGTAAATTTAATGTCAGTAGTAGGTAAGTTATTGGAGGGAGTACTAAGAGACAGAATCTACAAGCATTTCGATAGACAGGGACTTATTAGGGAGAGTCAACATGGCTTTGTGCGTGGTAGGTCATGTTTGACCAATCTATTGGAGTTTTTCGAGGAGGTTACCAGGAAAGTGGATGAAGGGAAAGTGGATAATGTCTACATGGACTTCAGTAAGACCTTTGACAAGGTCCTGCATGGGAGGTTAGTTAGGAAAATTCAGTCGCTAGGTACACATGGAGAGGTGGTAAATTGGATTAGACATTGGCTCAATGGAAGAAGCCAAAGAGCGGTAGTAGAGAATTGCTTCTCTGAGTGGAGGCCTGTGACTAGTGGTGTGCCACAGGGATCAGTGCTGGGTCCATTGTTATTTGTCATCTATATCAATGATCTGGATGATAATGTGGTAAATTGGATCAGCAAATTTGCTGACGATACAAAGATTGGAGGTGTAGTAGACAGTGAGGAAGGTTTTCAGAGCCTGCAGAGGGACTTGGACCAGCTGGAAAAATGGGCTGAAAAATGGCAGATGGAGTTTAATACAGACAAGTGTGAGGTATTGCACGTTGGAAGGACAAACCAAGGTAGAACGTACAGGGTTAATGGTAAGGCACTGAGGAGTGCAGTGGAACAGAGGGATCTGGGAATACAGATACAAAATTCCCTAAAAGTGGTGTCACAGGTGGATAGGGTCGTAAAGAGAGCTTTTGGTACATTGGCCTTTATTAATCGTAGTATTGAGTATATGTTATGATGAGGTTGTATAAGGCATTGGTGAGGGCGAATCTGGAGTATTGTGTTCAGTTTTGGTCACCAAATTACAGGAAGGATATAAATAAGGTTGAAAGAGTGCAGAGAAGGTTTACAAGGATGTTGCCGGGACTTGAGAAACTCAGTTACAGAGAATGGTTGAATAGGTTAGGACTTTATTCCCTGGAGCGTAGAAGAATGAGGGGAGATTTGATAGAGGTATATAAAATTATGATGTGTATAGATAGAGTGAATGCAAGCAAGCTTTTTCCACTGAGGCAAGGGGAGAAATAAAACAGAGGACATGGGTTAAGGGTGAGAGGGGGAAAGTTTAAAGGGAACATTAGGGGGGGCATCTTCACACAGAGAGTGGTGGGAGTATGGAATGAGCTACCAGACGAGGTGGTAAATGCGGGTTCTTTTTTTAACAGTTAAGAATAAATTGGACAGATACATGGATGGGAGGTGTATGGAGGGATATGGTCCGTGTGCAGGTCAGTGGGACTAGGCAGAAAATGGTTCAGCACAGCCAAGAAGGGCCAAAAGGCCTGTTTCTGTGCTGTAGTTTCTATGGTTTCTATGGTTCTATGACTAAAAAGTCCATTAATTCCCAGAGGCTGTATCCCAAGACTTTGAAAGAGGTGGCCAAACAGGCAATAGTTGTCACCTTCCAAAATTCCAGATTCTCAAACAGCTCCCACAGACTTGGAGGTTATGTGTAAACCAATTGTTTAATAAAAGAGGTCAGAGAAAGCAGGGAAACCACAGACAAGTTACCATGTAGCAGTTGTAGGAAAAGTACTATACTCTGGTCAAGGATTTGGTAACTTGGCACTTGGAAAATATTAATAGGAGAGGGCAGAATCAATACAGACTTCAGAAACAGGAATCATGTTTTAAAATCTATTCGAACTTTTAAACTAGTAAATAGCTTCACTTGTAAATACTGTAGTAGGGCAAGCTAGTTGATGTGGTTTGTCGGCCATCAATGAAGATGTCACACAGGAGATTATTAAACAAAATTAGAGTGTAAAATGTCATGGTTATTATCAGGCACTTATGGACTGAGGAAACAGAGTAAATGATTGTTGATTGGAGACTGTCACTGGGGGGTGCTGCACGGATCGGTGTCGATTGGTCCCACACATTAACGATCTATACCAAGAGTTTGACTGACGCAGGAGCCATAGAGCACTACAGAATTGAAACAGGCCCTTCAGCCCACCTAGTCTGTGAAAAACTGATATTTTGCCCACTCCTATCACCTCGCACCTCCCATAGCCCTCCATAACCCTCCCACCCAAACTTAACCTAAATTTTAAAATCCTTGAGGAATCTCATTAAAATCTTTCATATGTTGAAAGGCCTAGACAGAGTAGATGTATAAAACATGTTTCCCATGGTGGGAGAGTCTAGGACAAGAGGGCACACCCTCAGGATAGAGGGGCACCCTCTCAAAACAGAGATGCAGAGAAATTTCTGTAGCCAATGGGTGGTGAATTTGTGTAATTTGTTGCCACATGTGGCTGTGGAGGCCAGGTCATTGGGTGTATTTAAGGCAGAGATTGATAGGTTCTTGATTGGACATGGTATCAAAGGTTACGGGGAGAAGGCCGGGAACTGGGGTTGAGGAGGAGATACAAAAAAAGGATCAGACATGATTGAATGGCGAAGCAGACTCGATGGGCCAAATGGCCTAATTCTGCTCCTATGTCTTGTGGTCTTATAGCAGGTGGAATAGAATACAGAAAATGTAAAATTTAATAGGAAAAACAGGAAATCAAACTATTTTTTAAAAGCTGAGAAGTTGGAGGCTCCTGATGTTCTGAGAGGTCTGGGTGTTCTTGTACATCAGTCACATGCAGGAAAAATGTGTAAATAGGAAGATAAACTGTATGTTGATATTTATTGCAAGAGGATTTGATTACATGGGTAAATTACTGTTGTTACATTGGATCCAGATGAAACCGTATCTGGAATATTGTGTACAAGTGTGATCTTCCAGTCTATAGAAGGATACACTTGGCAGTAGAGGAGGTGAACTGAAGTTTAGCAGACTGATTTCTGGAATGAAGTGATGCTAATTATCCTGAGCTCACACGCTCCAAAATTTCAAGGAATAAAGCATAGAGACATCTTACAGAGATTGAGGGGGCAGATAAAGGCATGAAATTTCCCCTGGGTGTGGTGTCAAGAACCAGAGATCTCTGTCTCATTTAGAGGTCTGTCATGTACAACAGAATGGGAAAAATATTCCTTCTCCTGGAAAACAGCGAATCTTCACAATTCTCTGTCCAAGGAACTGCAAAGACTCAGTTGCTGAGAATTTTTGGATATGAATGGATTCAAAGTTAGACAGGGAATGGTGCAGGGAAGTACCGCTTGGGTAAGAGAGGAGTCGTGGTCTGGGGTGGAGAGTGGAGCAGATGAATTACCATATGAATTACCTATTCCCCATTTCCATTCCTTAAGTTCTAACCAAAAAGGCATTATTTTCACTCATTTACTCTTCCACTCCTCTACGGTTCCTTACGGGAAACTGAGGCTTCAGTGCCATAAGATATTGTTGGTTGAAGTACTGAGTGAAGTATATACCTAACTAGACCAGTTTGCCCACAAATGGGCCATTGCTTCCAGCACTGACGATTGGCCCCAACCTTGGTGCTTGCCGGCACACTTCACTCTAAACCTTTCACCAATCTCCACCTGTGTCTCTACCCATTTGCCAGAACTAATGCTGTCATCAACTTCCATCACCCTGTGTACTACAAAAGTTCCCAAGTGCCCTCCTCCCACTGTCTAAAACTGTGGAAACTGCTGGATTCTGAGCACCATCCTGCACAACACAACACAACACAAACTCTGATTTCCCTGGTCTTTCTCTCTCCTTCTTTGCTGGTGAAGCCATGGCCATGCTTCCAACGTGCAAGGCTCCATTTCTCCACCGAACTAATCCAAGATCTACATATTTAAATCCTCACAGTTGCGTTCAACAGCTTTCCCCAAAAATCCATTAACTGACCATTCTTTAGCTATCTAGTTATTAAATTGACATCCATATCATCAGGGTAGAAATTTATACAGAGTGTAAACAATTATTTTCTAGATCAATATGTTGAAGAGCCAAATGGGGTAAAGTTGAATATTGTGCAATGAAAAATTATGATCACTCTTCCCTCAAACCCATAGTTTAGCTGGTTAGAGAAAAGATTAATGAATATACAGCAAAACATCACATTGTCATGGAGTCTGTATTCCGGTTCATGGTCCGGTCCATCGACCCTTGCTCCAGGTTTTCCTGTCTACCTTGTTTCTGTTCTTGTTGAGATCTAATTGAGGCAGTTGATGCTTGTTGGGCCTGGCTGCATAAATACCTTCAGAGACCAGGGCATGGCTGCTGGATTGTTCTTGTCTTTACTCCTTGTATCCCTTCCTCTGCCTTCTGTTTCCTCGCCTGAAGCCTTACCTTGTCTTGCCGGTAACTCTCACCTCGCCTGAAGTTCTTGTTTCACCTTGCATTGCCTGAAGCCTTGCCTGGTCTTGCTGGTAACTCTCGCCTCGTCTCACCTTCAGTCTTGTCCTGGAGCCACCCCGTACCTAGATCCCCTCCTGTCCCTTGCCTCCGCTGGGTAAATCAGGCTGTAAGGCGGCTGGTTCTGTCCCTTCCTGTCCCTAGCCTCTGTTGGGTAAGCCAGACTGTATTGCCGTTACCTAAGGTTGGTTCTGTCCCTTCCTGTCCCTTGCCTCTGTCGGGTAAGCCTGGCCGTCTTGCTGTACCTGTGGTTGGTTCTGTCCCTTCCTTTCCCTTGCCTCTGTCAGGTGGTGATCCGCGCCCTGCCCAGGAGGAGACTCTAGTCTCTAGCCTCAAGCCTGAAGACTCCAGCCTCCTGCCTCCAGCCAAGCCTCGCCTCAAGTCTCTAGCCTTTAGCCTCAAGCCTGAAGACTCCAGCCTCCTGCCTCCTGCCAAGCCTCGCCTCTAGTCTCTAGCCTCAAGCCTGAAGTCTCCTGCCTCCTGCCTCCTGCCAAGCCTCGTCTCAAGGCTCTAGCCTCTAGCCTCAAGCCTGAAGACTCCAGCCTCCTGCCAAGCCTCGCCTCTAGTCTCTAGCCTCAAGCCCGAAGACTCCAGCCTCCTGCCTCCTGCTGAGCCTCGTCTCTAGTCTCTAGCCTCAAACCTGAAGACTCCAGCCTCCTGCCTCCTGCCAAGCCTCGCCTCTAATCTCTAACCTCAAGCCTGAAGATTCCAGCCTCCTGCCGAGCCTCACCTCTAGTCTCTAGCCTCAAGCCTGAAGATTCCAGCCTCGTCCTGCCTGCCAGCCAAGCCTCGTCCTTTCCTAGTTCTGGGGTCCGAGCCAGAGGCAAGACTTAGGTACTGGGTCCTTGTCCAGTCTCTGGCTCGGAGTCCAAGCCCAGGCTCCTAGCTCTCTTGTCCAGTCCTGTTCCGGGTTTCCGGTTTTCGTTTCCATGTCCTTGCCCTCACCCTGTATCCTAGTCCTGTCCCTAGTACTTAAGTGTCTGTGTCTTGCACTTGGTTCCATTCCTAGCCACCTCCTTATGACACACATTAATTCAAAGTTTAACCCGAAATTAGGCTCTTAAATCTAAGCAAAACAAATTGAAGATATGAGATGTGAACTGTGTCAGGCAGGTTTTGAATAACTACATTAATATATTTGTCTTTAAAGAAACAATAGCTAACATTGCAAAAGTCATTTACAACAAATATATCTTAAAGCATAAAAGGAAAAAAATCTAACCATGGTGATCTAAAGAAGTTAAAGATCAAAGGCAAAGATTTATAAATTTGCCAAAAAGAGCAGTTAGCCAATGATTGAAAATTTTCAGAATTCAGCAAAGGTGAAATAAGAAATAAAAGACAAGAAAAAATAAATATGAAAACAATCCAGCAATGGGCTGCAAAATGACTGTACATAAATGAGATCAAAAGTTAATGTGAGTCCTTTATAGACTGAGGAGAACGTGAGCCAATAAATCCCCTAGCCCTGATGACCTACGTCCCGAGTTTCCAAGTGCTACTTATAGAGATAATAGACACTTTCCAAATAGTCAATTTCCAGATCCCATAGATCCCAGGCTGTTCCCACAGATTGGAAGGTGACAAATGTAACCTCACAATTAACAATTGGAGGAGAGTAATAAACATAGGGAAAGAAAAACAGTTGAGGAGAAATGTGAGGCAATTCACTTTGGTGGAGAAAACAGATAGCAGTACTTTTTTTAAAAGGCAAGAGAATGGAAGAAGCTAGTTTTCAATGGACCAGAGAGTCCATATATGTGATCATTAAAAGTTAACCTGCGCAGACAACAAAAATTTGGGAAAGCAAAAGATATGGATGTTGCAAGGGGAATTGAGGACAGGGGCAAAAGTATCTTATCGGAATTAATTGCAACTCTAGCGAGACTGCAGGTACTCATCTGGTCTCCCCACCTAAGGGCAGAGGTACAGATACAGTATGTGAAGAAAGGCAGTGTGGAAATGCAGTGTTTGTGGGATAGGCAGAAATTAAGCTCTCTAGAGTTTTGAAAAATAATAGGAGGTCTTATGAAAACATATAATATTCTTACAGGACATAAGAGCTAGGACCTACATCCTCAGGGTTGGTTCACAACTGAGGTTAGGGGAAATGTCCTAACACAGAAGCTGGCAAATCTGTGGAACTCACATCACAGAAGGGAGTGGAGTTGTAGGTGTAGGAACGATCTTTCCCCTGCCTATTGTGTACAGAGCCAAGAGTCACAATCTCAGAATAAGGGGTCAGATATTCAGGACGATTTTTAAATTCACAGACAATACAAAGATTGACATTGTGGATAGCATAGAAGATTGCCAAAGGACACCACGAGATATAGATCAGTTGCAGATACGGGCAGGGAAATGGCAGATGGAGTTCAGTCCTGCCAAAGGGGACCTGTGCACATTGAGTGATCACATGTGGAGGGGTCAGTACACTGCTAAAGACAAGATCTTTAACAGCACTGATGTTCAGGGGGATCTTGGGATCCAAGTCCATAGCTCCTTGAAAGTCGCTGCCCAGATTGTTAGTATGGTAAAAAAAGGCATATGGCAAGCTTGCCTTTGTTAGACAAGGTATTGAATTCAACTGGCTGCCTTATGTTGCAGATTTATAAAATGCGAGTTAATCTGCATCTGGAGTATTGCATTTATTTCTGGTCAGCACATTATAGGAAGGGTATGGAGGCTTTTGAGAGGATGCAGAAGGGATTTGCAAATAAAGATATGTAATAAAGCAAGTGAAGAATTACCAGGATGCTACCTGGATCAGAGGACATCTGTTATCTGGAGATATTTGACAAATGGGTTGTTTTCTCTGGAGCAGTAGAGGCTGAGGGGAGAACTGATAGAAATTTATATGATTATGACAGGCAGCTTGAAACCACTTGCCCACAGTGGTCAAAATCTCTAATACTAGAGGCATACATTTAAGTTAAGAGGGGTTAAGTTCAAAGGAAAGGTGTGGGACAATTTTCTTTTATATAGAGAGTGGTGGGTGCCAGGAATGGTGGCAAAAAGGCAAATATGGTTGAGGTGTTTATGAAGCTCTCAGATATGCCCATGAATGTGCAGGAAATGGGGGCATATGGACATTGTGTAGGCAGAAGGGATTGGTTTACTTAGGCATTTTATCACTAGTTTAATTAGTTTAACACAATGTCATGGACCATAGGGCTGTATTGTTCAATATGTAAGGGATAAAATTGGTCCTCTTGAAGATCAGAGTGGTCGCCTATGTGCAGAACCAAAGGAAATGGGGGAGATCTTAAATAGGTTTTTTGCGTCTGTATTTACTAAGAAAATTGGCATGAAGTCTATGGAATTAGGGGAAACAAGTAGTGAGATCATGGAAACTGTACAAATCGAAAAGGAGGAGGTCCTTGCTGTCTTGAGGAAAATTAAAGTGGATAAATCCCCGGGACCTGACAGGGTGTTCCCTCGGACATTGAAGGAGACTAGTGTTGAAATTGCAGGGGCCCTGGCAGAAATATTTAAAATGTCGCTGTCTACAGGTGAGGTGCCGGAGAATTGAAGAGTGGCTCATGTTGTTCCGTTGTTTAAAAAAGGATCGAAAAGTAATCCGGGAAATTATAGGCCGGTAAGTTTAACGTCGGTAGTAGGTAACTTATTGGAGAGAGTACTAAGAGACAGAATCTGCAAGCATTTGGATAGACAGAGACTTATTAGGGAGAGTCAACATGGCCTTATGCGTGGTAGGTCATGTTTGACCAATCTATTAGTGTTTTTCGAGGAGGATACCAGGAAAGTGGATGAAGGGAAGGCAGTGGATATTGTCTACATGGACTTCAGTAAGGCCTTTGACAAGGTCCCGCATGGGAGATTAGTTAGGAAAATTCAGTTGCTAGGTACACATGGAGAGGTGGTAAAATGGATTAGACATTGGCTCAATGGAAGAAGCCAAAGAGTGGTAGTAGAGAATTGCTTCTCCGAGTGGAGGCCTGTGACTAGTGGTGTGCCACAGGGATCAGTGCTGGGTCCATTGTTATTTGTCATCTATATCAATGATCTGGATGATAATGGGGTAAATTGGATCAGCAAATTTGCTGATGATACAAAGATTGGAGGTGTAGTAGACAGTGAGAAAGGTTTTCAGAGCCTGCAGAGGGACTTGGACCAGCTGGAAAAATGGGCTGAAAAATGGCAGATGGAGTTTAATACAGACAAGTGTGAGGTATTGCACGTTGGAAGGACAAACCAAGGTAGAACGTACAGGGTTAATGGTAAGGCACTGAGGAGTGCAGTGGAACAGAGGGATCTGGGAATACAGATACAAAATTCCCTAAAAGTGGCGTCACAGGTAGATAGGGTCGTAAAGAGAGCTTTTGGTACATTGGCCTTTATTAATCGAAGTATTGAGTATAAGAGCTGGAATGTTATGATGAGGTTGTATAAGGCATTGGTGAGGCCGAATCTGGAGTATTGTGTTCAGTTTTGGTCACCAAATTACAGGAAGGATATAAATAAGGTTGAAAGAGTGCAGAGAAGGTTTACAAGATTGTTGCCGGGACTTGAGAAACTCAGTTACAGAGAAAGGTTGAATAGGTTAGGACTTTATTCCCTGGAGCGTAGAAGAATGAGGGGAGATTTGATAGAGGTATATAAAATTATGATGGGTATAGATAGAGTGAATGCAAGCAGGCTTTTTCCACTGAGGCAAGGGGAGAAAAAAAAACAGAGGACATGGGTTAAGGGTGAGGGGGGAAAAGTTTAAAGGGAACATTGGGAGGGGGGCCTCTTCACACAGAGAGTGGTGGGAGTATGGAATGAGCTGCCAGACGAGGTGGTAAATGCGGGTTCTTTTTTAACATTTAAGAATAAATTGGACAGATACATGGATGGGAGGTGCATGGAGGGATATGGTCCGTGTGCAGGTCAGTGGGACTAGGCAGAAAGTGGTTCGGCACAGCCAAGAAGGGCCAAAAGGCCCTTCTGTGCTGTAGTTTCTATGGTTCTATGGTTCTATGCTGGAGAAAACTAATCTTTCAGCAATAAAGTAGTGAATGTTTGGAATTCTCTGTGCATAACTGCTTGGAAGCTCAACTACTGAGCACACACAATTCAGAAATCAATAGATATTTGAGTCAATGGATGTGAAGTAAGCAGGAACAGGGCACTGAGGTCAAAGATTAGCTGTTGCCTGACTGAATGTGCAGAGGGTGCTGACTGGCTTACTTTTGTTTCCGGAATCTGCCAAATACCACATGGCCATCCTTGTACTGTGCAGGCATTTGTCCAGGACTGATATTGCCAGTGGCTTGTCGCACCATCTCATTCTCACCAGCTTCTTGGTAGAAAATGGGAGCAGGAGTAGGCTACTGCACCCTGTGGCCCTGATCCACCATTCCTCACGATCATGCATGATCATTGTATGATCATTGTATCACTTCATGATCTTGTACCTGCCTGTTCCTATTCTTACTCCCTTTGGGTGATGGAGAACTTCATTGGTTCACCAACCTAAGTATGAAGGCATTCTCCTTGCATTCATTTCTAAATGTACTGTATACCCCATACCCTGAGGCTGTGGCTGCTGTTCTAGACAGTCAGTCATTGTCAACATTCATCTTGTATCCAGTCTGTTTCATCCTGTGGGAATCTCTGATTCTTCTTTTCCATCGACCAAATGGTGCTTAATGAATACTTTACTTCAGTATTCACATGGAAAAAGATCTTGGTGATTGTAGTGATGACTTGCAGCGGACTGAAAAGCGTAGATATTAAGAAAGAGGATGTGCTGGAGCTTTTGGAAAGCATCAAGTTGGAGAAGTCACTGGGACTGGATGAGTTGTACCCCAGGCTACTGTGGGAGGCGAGGGAGGATTTTGCTGAGCCTCTGGTGATGATCTTTGCATCATCAATGGGGACAGGAGAGATACTGGAGGATTGGAGGCTTGCGGATGTTGTTCCTTTATTCAAGAAAGGGAGTAGAGATAGCCCAGGAAATTATAGACCAGTGATTCTTACTTCAGTGATTGGTAAGTTGATGGAGAAGATCCTGAGAGGCAGGATTTATGAACATCTGGAGAGGTATGATATGAATAGGAATAGTCAGCATGGCTTTGTCAAGGGCAGGTTGTGCCTTATGAGCCTGATTGAACTTTCTGAGGATGTGTCTAAACACATTGATGAATGAAGAGCAGTAGATGTAGTGTATATGGATTTCAGCAAGGCATTTGATAAGGTACCCCATGCAAGGCTTATTGAGAAAGTAAGGAGGCATGGGATCCGATGGGACACTGCTTTGTGGATCCAGAACTGGTTTGTTCACAGAAAGCAAAGAGTGGTTATAGATGGGTCATATTCTGCATGGAGGTCGGTGACCAGTGGTGAGCCTCAGGGATCTGTTCTGGGACCCTTACTCTTCGTAATTTTTATAAGTGACCTGGATGAGGAAGTGGAGGGATGGATTAGTAAGTTTGCTGATGACACAAAGGTTGGAGGTGTGGATAGTGTGGAGGGCTGTCAGAGGTCACAGCGGGATATTGACAGGATGCAAAACTGGGCTGAGAAGTGGCAGATGGAGTTCAACCCAGATAAGTGTGAAGTGGTTCATTTTGGTAGGTCAAATATGATGGCAGAATATAGTATTAATGGTAAGACTCTTGACAGTGTGGAGGATCAGAGGGATCTTGGGGTCCGAGTCCATAGGACGCTGAACGCAGCTGTGCAGTTTGACTCTGTGGTTAAGAAGGTGTACAGTGTATTGGCCGTTATCAATCGTAGAACTGAATTTAGGAGCTGAGAGGTAACACTGCAGCTATATAGGACCCTGGTCAGACCCCACTTGGAGTACTGTGCTCAGATCTGGTCGCCTCACTACAGGAAGGATGTGGAAACCATAGAAAGGGTGCAGAGGAGATTTACAAGGATGTTGCCTGGATTGGGGAGCATGCCTTATGAAAACAGGTTGAGTGAACTCGGCCTTTTCTCCTTGGAGCGATGGAGGATGAGAAGTGACCTGATAGAGGTGTATAAGATGATGAGAGGCACTGATCGTGTGGATAGTCAGAGACTTTTTCCCAGGGCTGAAATGGTTGCCACAGGAGGGCACAGGTTTAAGGTGCTGGGGAGTAGGTGCAAAGGAGAAGTCAGGGGTAGGTTTTTTATGCAGACAGTGGTGAGTGTGTGGAATGGGCTGCCAGCAATGGTGGTGGAGGCGGATGCGATAGGGTCTTTTAAGAGACTTTAGGATAGATACATGGAGCTTAGAAAAATAGTGGGTTATAGGTAAGCCTAGTAACTTCAAAGGTAGGGACATGTTCGGCACAACTTTGTGGGCCGAAGGGCCTGTATTTTGCTGTAGGTTTTCTATGTTTCTATGTTTCTAAACCTACCCAATCCCTGCCTTCCTAGAATCCGTCTACTGACACTTTTTTTGTGTTTATTCCATGGCAAGAACATCCAGCATCAGTCGAGGAGACCAGAATTGCCCATAAAACTCCAGGAGAGATCTCAATAAGGCCTTGTATAATTGCAGCAAGACATCCCGTACCCAGAGTCTCTTGCAACGAAGGCGAATTTGCCTTCCTAAGTGCTCCTTGTACCTGAATGGTTGCTTGTGATAACAAGTTCACGGAGACCCACTGTCTCATTACACCTCCCCTTTTCCCAGTCCATCTCCCTGCGGATAATAATCTCTCCATCAATCAAAATGGATAACCTCACATTTATCCACATTATCTGCATCTACTGTGCAGTCACACAGCTTGTCTTCATCACATAGCACCTTTTTACAATATGGAAGATTTGTGTTCTCTCTCTCTCTCTCTCACTCAGTCACTCTCTCCCTCACATGCGCTCTCTCCCTCCCTCTTCTCCTCTCTCTCTACATCTGTCACTCTCTCTATGGCTCTGTTCTCTCACTCTTTCTCCCACCTTCTCTCTCTCTCACACACATACACTCTATCTCTATCTACATCTCACTCTCTCTCCCCTCTCTCTCCCTCTCTCTTCCCCACTCTCTCACCTCTCTCTCTGCTCTCTTTCTCTGTCTCTCACACTTCCTCTCTCACATAGGGAGTAGACAAACTATGATTTTGACGAACGGCAGCATCGTCTGCTCTAACTGGTCGGTCGTTGCTACTGAACGCTGCACAGTTGGATTTCAGACCCTCTTGGACCGTTCCTTCCAAAGCGCAAGAGGTTCCGCACGGGAGCGCCGGCATCCGACATCGTCATGGCCGGGAATAACCAGAAACCTGGCAAATTTCAGCTCTCGCTGCATGAGGTGAAGCAGAACGCCGCCGATAAAGCAACCTGCTTTAGTTCACGGATTCGCAGATCTTTCCTCTCTGCACAGCGAGGCCGCCGTCTCCGGAGAGAATGTGAGCTGGTGCCAGGATCTCAACCCGAGGACTGAAGGCTGGAGGACTGTCTACAGGGGCAGGAAACCGCGCGAAAGGCGGGAGAACCCTTATCCCAAATACCGGTTTGTATGTGACAAAGGATTAACACTTCCCTCCGCAAGTGCCGCGCATTCGCAAATCTTCCTGGGCTTTTGAAGTATGGAACTCGGATTCAGATCCCGTAGATAAGGGTTACATATCCTTCCGACATGTAACCCCCAAGTTTGTTTATTGTTTGAAAATTTCTGCGTTTTTAGATTTTTGTACCATTCCGGAAACTTTCCCGATTCTATTGAAATCACCTGCAAATTAGGTGCAACAAATCTGATCTCCAGATGAATTTACTGTAATATAAACGGGCCAGGGTTGATGGAATATGAGCGGATTATCTTCATCGAGTCATTTAATATAGCTTAAAATATATTCAAATCCACCATTAATTATCGAGTAATTGTAATACGTCCCAAGACACACACACACACACACACGCACACACACAGTCACACACACAATCGTCTCAATGCCGTTTTTATATAATTCTCTTGTTTGTTTAATTCTCTTGCACGTGGTTTGGGGATCAGTCATTAATTTTGTTCCGTTTGCTTGGCAATTTTGGTCCTGAACTGTACGCGTATGGGGATCAGGTCAGACAAAAGAAGTGTCCCCACACGACACGCAAGCAGACCTGTCCCATACAGCGACGGAGCACGTGGTGCCTCCGGCAAACTCGTTAAAAACTGGCTGACGGTATTTCAAACTGCAGCTCGGCAGTACCGTGGAATGAGCTCACTACTCGGGCTAAATCACAGGTCGAGTGCTCGGTGCGGTTTCTCGGGAGTGTCTCCCGTCTCTGTCCACATGCATGTCTTCGTCCGGGGCCGCCGCCCATCTAACTGGAGCTCCGTCCGCCTGATCATTTACGGTTCCAATGTAACTGCGGCGGATCGCTGGCTGTCACTGGCGCTGAACGAAAAGCAAATCTTTCTGTCAAGGTCTGCTAGCGCTCGAGGCGTCTGCATCTTCCTGTCGAACGAGATTGTAGATCCCCAGATATACACTGCCATGCCATGCAAGTTGCAGTTATACGGATCAAAGTATCCAGGTTTGAGACTCACGGGCTCTTTCTCTTCTGCCCGGTGCCAAAGTTGACGACTGATTTAAGATGGGAACATCTCTCAGGAACCTTCTCATTAACTTGCTATACCAGCGAGATGTCCTCAGAAATAGAAGCAGGAGGAGGAGATTCCGCTGTTCATCCGATCCTCATGAAATGGCTGGTGGTCCCCCCCCGCCAGCTCCATTTTCCCGCACCATCCCCATATCAAAGTTCAAAAGTTCAAAGTAAATGTATTAATCAAAGTGCGTATACTGTATCTCACAATGTATACCCCGAGACTTATTTTCTTGCAAGTATTCACAGTAGAACAGAGAAATACAGTAAAATCAATTAAAAACTACGCACAACTCCGGAAAAGCAATCTATGCGCTAAAGAAGGCAAAATGCAAATATAAATATAAAAACACCACTCCGAATAATCTAATAAATAAAAATATATGCCCTGATTTTCTTAGAAATCTACCAATCTACCTTTTGAATGAACGCGACAGTTTTCTAGGATTTATCAGGCTCCTGGTGAATAAATGTCTCCGCATCTCTGTCTTGAATAATGTATCTCTTATCCTGAGACCCTAACCCCACCCACCCCTCCTCTGATCTGAATCTTTTCAGGCAGGGAAAACCTGCATAAAACATGACAAACCCTTGAAGAGTTTATCAATTAATCTGAGAGCTCCTCCCGTCTAACCTCGGGAATACAGGCCCAGTACTCCCGAGTACAGAGTCTCATGCTACAAACCCATCGATATTCCAATCTTGTGAACCGTGTTGTCCTCCATGGCGGGGAAGATAAAGAGACCAGGAGCGTACGCAATTCTCCAGGCGCCTTTTGAACCAGTTTTTATGCACTGTTGGTAAAATCTCCTTACTCTCGTATTCATATCCTATATTAACGAAGACTAACATACTAGCAACCCCTTGATCGCATGCTGTCCACGCAATTTGGCTCTTGCCGATTTGTGAACAAGCACAGCGCGGTCGCGTGAACATCTTTTAATAAATGCTCCGCTTGTTTGCTATATGCACCAAGAAGATGGTCTCCCATTTTCAAAGGTTTATTTCACCGGCCGTGCCCTCGCTCAGCCACATCATCTCCAAGCCCCCTTCCGAACATACATTGACACTGGTTTAATATGACCAGAGAACTTGGAAATGTGACGCATTTGTTGATATTGGTGTAAATAGTCGAGACCCAAATGGTACAGCACCAATCGCAGCCTGACAAGACCCCTTTATTCCCGCTCTTTGCTTTTAGTTCCATGCCAATATCTTGCCGCAGTTCCAAGCACTCTAACCATGCTGACCGGCCTTTGGCAACAGTCGTTAAGAAATACTCCGCAAACTTCCAAATGCTTCACGCCTTCCTGTTCACTCTTACCTCGTAGAGTTTTACAGTATGGTAACAGGTTCTCGGTAACAACGTTCACCGTTCAGAACTCATTTATACTGATCCTACACTAATCCCTTCTAATTCTTCCCACAAATTCCCAGATTTTACCACTGTCCAGGGGCAATGTACAGTAGCCAGTGAACCTACCCACCCCCGAAGGATACCCTGTGTAGCGGACGTGCTGTGCACTCACCGAGTACTTGAAGCTCCGTGCCCGTCCCGTTGTAGTATTTTCTTTCATATGCAACACTGCAGTAATATCGGCCGGAGTCGGAGACTCTCAGATTCTGAAGGTCAAAAAGCGCGCTAAGATAATTCCGTTTTTTAAAGATGCGCCGGCTGCTCGGCGCCAGGAAGGAGCTCTCGCCGTCTTTCCACCAGCGCACTTGGACCTCAGAATTCTTCCGCACGAACGAGAAGGCGCAGATGAACTTCATCGTTTCTCCCTCCTTGTGGGTCTTTTTGCTGGGGAGCTGTTGTACTGAAGCACCTGAAACTGGAAGGAAAAACAAATTGAATCAAATTTGTGGATCACATGTGGAGAGAGAGAAGCAGGGCTAGCACTAGAGAGTGGCGATCCTCAGACACGAGAGGCTGCAGATGCCGGAACCTGGAGACAAAACAAAAAGACGATAGAGCGCAAACGACAGCCTTTCCTTCCACCTCTACAACCGACCGCTGTCAGACCCGACCCGACCCGACCCGACCCGCCGAGGTCTTCTTTCGCGACTCGGAGAAGCGCCGCTCGGGACGTCCAGCAATCTTCCGACCTGCGGTGAAGGGAGCGATCCATCCCGGGAAGGAAAAATCGTTAAGGACAACGAGCCAAGGAAGAAGCAGAGGCGACCCAACCTCCCCCCCACCACCCCACCCATAGATCCATGTATTAGGCAACCCACCTGCCGAAAGGACGGCCAGCTCCATCAGTGCAGCCAGGACGGTTCCGGCGGCCATGTAGAGAGAGAGCAGCGTGACCACTGACTGAGAGCAGCCGGTGCCGGGGAGGCAGAAAGAGACAGAGAGAGATGCAGCCGGAGATGCGGTTTCCACTCAGCACCGGCTCTCAGCAGCTGGATCTGCGACCACAGCCGGCAAACTGACAGATCTGTCCGAGAGATAAAGACGAATCTTGTAAATGTTGGGTGTTCAGACGCCAGCGCTGATCGAAACCGCGACTTTTAGCAAGGGCGAGTACCCTTCCGGCAGCAGATCTCCACACCGCGCCACCTTTGAGCGAACCCTGGGTTACCGCCTGACCTGTGAAGGAACAGGGGCCGGACAGGGAATCTAATGTTATCTCCAACACTTGCTCCTGCATCCGCGCAGAATAAAAACAAGAGCATCTGTTGCGCCCAATGAATGTTTCAGGTCCATGTTCAACGACATTTAAAAGTCATTTGGACAGGTACGTGGATAGGAAAGATTTGGAGGGATATGGGCCAAACGCGGGGAAATGTGATTGGTTCAGATGGGCATTTTGGTTGGCATGGAGCATTTGAACTGAAGGACCTGTTTCTGTTATCTATGTGACCTTTCACCAGGAGACAGAGGAGCGTGATACTAGTAGAACTACTTTGTTTCACGCTGCGTCCGCCAATGTTTTACTAGAAGAGGAGGTCCTGGGACTTACGGTCATTTCAGGCCGTTGCCTGGCATTTGAACTCAGTGCCCACTCCATTAAATATAGGATCAGATGGAGAGGCAGTGTGTGTTTTTGCAGCAAGACCAGACAACATCAGGACTTGGCAGGCACACAGGAGAGAGCTGGAGAACAGGCGTGGGCAGAGCGGCACACGGGAGATGTGGAGAGGCATGAAGAACATCACTGGCTTCAGTCATCCTAGCTGTAGAGCCTCGGAATGCAGTTGTGAATGGGCTACTGAGTTAAACCAATTCTTCAATAGGTTTGACAATCGCCTTCCTGTTCACATCCCCCTCAGCACACCAGTCCGGGTGCCGAGGCACCCAATGTTCCCTCCACCAACGCCTTCCCTCCTCCCTTCTCCCCTGCCAGTTCAACACGTGGATGAACAACACAGGATATAGCTACCACTGTCTATATCCCCTCCTTGCCCTAAACCTACCATCCACACCTCCACATACTGTACATACTGCTATCGTCCCGATCTTCACCTCCTCCCCCAAGCCCCCAGCTTCCACCAACCCCCCAGTCATCATGGACTCACCGTCACTACTGAGCAGGTGAGAAGGGCTCTGGGGAAACTCAGTCACCCCAAAGCACTGGGACCGGATGATGTGAACCCCAAGGTCCTGAAGGAGAGTACTGAGCAGCTGTGTGGAATTCACCGGCGCATTTTCAACCTGAGTCTCAGCCTGGAAAGGGTCCGGATTGTGTGGAAAACAACTTGTGTGGTCCCCGCACCCAAAGAGAGCCGACCAAATGTTTTGACTGACTACCGTCCAATGGTCTTGATCTCACACAACATGAAGACCCTAGAGAGGCTGGTCCTGACTCGCCTCCAACCCCTGGTCAGATCAGCACGCGATCCCCTGCAGTTTGCCTACCAGAGCACATTGGAGTCGACGATGTTGTCATCTACCTGCTGAACAGAGCCTACTCCCATTTAGATAAGCAGGGCAGCTCTGTGAGGAACATGTTTTTTGATTTATCAAGTGTCTTCAATACCATACAGCTCTCAGTACTGGGGGAAAAGCTCCATTCAATGCATATTGGCACTTCCATTGTATCCTGGTGACCACAGTTTGTGCGGCTTCAGAGCTGTGTGTCAAATATGACTATAAGCAGCACTGGGGCCCCACAGGGAACCATATTGGCTCCTATACTGTTTACCCTGTATACCTTGGATTTTAGCTACAACACTGAGTCATGTTATCTGCAGAAATTCTCTGCTGACTCAGCAATAGTTGGGCATATAAAGGGAGGACAGGAGGATGAATACAGGGCCCTGGTGGAGGACTTTGTCAAATGGTGCAAGCTGAATCATCTGCAGCTCAACATCAGTAAGACAAAGGAGATGGTGATGGACTTCAGGAAGACTAAACCGGCACTGCTCCCTGTTACTATTGATGGTGAAAACATGGATGTGGTGAGGACCTACAAGCACCTGGGGGCGCACCTGGATGACGGAATTGAGAGGAGTACCAACACAGAAGCTGTGTACAAGAAGGGCCAGAGTCATCTCTACTTCCTGAGGAGACTGAGTTCCTTTGGAGTATGCAGGCCTCTCCTTCATGTGTTCTACCAGTCTGTTGTTGCCAGTACAATCTTCTATGTGGTGGTGTGCTGGGGTAATGGTATCAACACGAATGATGTCAACAGGCTCAATAAACTGATTAGGAAGGCTGGCTCTGTTATAGGAGTCAAACTGGACACACTGGAGGCTGTGGTAGAACAAAGTATCCTACGGAAAATCCTGGCAATATGGCATTGTTTCTCACCCTCTGTATGCCACCTTGGCTGAACAGAGGAGCACTTTTAGTAATAGACTAAGACAACTGCACTGCTCCAAAGAGCGCCATGTGAGGTTATTCTTACCCTCGGCCATTAGGCTCTGTAATGCATCAACCTACAGCCGGGGTAGTGATGACCACCTCCTGTTTGACTATTTGAGGTAACTTATTTTTTTATTCTTTCTTACTTCTCTTCTAATATTTGTGTATTTGCATATCTATGCACTTATAAGACTACTGTGACAATAATTCCCTTTTGGATCGATAAAGTATTTATCTATCTATATCAATTTCTACCACGTTCCAACTGACAGCCAATAAAAGTGGTCCAACTATTTTCATTTGACATTCAATCCAATGGCTTTACCATTTTCCAGTTGTCCATTACCAACAGCTTGGTATCAACAGTTACTAGGAACCAAACTTAACCAAGTACTAGAATACACTGGAGCACACATTGGGGGGGGGGGGGGAGGGGGGGTGGTACCAGCACTTGATGTCATCAAGTCTTTCCACTCATCAAATACACCAGCCAACATTTGTTATTCCCTGTAGTGTTTGGGGATTGGGCTACAGTCACACCAAGGAATGTTTATTGATATGAATGAACCTCCATATACAATGAAGAAGCTGGACTTCATCAACAGCAAAGTAGTCCACTTGATTGCCATTTCTTCAACTACCCTGCGTATTTATTCCTGCCCACTGCAACTACACTGCACTTCAGTGCAAAACACACAAAATGCTGAGGAACTCAACAGGTCATGCAACATCTATGAAGGGGAATAAATAGTCGATGTTTTGTGTTGCAACCTTTCATCAGGATTGGAAAGGAAGCGAGAAGAAGCTAGAATCAGATTCTATGCTATCATCCTGTCATGGCATCCTTGACAGTGACTGAGAAAAGGAGAATTCTCCACCAAGAAACATTACACATGTACATGAAACGTTATCACAGGAAAGCAACATCTATCATGAGAGACCCACATAACCCAGCGCCTGCTCTTTTCTTGCTGCTGCCATCAGGATGAAGGTACAAGAGCTTCAGGACTCACACAACCAGATTCAGGAACAGTTATTACTCCTCAACCATCAGGCTCTTGAACAAAGGAGATAAGTTCTCTCAACTTCACTTGCCCTATTATTCAAATGTTGCCACAAATTACAGACTCATTTTCAAGGGTTTACATCTCATGCTCTTGATATTTATTGTTTATTTTTTAATATAATTCTTTCTTTCTTTCTGTATTTGTATAGTTTGTTGTCTTTTGCACACTGGCTGAACACCCAAGTTTGGATTCTGTTAAGGTTATTACTCTATTATGGATTTATTGAGTATGCCCACAAGAAAATGAATCTCAGGGTTGTATATGGCGATATATATGTACTTCGATAATAAATTTACTTTGAACTTTAAAATCTATTTGCATTTCAGTTTTCCTAAACGCAAAGAGGAGCTGATATTTTTGTCACATATATGAAAACACAAATACTAGAGTTTATTAATAGCCTAGTTTCCATTCAGACTGGTTGCAACTGCAAAGCATTAATAGTTTCAGCTTGTAAAATGTTGGGAAACATGACTACTTTATAACAGTTTAAATGAATTCATTCTGAAAGATTTTATCATTCAACAGCCCAAAACATTTCAGAATTTTGGTCTAAACAATGTTTCTACATTAATTTTAGTGTATTTACTGCTTTATAAATTAACAAATCCTGTACAAAACTAAATTGGAATTGTTTACTTACATTTTTTAAAGCTTTCTTCAGTCTCCTCCCCTTAACATTTCTTTCTCGGAAATGTATGTAACCACTCGGATTTATGTTTATTAGTTAGTAAATCATCAAGTTCTTCACTTGAAAATTAAAATATTTTCATGAAAATAGATTTCATAAATTCAGGATTTGAAAAATAATTATAGGATTTGCGAATATCTGCAGAACTCAGTGAAAAGTACAGTAAATCTTGTTAAATACATATGTTTTGATCTTTCACTTCAATTTAACCAACAATATGTAGTTGCAATGAAAGCATACTGTTTCTATCTGAATGTCTCCACAGAATGATTCACTTTTTTTACAAGAAAGATCTATTTCTCTCCTCCACGAGGAAATCTGCAGATGCTGGAATCTCAAGCAACACACATAAAAGTTGCTGGGTTTTTTTTTTGGATCTCCCTCTCCCCCTCCCACTTTCAAATCTCTTACTATCTCTTCTTTCAGTTAGTCCTGATGAAGGGTCTCGGCCTGAAATGTCAACTGTACCTCTCCCTATAGATGCTGCCTGGCCCGCTGTGTTCACCAGCAACTTTGATGTGTGTTATTTCCCTCCGCCGTTGATTTTCCCTTTCCACAGTTTTACAATGATAGCCAGGTCTGATAATTCAATGTTACTTATTTTTAATTGCCTACGTTATAATTAGAGGCAATCTTCCTCCTTGTCAGGACTTTGGATATTTTTGCACATGCCATGTTTTGTTTGAGCACGGTATTTTTTGACGAAGAAGTTGGCAAGAACTTTTATAAAACGAAGAAAAAGCCAATTTTTTAAAAGGTGTCAGTTCCCAGAGATTCTAATTGCTGGGCATTGTTCTGTTCATCGATTCTGAGAACCAGATGGTATCTTCACTGCAGCTGCTCAGTGTTTCACAGCAATGTATTATGAGTGAAGGATTTAATCAACAAAAACTGCAACTGAAAATCTAGTGGTATGTGTGGTGAGAATGGGGTTCTCAATAACAGCCAAACTGCTATTGTTTCTGATTGTGCTAGTCAACAGTATTCAAGTTTCAAGCAGATTGTCAACTTTATTGTCATGGGCATATGGACCCAGGGTGTAAGTGCCATGAATGTACTATTTGGAATTTAGCAAGTCTAATATGCTGTTCTACATGGTGCAATGACAAGAAAGTAAGCATGTCTATGGGAAAGTAACCTCGTTTTATCTTATGCCATTGCTGCTTTGGATCATTTCTTCCCCTTGCTCTACACATTATGGACTACAAATTGGAGGGCCCCAGAGAACCCATATGGCAGTCTTTCTTCAGCCTTTGTGGTTGTGTTGGACTCTCTAGAGTGGGTCAGAAGAAAGAAAGCAAGCTGCCCTTTAGATCGGAGACTGCAAGGAGAGCAATTTCTTGGCTCCTTCACCAAGTATAAGGTGACCTCCAACTCTCAGACTGGCTGGAGCTGGGAACAGATCACCATTTCTCTGAGAAAACTGGGCTGGAATTCTAGAATGCAATACCCCTTTATGGGAGTTTCTTCATTCTAAGCAGCACATTGTATTAAGGAAGTTCAGTATTGTGCACTTTTTCAGGGAAATTAAATGCAGAGCCAGATAAAATCCTAGCGGAATCCCTACAGCGACGCAATTCTCCCGTTACCTTTTCACATTCTTGGGAATACAAGACCCAGTTAAATCGAAATGCTAATCATACTTAGTATCCATGCAATACCAGTCATTAACCAATCACATGTGTGCTTGGCTTTGGCTCTCTTACAACCTTGATAAAGTGCTTCCCAGAGACACTTCAAGCTGTTTCTTTGAACGATGATGCAATTGAGCCTGGCAACTCCATTCTGCTTGGCCTTCAGTGTGTATGTAGGTGTCCTGACAGTATCTCCATCTGGAGCAGTAGTTTGCCCTCAGTTTGGGGGGGGGGCGGTGGGTTAGCTATATTGCCATCTTTGTTTGCCATTGATTCCGTAGTAACTACCCAATAGTTATTGCCAATGTAGAGAGTATCCTCACATCAGCCATTACTGTCTGGTTTGTTTTGGTGCAGCGCCCTCTAACAATATCTAAAGACAGCAAACTGTCAGGTCAGCAGAAAATGTCATTGGATGCAGTCCACCATCACTGCACATGTCCAGGGCAAAGTGGCAGTGCAGTGCACTTTAGATCTGAGCGTGCAAGGGCGGCAATTTCTTTGCTCCTTCACCAAATATAAGGTGACTTCCAACTCTCACACTGGCTGGATCTGGGAAGAGACTATTCCCCTGGGAAAACTGGGCCGGAATTCTAGAATACAATGCCCCTCTATGGGAGCTCCTTCATTCTAAGCACCACATTGTATTAAGGAAAATCATTGCGGACACTACCCACCCTGCAAACTGCCTTTATCAAAAGCCCACTTCTGGCAAGTATTGTAGGAATATTTGAAAAGAAAAACATTTCACACCATCTTAAAAGTTTCTTCCTCCAGGCAGTTAATCTGGTCAACCTTTGCAGTTAGCCTCCAGACTCCCCCTCCCCCCCATTCTATTAGCCCTGTCACTACATTGCACTGTAAATATTTTTATCATTGTTGAATGTTGTTGGCTTTGATGCATGTCTCACCCTGACATACACACCACAGCAACCTCCTAACAAATCTAAATGTACATGGCAAATAAAGTTGATCCTTAATAAAGGCCAGAACCTTCTCTCTCAGACCATCAAACTGGTGCTTCCAGTGGCACAGGTTATCACCCATTGCTACTTGTGTTGATAATGGGTTGTCCTTCCCAGCAAGAAGCAAAATAGCAGATTGTCTTTTGGATGCATCTGCTCTGGTTGGAGAGTTTATGAAAGCTGAGATAAGTTGGTTAGGCCACGTACAGTAAACATAGGGGTGTTCAGGAATGTTGTTGAACAGAGGGATCTTGGAGTTAAAGTCTATAGTTCTCTGAAAGTGGCAGTACTGGTGGATAGGTGGTGACGAAGGCATACTGCACCATCCAGGGCATTCTCTCTTCTGCCATCACCATCAGGAAGGAAGTACAGGCGCCTTAAGTCCCACATCACCAGGGTTCTGTAAAAGTTACTACCCCACAACCTGTGATCACTCTTTCAAGAACTCTACAATGTATGTTATCAGTATTATTTATTTATGGTATTTGCAGTTTGTCATCTTTTGTGCATTGGCTGTCAGTTTTTTTGTAGTTTTTCATTAATTCTGTTGTACCATAGAACCATAGAACCATAGAAACTACAGCACGGAAACAGGCCCTTTGGCCCTTCTTGGCTGTGCCGAACCATTTTCTGCCTAGTCCCACTGACCTGCACACGGACCATATCCCTCCATACACCTCCCATCCATGTATCTGTCCAATTTATTCTTAAATGTTAAAAAAGAACCCACATTTACCACCTCGTCTGGCAGCTCATTCCATACTCCCACCACTCTCTGTGTGAAGAAGCCCCCCCCCAATGTTCCATTTAAACTTTTCCCCCCTCACCCTTAACCCATGTCCTCTGGTTTTTTTCTCCCCTTGCCTCAGTGGAAAAAGCCTGCTTGCATTCACTCTATCAAACCCATCATAATTTTATATACCTCTATCAAATCTCCCCTCATTCTTCTACGCTCCAGAGAATAAAGTTCTAACCTATTCAACCTTTCTCTGTAACTGAGTTTCTCAAGTCCCGGCAACATCCTTGTAAACCTTCTCTGCACTCTTTCAACCTTATTTATATCCTTCCTGTAATTTAGTGACCAAAACTGAACACAATACTCCAGATTCGGCCTCACCAATGCCTTATACGACCTCATCATAACATTCCAGCTCTTATACTCAATACTACGATTAATAAAGGCCAATGTACCAAAAGCTCTCTTTACGACCCTATCTACCTGTCACGACACTTTTAGGGAATTTTGTATCTGTATGCCCAGATCCCTCTGTTCCACTGCACCCCTCAGTGCCTTACCATTAACCTTGTATGTTCTACGTTGGTTTGTCATTCCAACGTGCAATACCTCACACTTGTCAGTATTAAACTCCATCTGCCATTTTTCAGCCCATTTTTCCAGATGGTCCAAGTCCCTCTGCAGGCTCTGAAAACCTTCCTCACTGTCTACTACACCTCCAATCTTTGTATCATCAGCAAACTTGCTGATCCAGTTTACCACATTATCATCCAGATCATTGATATAGATGACAAATAACAATGGACCCAGCACTGATCTCTGTGGCACACCACTAGTCACAGGCCTCCACTCAGAGAAGCAATTTTCTACCACCACTCTCTGGCTTCTTCCATTGAGCCAATGTCTAATCCAATTTACCACCTCTCCATGTATACCTAGCGACTGAATTTTCCTAACTAACCTCCCATGCGGGACCTTGTCAAAGGTCTTACTGAAGTCGATGTAGACAATATCCACTGCCTTCCCTTCATCCACTTTCCTGGTAACCTCCTCGAAAAACTCCAATAGATTGGTCAAACATGACCTACCACGCACAAAGCCATGTTGACTCTCCCTAATAAGCCCCTGACTATCCAAATGCTTGTAGATTCTGTCTCTTAGTAGTCCCTCCAATAACTTACCTACTACTGACGTTAAACTCACCGGCCTATAATTTCCCGGATTACTTTTTGATCCTTTTTTAAACAACGGAACAACATGAGCCACTCTCCAATCCTCCGGCACTTCACCCGTAGACAGCGACATTTTAAATATTTCTGCCAGGGCCCCCGCAATTTCAACACTAGTCTCCCTCAAGGTCCGAGGGAACACCCTGTCAGGTCCTGGGGATTTATCCACTTTAATTTTCCTCAAGACAGCAAGCACCTCCTCCTTTTCAATCTGTACAGTTGCCATGGTCTCACTACTTGATTCCCTCAATTCCATAGATTTCATGCCAGCTTCCTTAGTAAATACAGACGCAAAAAACCTATTTAAGATCTCCCCCATTTCCTTTGGTTCCGCACAAAGCCAACCACTCTGATCTTCAAGAGGACCAATTTTATCCCTTACAATCCTTTTGCTCTTAATATACTTGTAAAAGCTCTTTGGATTATCCTTCACTTTGACTGCCAAGGCAACCTCATGTCTTCTTTTTGCCCTCCTGATTTCTTTCTTAAGTATTTTCTTGCACTTCTTATACTCCTCAAGCACCCTATTTACTCCCTGTTTCCTATACATTTCATACAACTCCCTCTTCTTCTTTATCAGAGTTGCAATATCCCTTGAGAACCAAGGTTCCTTATTCCTATTCAATTTGCCTTTAATCCTGACAGGAACATACAAACTCTGCACTCTCAAAATTTCCCCTTTGAAGGCTTCCCACCTACCTATCACATCTTTGCCAGAGAACAACCTGTCCCAATCCCGGCCCTATGTCCTGTACCCAAGGAGGGGTCCCAGTTCTCTGTTCTGTGTGTGAGTCCTGGCCCTATGTCCTGTACCCAAGGAGGGGTTCCGACTCTGTGTTCTGTGTATGTGTCCATGGTTCCGTGTACCTGCTCTCCCGAGACCGAGGCTCTGTTTTCCATGTTCCTTCTTTCCCTAGCCCATGTCATGTCCATGCCTGGTTCTGGGGTCCGAGCCCGAGGCAAGACCCAGGTACTGGGTCCTTCTTTGTTCTACTGTGAATGCCTGCAAGGATGCCTCTGTGGGGTAAGTCAGGCTGTTTTGCTGTTGCCCTGCGGGGGGACCTGTCTTGTCTTGTCCTTGCCTCTGTTGGGTAAGTCTGGCTGTTCTGCCATTACCTGCCATAGAGACCTGTCCCACCTTGGTGTGGAGATGAAGTTGAGTCCCGGCTTGTCTTAGGATAAGTCCCGGCTCTATGTCTATGTTCTGTCCTGTCTCATGTTAGTGTCGAGTTAAAGATGAGTCCCGGCTTGTTGAAGGATAAGTCCTGGCTCTATGTTGATGTTCAGTTCCCAGTCTGTCTCTGTGCTTCAAGAACCCAAGCCTCGAGCATCCCACAGCCAAGCTCCAAGAACCCAAGCCTCGAGCATCCCACAGCCAAGCTCAAGACTCAGGAACCCAAGCCTCGAGGATCCCGCAGCCAAGCTCAAGACTCAGGAACCCAAGCCTCAAGGATCCTGCAGCCAAGCTCAAGACTCAGGAACCCTAGCCTCGAGGATCCCGCAGCCAAGCTCAAGACTCAGGAACCCAAGCCTCGAGGATCCCAAGCCAAGCTCAAGACCCAAGACCCCAGCCTCAAGCCTCAAGAGCTAAGACCCCAGCCTGTTTCCAAGCTCAGACCTCTAGACCCCAGCCACGTCCTGTCCTGAAGCCATGTCATATCCTTGTCTGGTTCCGGGGTCCGAGCCCGAGGCAAGACCCAGGTTCTGGGTCCTTGTTCAGTCTCGGGCTCGGAGTCCAAGCCTCATCTCCTAGTCCATGGTTCCTAGTCCAGGTCCCGCTTTCCCTAGCCCAAGTCTGCGTTCTTGTCCCTGCTCCTTGCCTGAATCCTGTCATGTCCCTACTCTAGTCAAGTCTTGTTCCTTGTACCTCAGTGTCTGTGTCTTGCATTTGGGTCTGTTCCCAGCACCTCATGTGACAAGATGGGTTTTAAGTGCCTGTTAAGATATTAAATGTTTTCTCACAGAACATCCATTGTGCCTTGCTCCTGACAGTAACAACCCATATCTTCCTCTCCTATATCCTTCCTTGATTAATTTGGGGCCATAGAGTGATCAAGCACCACAGCACAAAAACAGACCGTTCTTTGGACAAGAACCGGCCTTCTAGCCTGTACCAAACTATTATTCTGCTTAATCCTATCAACTAAGAGAGCTTGGGCTTTTAGGTCTGGAGGACCTCTTTGTTTCCTCTCCCCCTCTTCCTCTGACAGATTCTAAGTATTGAGGTGTGGAAATAGAAGGAATTGCAGATGCTGGAATCCACAGAGGACGGGACACCAGAAGAGCTCACCTGTAGCAGCAAAGGGAGGGTTGATTTATCAAGGCTAGATGCAGGAAACACCAACCATCCCTTTTGCCTCTGTATATGCTGCTTGGTCTTCCAGTTTGTTTTGGTCCATTTATTAAGGTGCCAGCTCCTGTGGCCAGTATGTTGGTACAAAGATAGGCAGAGCAAAGTCATGGTGCCTGTGGCCTTACCAAAGTAGTGCCAAACCATCTTCTTGTCATGGTCCGGATCAGGGTCCCTTTAAATTTAGCTTGTTTATGTTACGATCCAGACCATTGATTCCCTGTTTTCCCTTGTCCCTTGACTTTGGTGATTAGAGGCAATTAACACTCGGCTGAACCGGTAGTTTATAGTCTCCGGCTTTCAGCCATTCGGTGCGAGAGCGTCTGCAAAGTCTACAAAGGTACGGCGTGCCAGTGTCATCTGGCCGGAGCAAGCCTAGTCTCCGCCCGAAGCGAGTGCCGGTAATTCGCCTTCCCTCATCGGAGCAACCCAGTCCAGTTACCTCGCTGAAGCGAGCCTGCAAAGTTTCCTCATCAAGGTGGGTCCGTCAGTTAACTCGCCGGAGAGAATCAAGAGCCACTGTCTACTGTTCCCGGGCTGAGTCGAGAGCTCGGCACTACCCAGAGGTCCCAAGCACTACGTCCTGGCTCCGGTGGCATCCAAATACCATGTCCACATCCTGGTTCTGGCAGCATCCAAGTACCATGTCAAGTCCTGGCCCTGGCGGCGTTCAAGTACCATGTCAAGTCCTGGCCCTGGCGGCTTTCAAATACCATGTCCACATCCTGGTTCTGGCAGCTTTCAAATACCATGTCAAGTCCTGGCCCTGGCGGCATTCAAGTACCATGTCAAGTCCTGGTCCTGGCGGCGTTCAAGTACCATGTCAAGTCCTGGCCCTGGCGGCTTCCCAGTTCCAAGTCTAGTCCTGGCCCTGGCAGTCTGTGATTCCTGTCCTACCCCCTTTCTTTCTTTCTTTTTCAATCTTTTTATTAATTTCAAAATATAGAAACAAAACATAGCAATAATACAGATAATATGAGATGTATTGTTACATTTAAAAAAAGAGTAATTGCAAAACCAAATAGTGGAAATTACCAAAACTCCCATACATGTAAAACTGATCACGGATAATATAAAGCAAAAAAAAAGGAAAAAGACAAAAAAAAGAAAAAAAAACCTATCCCAAAAGAAAAAAAAAACTAAGCTAAACTAAAAGACTTGGGCAAAACTAACAACTTAAAAATGGAAAAGAAGAAAACCTCAGCGTCAACGCCTCCACTCCCCTCCAACAACAGTACATAGAAATAAAACCAGTTTGGAAATGATCAAATTACATCAAATGAAAATGCTGAATAAATGGCCTCCAAATTTTTTCAAACTTAATAGAAGGGTCATAGACTGCACTTCTAATTTTCTCCAAATTCAGACACACCATAGTTTGTGAAAACCAATGAAATACTGTAGGAGGGTTGATCTCTTTCCAATTCAACAAGATGGACCTTCTAGCTATTAAAGTAAGAAATGCAATCATCCTTCGTGATGAAGGGGTTAAATTATTTGAGTCTATCATTGGTAATCCAAAGATAGCAGTAATTGGATGAGGTTGTAAGTCTAGATTTAGGACCGTTGAAATAATATCAAAAATATCTTTCCAATATTTCTCCAACAAGGGACATGACCAAAACATGTGAGTTAAAGAAGCAATCTCAGACTGGCATCTGTCACATATTGGATTAATATAAGAGTAATAACGAGATAGTTTATCTTTGGACATATGAGCCCTGTGAACTACTTTAAACTGTATCAACCTATGCTTAGCACATACAGAGGATGAATTCACCAACTGAAGAATTTTTTCCCATTTTTCAGTCGGTATATTAATCTCAAGTTCTCTTTCCCAGTCAGCTTTAATTTTATTAGAGGCATCAGGACATAAATTCATAATTATATTATATACAATTGCTATTACACCTTTCTGAGAAAGATTTAAGTCTAAGATTTTTTCCAAAGTGTCCATTGGATATGGGTGTGGAAAATTAGGAGAGACAGTAATTAAAAAGTTTCTAATCTGTAAATATCTAAAAAAGTGAGATCTGGGTAAGTTATATTTATTAGAAAGTTGATCAAAAGACATAAAACAGTTATCCAAAAATAAATCGCGAAAAGATATTATACCTTTGGTTTTCCAATCAAAGTAAGCTTGATCCATCATGGAAGGTTGAAAAAGAAAATTTGATATAATGGGACTTGCTAGAATGAATTGATTAAACCCAAAAAATCTTCGGAATTGAAACCATATACGTAAAGTATGTTTAACTATTGGGTTATTCATTTGTTTATATGATTTAAAAGAAGTAAAAGGAAGTAAAGTTCCTAAAACCGAACCCAAGGAAAACCCTTGTAATGAATTAGATTCAAGATTTACCCAATGAGGGTTTAAAGATGCGTCCAAATCTTGTAGCCAAAATTTTAAATATCGAATATTAATTGCCCAATAATAGAATCTAAAATTTGGGAGGGCAAGTCCCCCCTCCTTCTTGGATTTCTGTAAATATCTTTTACCTAACCTAGGATTTTTATTCTGCCAAATATATGAGGAAATTTTTGAATCCGCGTTATCAAAAAAAGATTTTGGGATAAAAATTGGAACCGATTGAAATATATACAAAAATTTAGGCAAAATGATAATCTTAATAGCGTTAATCCGACCAATCAAAGACAAAGAGATTGGGGACCATTTGGTAAATAAAAGTTTAATCTGATCAATTAAAGGTAAAAAATTACCTTTAAATAAATCTTTTTTTTTTTGGTAATTGTTATCCCTAAGTATATAAATAAATCAGTAACCAATTTAAATGGTAAACGTCCATAAATAGGTACATGCTTATTTAAAGGGAATAATTCACTCTTACTAAGATTCAATTTGTAACCAGAAAAGTTACTAAATTGAGCTAACAGATCTAAGATAGCAGGAATTGACTTCTCCGGGTTAGAGATATATAACAACAAATCATCTGCATATAATGATAGTTTATGTATTTCATTTCCACGGGTAATACCAACAATATTTGGCGAGTCACGGATAGCAATTGCTAAAGGTTCAAGAGCAATATTAAATAGTAAAGGACTAAGAGGGCAACCTTGCCTAGTACCGCGAAAAAGACGAAAAAGAGGAGATCTATAATTATTTGTACAGACCGAGGCTACCGGGGAGTAATATAACAATTTAATCCAAGATATAAATGTCAAATTAAAATTAAATTTCTCAAGAACATTAAATAAATAAGGCCATTCAACTCTGTCAAAGGCTTTCTCAGCATCTAATGAGACAATACATTCTGGGGTAGTAAGTGAGGGGATATAAACAATATTCATTAACCTCCTAATATTAAAAGATGAATAGCGATTTTTGATGAATCCGGTTTGATCCATGGAAATAATTTGAGGTAACACCTTCTCCAGTCTAGTAGCTAGAATTTTTGAAAACATTTTTGAATCTACATTCAGAAGAGATATCGGTCTATAGGATGCACAATCCGTAGGATCTTTATTCTTTTTAAGAATTAAGGAAATAGAGGCTTCATAAAACGATTGTGGTAATTTACCTAAACTAATTGCTTCCTTAAATATTCTAGACAACTTAGAAGAAAGAATGGAGGAAAAAAATTTTAAAAATTCCACTGTAAACCCATCAGGACTGGGTGCTTTACTGGAATTTAATGATGAGATTGCAGTTATTATTTCTTCCTCTGAAATGGAAGTTTCTAATGATAGGCAATCTTTGGGAGATAGTTTCGGAAAACTCAATTTACTTAAAAAATCATGCATGAAATTAGAATCATGAGGAAAATCAGAATGATATAAAGAGGTATAAAATTCTTGAAAGGTTTGGTTTATCCCAACATGATCAAATGTGAAAGTATCATCCTGTTTGCGGATCTTAGTAATTTGACGTTTAACCGAATCAAATTTCAATTGGTTAGCCAGTAATTTACCCGATTTATCACTATGAATATAAAAATCACTTCTAGTTCTCATTAATTGATTTTCGATCAAGGATGTTAATAATAAGCTATGTTCCAATTGGAGTTCAACTCTGTGTTTGTACAGCTCCTTGCTAGGAGAAATAGCATATTTTTTATCAACTTCTTTAATTTTATCAACCAGTAGAAGTATTTCATTGTTAATACGTCTTTTCAAACCGGCCGAATAGGAAATAATCTGACCACGGATATAAGCTTTAAAGGCGTCCCAAACAGTTCCGTTGGAAACTTCATCCGTAGTATTAGTTGAAAAGAAGAAATCAATCTGCTCCTTTATAAATTTGACAAAGTCCTGATCTTGAAGCAAAATAGGGTTAAATCGCCATTTTCTGGTAGTACAAAAGGTATCTATTAACTTGATGGAAAGTTTCAATGGAGCATGATCTGAAATAGCAATAATGTCATAAATACAATCAACTACATATGGAATCAAACGACAGTCAATCAGGAAATAATCAATTCGAGAAAAAGAACGGTGAACATGTGAAAAAAAGGAGAATTCCTTATCATTTGGATGTAGAAATCTCCAAATTTCTGAAATCCCAGCATCCAACATAAAAGAGTTGATAATAGTAGCCAACTTATTCGGTAAAGCCGGACTACTTGTGGATCTATCCAACATGGGATTCAAACATAAATTAAAATCACCACCCATTATCAACATATACTCGTTTAAGTTAGGAAGGGAAGTAAGTAAATGTTTAAAGAATTCAGGATAATCCACATTCGGAGCGTAAACATTAACCATAGCGACCTTTTTATTAAAAAGTACCCCCGTAATTAACAGAAATCTGCCATTAGGATCTGAAATGATGTCTTGATGAATGAATGTAATTGAGGGATCAATAAAAATTGAAACGCCTTTAATTTTGGCTTGAGCATTTGAGTGGTATTGTTGGTCTTTCCAAAACTTAAAGAAGCATTGACTGTCCTCTTTCCTTAAATGAGTCTCTTGAGCAAAGATAATATGAGCATTCAGTCTTTGGAATATTTTGAAAATCTTTTTCCGTTTTATTGGATGGTTTAAACCATTTGTATTCCAAGAGACAAAATTAATAGAATGAGCCATAACTAAAAATTAACCCTTTGGTGAGTGAGGGGTTAACCATAATGTGAGCTCATGAAATCGGAAGAGGAATACATGATTAGAGAGGAACCGGAAATCTCGACACTGGGGACATCTTTGTATTTCTGAATCAGCCCAATAGAAAAAATTAAAAAAGAAAAAGACCACCCCCTCCCCCAACCCCAAATAGAAACCGGAACTGAGCCAGAGAAGGCTGAAAAAAGCGCTAACTAATACTAACTTTAACCCCATTTCTGCAGGGGGCAACTCCAAAAATATATGTTAGATAAGTGACCTCCCAAAGACTAATATGTGAAAAATAAACAGTATTGTAAATTAGTCTCCATAGTAAAAATTACTAAAATATAGAAAATAAAAGAAACCAGTATCAGTGCATATAATTAGTTAATTATAAACGAGTAAATAAAAAAAACGCTTCCAAAATAAGAAAAATGGATTATGGGAAGAAGAAGCATAAGAAGATGGCGTCCCGACAAAAAATAAAAATTATAGAAAAAGAAAGACAAGTCGCCATTTTAATTATGCGAAAATCAAAAATAGGAAGCATATAACTACAAATGACCGTCGGATCGGATCATTAGTAATAACAAAAAAGGATAAATTAAAACAAAAGGTTAACTAAGGGAAAGTGATGTTATTCACAGAAGATAAATATTCTATATAAGTTATAGAATAATCACTATAGTAAAGAACAAAGAACAAAAATCTTAAACTTATAAAAAATCTTCGTCGCACAGTAGTAGAAGGTTTATTTTGAAGGAAAACACCAGAGAGAAAGAAAAATTGGTGCTGGAAGCACCCAACACAGATTAAGAGAGGGTATCTGTATCAGATGGGAAATTATCATCCAAAAAGCTCCGAGCGGCAGTTGTAGAGTGGAAAACACGACGATTTCCATCGGGAAGAGAGATTCTGAGTCGTGCAGGATACAGTAGTGCCGGTTTGAGATTTTTTTGATAGCATTCCGACATTAAAGGTTTAAAAGTCAGTCGTTCCTTCATCACTTCAGGACTGTAGTCTTGAACTATTCTGAAGGAATGCTGGTGATACTTGATCATCCCTTGTCGACGAGCGATCTGGAGATGTTGTTCTTTAACATTAACATAATGGAAACGAAGAATAACTGGTCTGGGTTTGGAAACAGCCGCTGCCGACTTTACCCACGGTATACGATGGGCGCGGTCGAGTAATGGAGGATCGTTGGGAAAAACTGAACCGAACGAATCCTTTAAAAGTTTAGCAAAGAATTTTACAGGATCTCCAACCTCAACATCCTCGGGTAGGCCAATTAAACGTAAATTTTGTCTTCTCGATCGATTCTCAAGATCAATAACTTTGGATTTAAGTTGTTGGAGCTGTTTAGTAGTCGAAGCTAGATTCTTCTCTAAGATCTCAACTTTTGTATCCGTCTTCTGAGATTTAGTACCCAGCTCAGAAATTTTTGCATCGTGTTTTTGAACATCAGCATTCAGGAATTTCAAAGATTCCGTGATTGATTTTAAATCTTCATTAAGACTTTGACGATGTTGTTCAAATTGAGCAGTTAAACTTTCAGATAATTTTATCCGATGCTGTTCAAACATTTCCTCCAAACACTTCACCATAACTTCGTAAGTTAATTCCGTTGGTTTAGAGTCACCTTTCTTCTTTCCTCCGTTCCCATCAGCGTCTTTCCCATCTTTGGTTTTAGATCTCGTACTCATTTCTTTAAGCTCAAAAGTTGCGATTAACAAAAGGAAGTCAATTAATCGTTAATTCAGAGAGATAAAGTAAGTCTTCTGGTGTACTTAAAGTTGATTAGATCAAGGAGATCATAGGTTAAAAAGGATAACGGGAATGGAGCGAAGCCAGAGAGACGACCTCACTCCATGAGCGCTCCCTGCAGAATCCTACCCCCTTGTCTGAATCCCTTCTCTGCCCCTCTTGCCTCTAGCCCTCGTCCGCAGCCCCCGCCTGCACTTCAGTCTAGTTCCATCACCGGAGCTAGATAGGTACTGTCTGGTGTTCATTCGTGTTGGTCTTGTCTTGTCTTGTCCTCGCCTCCATGGGGTAGGTCAGGCCGTCTTGCCGTTGCCCAGCGGGGAGTCATGAGTCCCGGCCCTATGTCCTGTACCCAAGGAGGGATCCCAGCTCTCTGTTCTGTGTGTGAGTCCCGGCCCTATGTCCTGTACCCAAGGAGGGGTCCCGACTCTGCGTTCTGTGTATGTGTCCATGGTTCCGTGTACCTGCTCTCCCGAGACCGAGGCTCTGTTTTCCATGTTCCTCCTCTCCCTAGTCCATGTCATGTCCATGCCTGGTTCTGGGGTCCGAGCCCGAGGCAAGACCCAGGTACTGGGTCCTTGCCCAGTCTCTGGCTCGGAGTCCATACCCTATCCTCTTCGTGTCTCCTCTAGTTCTGGGAGCCAATTCCGAGTCCAAGCCCAGACCCTTGGTCCCAGCCTAGTCGTAGTACTCAGTCCTTGTCCAGTTCGCTACTTCTGCTCCTGCCTAACTTTCCTGATATCGACAATAAACTAAATTTAATTAACCTCACAAGATGTGTCTTGCATTTGGGTCCATCCTTGCTCCCAATACCCCCGCCATTGTGACACTTCTATGTATTTGATGGACCCGCCTGCCGTTGTAAGCACTGGTCTATTCACCAGAAGGGGGAAGGATGCTGACTGTCGATGATGTTCTACATTCTTTTGTGATTCTCAACAGTAACAGCAGAAGCCTTGTTTCTACTCTCCAACCAGAAGCTGACAGAGAATTTTCCTCCAGCGAAAAAAAGAATTGTTTCAGGCATCCAGTAAATGAGGATCACCATCAGGAGGGGGTGGAGTCCTGACTGGTCGGTTCTCTCTGCTACCAGCTTCCCCTAATTGTGTGATGCTCTCAGCCTCCTTGTCGTGGGGGTCTCAGGTCTCAGACCCATGAACTTCAGGCACTTATCGATTCCAGAGCAGCTGGGAATCTCATGCACATATCATTGACTCGAAGCTGAGGAGTTCCGACTCAGGAACGGAGAGGAAAGATCAACGTCAAGGCCCTGAACAGTTTACCTCTGGGCATCCGTGACACCCACTTCTTCTCCGAACCCTTCCAACTTGTGCTTGCGGGTAACCATAGAGAAGGATTCTTCTTCTGTCTGATTGATTCCTCTGAACTGCCATTGATGCTTGGTCTCACTGGTTATCCCGACATAACGCACAGACTGGTTGGTCTCACTGGTTATCCCGACATAACGCACAGACTGATTGTTCTCTTAAAGCGGTCCAGGAGTGGGGACCAGGATGCCTGTCTATCTGTCTCTGTCCAGCTCACGTTCTGGTCCGTGAATCCTCTCCTCTGGAATTTCTCCTTAAGATCTTGAGTAAAAATTAAACACCTCCCTGCCTCCATATCAGCCGTACAACTGTGCCTTTGCCTCTTACCCGTTTCAAGTCCTCTCCAGGGCTGGCTGTTTTCTGTCTCTCGTCCAGAAACGATGGCCACGAAGAGTAGATCAAGGAGGCATTGCCCTTGGGATTTATCCATCCGTCAACCTCACAGCCAGGAGGAGGCTTCTTTTTTTCTGAACGACAAGGACGGCAAGCTACATCCCTGCATTGATTATTGGCCCCTAAACAATATCACTGTGAAGAACCACTGCCCTCTGCTTCGAACATCTCCAGGGAGCAACAATATTTTCCAAAATAGATCTGTACAATGCTTCTAATCGATTCGTATCAGAGAGGGGAGAGTGGAAGAAGCTTTCAACACCTCCACTGACCTCTATGAGTACCTTGTAATGCCCCTTGATCTGTTTTTCAGGTCATAATCAAGGATGTGCCCAGAGACATATTGAATCAATTTGTTTTTGTGTATTTGGACGACACTCTGATCTACTCCCGCTCTCACCAGGAACACGTCCAGCTTGTCCGGAGGGTGGTCAGATGGCTCCTCGAAAATGACCTGTACGCCAGGCCAGATAAGTGTGAGTTCCAGCTGTCATTTTACCCCATCCAGGGTTCAAATGGACCCGAGTATAGTTCAGGCTGTTATGGATTTGCCCAAACCATCTACGGTCAAACTGGTGCAGCGCTCCGTGAGGTTTGCGAACGTTTATTCGGCAGTTGAACAGGGCACGACTGCGCAAGCGCGTGTAAGTCGGACTGTGAGGCAGCGGGAGTGTTTAAAAGTGAAGATTTGCGGAGCGGGCGACGGAGTAGAGGGAGACAGAGTAGGAAAGCTTTGGCTCCTGAGGCTTTGGCGAGCAGAGGCTGAGGAAGAGCTTCACTCCAAGTGAGGTAAGGCCGGGTAAGTTCCTTTAATACATCTAATTACCTTAAGGGTAGGTAATGGAGGCAGCAGCTAGGGCCGTTGCGTGCTCTGTTTGCAGTATGTAAGGAGTCAGGGCGAGCACAATCATCCCTGATGACTACACCTGCGAAAGGTGCATCCAGCTGCAGCTCCTGACAAACCGAGTTAGGGAACTGGAGCTGGAGCTGGATGAACTTCGGATCATTCGGGGGGCAGAAGTAGAAATAGACAGGAGTTACAGGGAGATAGTCACCCCTAAGAGTCAGGAGGCAGGTAGCTGGGTGACTGTCAGGAGAGGGAAGAGGAATAGACAGAATGAGCAGAGCGCCCCTGTGGCCGTTCCCACCAATAATGAGTACATTGTTTTGGATACTGTTGATGGGGATGACCTACCAGGGATAAGTTGCAGTGGTTGTGTCTCTGGCACCGAGACGAGACCCTCAGCTCAGAAAGGAAGGAGGGAAAAGAGTAGTGATCAGGGATTCAATAGTTAGGGGGACAGATAAGAGGTTCTGTGGAAGAGATCGAGAATCCCGGATGGTCTGTTGCCTCTCTGGTGCCAAGGTCTGCGATATCTCGGATCGAGTTCTCGGTGTTCTCAAGAGGGAGGGTGAGCAGCCGGATGTCGTGGTCCATGTAGGGACCAATGACGTGGGTAGGAGGAGTGAGGAGGTCCTGAAAGATGAGTTTAGGGAGTTAGGCGCCAAGTTAAAGGACAGGATCTCCAGGATAGCAGTCTCAGGATTGTTCCCAGTGCCATGTGCAGGCGGGTTTAGAAATAGTAAGATAGCGCAGATCAACACGTGGCTGAAGACATGGTGCAGGAGGGAGGGCTTCAGATTTATAGATAATTGAGCAGTTTTCCAGGGAAGGTGGGGCCTGTTCTGGCGGGATGGTTTACATCTGAACTGGAGGGGGACAAATATTCTTGCTGGTAGGTTTGCTGGAGAGGCTCCAGTGGATTTAAACTAGATACAAGGGGGGAGGGGAACAAGAGTGTAGGAACAGATGTAGGGGAGAAGGAAGAAAAAGAAAATAGTAAAGTTGTTTGCACCATTAGTGATAAACAGAGTAAGAGGTGGAAAATTTCTTAAATGCATTTATTTTAATGCTAGGAGCATTATAAGAAAGGTGGATGAGCTTAGAGCATGGATTGATACCTGGAAGTATGATGTGGTAGCTATTAGTGAAACATGGTTACAGGAGGGGTGTGATTGGCAACTAAATATTCCTGGATTTCATTGCTTCAGGTGTGATAGAATTGGAGGGACAAGAGGGGGAGGTGTTGCATTGCTTGTCAGAGAAAATATTACTGCAGTGCTGAGGCAGAATAGATTAGAAGGCTTGTTTGGGGAGGCTATATGGCTGGAATTGAGGAATGGGAAAGGTGTAGTAACACTTATAGGGGTGTATTATAGACCACCAAATGGGGAGCAAGAATTGGAGGAGCAAATTTGTAAGGAGATAGCAGATATTTGTAGTAAGCACAAGGTTGTGATTGTGGGAGATTTTAATTTTCCACACATAGACTGGGAAGCCCATACTGTAAAAGGGCTGGATGGTTTGGAGTTTGTAAACTGTATACAGGTTAGTTTTTTGAAGCAATACATAGAGGTACCAACTAGAGAGGGGGCAGAGTTGGATCTCCAGTTAGGGAATGAGATAGGTCAGGTGACGGAGGTTTGTGTCGGGGAGCACTTCGGGTCCAGTGATCACAATGCCATTAGTTTCAATATAATTATGGAGAAGGATAGGTCTGGACCCAGGGTTGAGATTTTTGATTGGAGAAAGGCTAACTTTAAGGAGATGCGAAAGGATTTAGAAGGAGTGGATTGGGACAATTTGTTTTATGGGAAGGATGTAATAGAGAAATGGAGGTCATTTAAAGGTGAAATTTTGAGGGTACAGAATCTTTATGTTCCTATTAGGTTGAAAGAAAAGGTTAAAAGTTTGAGAGAGCCATGGTTTTCAAGGGATATTGGAAACTTGGTTCAGAAAAGAAAAGATATCTACAATAGGGAGTATAGAGTAAATGAGGTGCTCGAGGAATATAAAGAATGTAAAAAGAATCTTAAGAAAGAAATTAGAAAAGCTAAAAGAAGATTTGAGGTTGCTTTGGCAAGTAAGGTGAAAATAAATCAAAAGGGTTTCTACAGTTATATTAATAGCAAAAGGATAGTGAGGGATAAAATTGGTCCCTTAGAGAATCAGAGTGGATGGCTATGTGTGGAGCCAAAAGAGATGGGGGAGATTCTGAACAATTTCTTTTCTTCGGTATTCACTAAGGAGAAGGATATTGAATTGTGTAAGGTAATGGAAGCAGGTAGGGAAGTTATGGAAGCTATGATGATTAAAGAAGATGAAGTACTGGTGCTTTTAAGGAATATAAAAGTGGATAAGTCTCCGGGTCCTGACAGGAGATTCCCTAGGACCTTGAGGGAAGTTAGTGTGGAAATAGCAGGGGCACTGACAGAAATATTTCAAATGTCAATAGAAATGGGGATGGTGCCGGAGGATTGGCGTATTGCTCATGTGGTTCCATTGTTTAAAAAGGGTTCTAAGAGTAAACCTCGCAATTATTGGCCTGTGAGTTTGACGTCAGTGGTGAGTAAATTGATGGAAAATATTCTTAGGGATGGTATAATTATCTGGATAGACAGGGTCTGATTAGGAACAGTCAACATGGATTTGTGTGTGGAAGGCCATGTTTGACAATTCTTATTGAATTTTTTGAAGAAGTTACCAGGAAAGTTGACGAGGCTAAAGCAGTGGATGTTGTCTATATGGACTTCAGTAAGGCCTTTGACAAGGTTCCACACGGAAGGTTGAATTGTTAGGTATTAATATTGAAGTAGTAAAATGGATTCAGCAGTGGCTGGATAGGAGACGCCAGAGGGTAGTGGTGGATAACTGTGTGTCAGATTGGAGGCCGGTGACTAGTGATGTGCCTCAGGGATCTGTACTGGGTCCAATGTTGTTTGTCATATACATTAATGATCTGGATGATGGGGTGGTAAATTAGATTAGTAAGTATGCAGATGATACTAAGGTGGAGTTGTGGATAATGAAGTAGGTTTTCAAAGCTTGCTGAAAGATTTAGGCTGGTTGGAAGAGTGGGCTGAAAGATGGCAGATGGAGTTTAATGCTGATAAATGTGAGGTGCTACATTTTGGTAGGACCAATCAAAATAGGACATACATGGTAAATGGTAGGGCATTGAAGAATGCAGTAGAACAGAGGGATCTAGGAATAATGGTGCATAGTTCCCTGAAGGTGGATTCTCATGTGGATAGGGTGGTGAAGAAAGCTTTTGGTATGCTGGCCTTTATTAATCATAGCATTGAGTATAGGAGTTGGGATGTAATGTTGAAACTGTACAAGGCATTGATAAGGCCAAATTTGGAGTATTGTGTACAGTTTTGGTCACCAAATTATAGGAAAGATGTCAACAAAATAGAGAAAGTACAGAGAAGATTGACTGGAATGTTATCTGGGTTTCATCTCCTAAGTTACAGAGAAAGGTTGAACAAGTTAGGTCTTTATTCTTTGGAGTGTAGAAGGTTGAGGGGGGACTTGATAGAGGTATTTAATATTATGTGGAGGATAGATAGAGTTGACGTGGATAGGCTTTCTCCATTGAGAGTGGGGAGATTCAAACGAGGACATGAGTTGAGAGTTAAAGGGCAAAAGTTTAGGGGTAACATGAGGGGGAACTTCTTTACTCAGAGAGTGGTAGCTGTGTGGAATGAGCTTCCAGCAGAAGTGGTTGAGGCAAGTTTGATGTTGTCATTTAAAGTTAAATTGGATAGATATATGGACAGGAAAGGAATGGAAGGTTATGGGCTGAGTGCAGGTCGGTGGAACTAGGTGAGAGTAAGCGTTTGGCACAGACTAGAAGGGCTGAGATGACCTGTTTCCGTGCTGTAATTGTTATATGGTTATATAGTTATATGGTTTATTGCCACTTCCTTTGAAATTTCAGCTCTTTCGCGGCCCCAATAAATGCACTCACCAAGAAGACCTCTGCAGGATTCCACTGAACCAAGCATTCTCGGAACTAAAGCGATGCTTCATTGCCCCCGTGCTTCAACACCCAGACCCATCGCGGCCATTCATTGTCGAGGTGGATGCATCCGATGTTGGCATTGGAGCTGTACTCTCCCAGTGTTCTCCTACGGACAGCTGGCTGTACGCCTGTTCCTTTCTTTCCTGTCGCTTGTCTTCGGTTGAGAGCAACCACGATGTTGGGAACTGAGAACTTCTGGCAGTCCTCCAGGTTCTGGAAGAATGGCAACACTGGCTGGAGGGGACCGAGCATCTTTTTTCGGTTTGGACAGATCATAAGAACTTCACCTACATTCAGCTTACTAAGAGATTCAACTCCCGTCAAGTCCATTGGCCTCTCTTATTCACCCATTTTAATTTCATCCTTGCCTATTGTTTTGGAGGTGTATAAGATGATGGGGATATTGATCGTGTGGACAGCCAGAGGCTTTTTCCCAGGACTGAAATGGCTAACACGAGAGAGCATAGCTTTAAGGTGCCTGGAAATAGGTATTGAGGGGATGTTAGGGGTAAGTTTTTCACATCGAGAGTGGTGGGTTCGTGGATGCACTTCCGGCGTCGGTGGTGGTAGTGGATACAATAGGGTCTTCTAAGAGCCTCTTAGATAGGTACATGGAGCTTAGAAAAATAGAGGGCTATGCACTAGAGAAATTCTAGGCAGTTTCTAGAGTAGGTACATGGTTAGCACAACATTGTGGGCCGAAGGGCCTGTAATATGGTGTAAATTTCTATGTTCTATGGTCCCGGCCCTTGGCCAAGTGGTTAAGGCATTGGACTAGCGACCTCAAGGTCGTGAGTTTGAGCCCCAGCCAAGGGAACGTGTTGTGTCCTTGAGCAAGGCACTTAATCACACATCGCTCTGTGACGACACTGGTGCCAAGCTGTATGGGTCCTAATGCCCTTCCCTTGGACAACATTGGTGCTGTGGAGAGGGGAGACTTGCAGCATGGGCAACTGCTGGTCTTCCATACAACCTTGCCCAGGCCTGCGCCCTGGAGAGAGAAGACTTTCCAGGCGCAGAGCCATGGTCTCGCAAGACTAACGGATGCCTTTAATTAATGGTCCCGGCAGCAAGAATACCAAGGCTGACACTCTCTCCCAGCAGTCTGATAACAATGCCAATCCAGAGCCCATCCTTCCTCGCTTGTGCGTTGCTGCTCCGGTGATTTTGGGAATAGAGGTGGAGGTGAGGGCTGCCCAATAGACGGATCCAGGCCCAGGTGATCTCCCAGCTGGCTCTTTGTCACTGCTAGGGTGCACTCCAAGGTGTTGGAATGGGGTCACTTATCAAGTCTGCCTGGCCACCCGGGAATTCAATGGAAACGGGAGTTTACTAAGAGACGATTTTGGTGGCCATCTATGTTCCATGACTTCGTCTCTGCCTGGCCCACCTGCATAGCGGGCCTGCTGTGCCCCACCTCTCCTGGTCCTATCTTTCGGTACATTTCATCTCAGGACTGCCCCAGTCTGCGGGAAACACTACGATTGTGATAGTTGTGCATCGATTCTCCAAGGCTGCTCTCTTCATTGCTCTTGCTCAGATCCTGTCGACTCGGGAGACACCATGTCTGATCGAGGACCACAGTTCACATTCTCTGTTTGGAAGGCTTTCTGTTCTCCGGTGGGAGCTACGGCCCTCCTTTCGTCTGGTTCCACCCCCCAATCTAACAGCCAGTCTGAGAGAATGAATCAGGAGCTGGGGACAACCCTGTACTGCCTTGCCTCTTCCAACGCACTTCCTGGAGCTTCCAATAGGTTTGGGCAGAGATTGCTCATACTAACCTCAAGTTATACTCCACTGGCATGTCCTCCTTTGAATGTCGGAAGCGATTCCAGCCACCGCTCTCCCCTGACCAGGAGACTGAAGTCAGAGTTCCTGTTGCTGAACAGCTGATTCAGTGCTACAAGTGCACCCGGAGACAAGCCAGGACTCTTCTGTGCGCCCAGAACCAACATGCCTGGCAGGCTGAAAGGCTCCACCGACATGTGAGGCCTTTCCAGCCAGGACAGAAGGTCGGGCTGGCATCAAGGGATCTTCACCTGAGAGCTGTAAATTGGCTCCACGCTACGTTGGACCATTTGTAGTGGAAAAGATTATCGAGGTCTCGTATAGAGTGCGCTGACCAGCATCAATGAAAATCCACCCTGTGTTCCCGGTGGCCAGATCAAGCTGCTACTACCTTCCCCTGGCTCCAGTTCCCCCCCTTCCCCCGCCCCTTGATGGATGCTTCCCAAGTCTATACTGTTCTGTGCTTCCTGGCATCTCGCTGGGTATGGGGCAAGTCTAGTACCAGCAGGCACAGGTCTGTGGCTCTTCTGGAGCTGCATTTAGGCAGGGCGACCCTGTCACAACCATGGACTCGGCTGCGGTGTGTGTGGGACCCCCACAGGCAGCTGGGCAGCATGTTTGGCAATTGCGCTCCTGGATATCCACGTTGTAGCTAATCACCGTTTCATTATGGTGATGTTTAACTCCCTTCTTTTCATTAGTCTTGTTGAGGCTTAAGCAAAGCACAGTAATGTTACACTCCCTGCTTACCTTCGTCCTTGTCTGATAAAGAGGACTATCATTTTGACTGATGCTGGAACTGAACGGTACTCGTTTCAAATTTAGGTATTGCGTTTAGCCGCAGTGTTGGCATTTTACGTTTAGTCTGAGAGTTTTAGTTCATGGCCATGTTGGCCTAGCGTTTATTGTTTTCCTTTCCCTTAAAATTCTGCAAAGTTGGCAATAAAGCCTATGAACTGTCTATCCACTTCTGTGTCTCTCTTCATGTGGGCAATATCCTAACGTCCTGACACCTAGATTCCTTCACCGAAGGAAATATCCTCTCCACATCTACTCTATCTAGGCCTATCAAAATTCGATAGATTTCAATGAAATCCCTCTGACATTCTACTAAATTTCAGGCCCAGAACCTTCAAGCTCTGTTCATATTGTTCCTGGAATAATACTGGTGAACCTCCTCTGAACCCTCTCCAATGTCAGCACATCCTTTCTTCAATAAGGGGCCCAAAACTGCTCACAATACTCCGAGAAGCCTCACCAGTGGCTTATACAGCCTCAGCATTACCTCCCTGCTTTGATGTTCTAGTTCCCATTTGAAATGAATGCTAACATTGCATTAGCTTTCCTTACCTCTGATTCAACCTGCAAATTGACCTTTAGGTATCCTGCCCGAGGACTCCCAAATCCCTTTCTACTCCAGATTTTTGAATTTTCTCCACATTTAGAAAATAGTCTATATTTTATTCCTTCTACCAAAGTACATGGCCACACACTTCCTGACACTGTATTCTATTTGCCACATCATTGTCCATTCTCCCAATCTGTCGAAAACTCTCTGCATCCTCTCTGCTTCCTCAACACCACCTGCCCCTCTCCACTTATCTTTGTATCATCGGCAAAGTTCACCACAGAGACATCAATGCCATCATCCAAATCATTGACATATAATGTAAAAAGAATCTGTCCCAACAGATCTCTGTGGAACAGCACTAGTCAACAGCAGCCAACCAGAAAAGTTTCCCCTTATTTCCACTCTTTGCCTCCTGCCAATCAGCCGATGCTCTATCCATGCTAGAATCTTTCCTGTAATACCCTGGGCTCTTAGTTGTTTAGCAGCCTCATGTGTGGTACCTTGTCAAAGACTTTCTTTAAATCCAAGTATACAGCATCCGCTGATTCTCCTTTGTCTATCCTGCTAGTTGTTTCTTCAAGAATTCCAACAGATTTGTCAGGCAAATTTCTGCTTAAAAACCATGCTGACTTTGGCCTATTTTGTCATGTGCCCCCAAGTACCCTGAAACCACATCCTTAACAATTGACTCCAACATCTTCCCAACTGCTGAGGACAGGCTAACAGGCCTATAATTTCTTTTCTTTTGCCTCCCTCCCTTCTTGAAGAGTAGAGTGACATTTGTAATTTTCCTCCATGATCGATCAGCCACCTCTTTTAGAACCCCGGGGGTGCAGTCCGTCAGGTCCAGTTGATCTAGCTACCTTTAGAACTTCCAGTCTCACAAGCAGCATCTCCCTGGTTTTAGTAACTGTATTCACTTCTGCTCCTTATCACTCTTGAACTTCCTGCATAGTACAAGTGTTTTCCACAGTGAAGACTGATGCAATATACTTATTTAGTTCATCTGCCATTTCTGTGTCTCCCGTTACTATCTCTCCAGCATCATTTTCTAGTGGTCTAGTATCTACTCTCGCCTCTTTTACACATTATATACAGGTTTCCCCCGCTTTTTGAACGTTCGCTTTACGAAACCTCACTGTTACGAAAGACCTACATTAGTACCCTATTTTTGCTTTCAGAAGGTGTTTTCACTGTTACAAAAAAAAATCAGTGCGTGATAAAAGGCAACGCGCCCGATCAGCCGCTCTCCCCGGATTCGGAACTGCATTCTCGCCGGCATTGCTTAAGCACGTGCCTGTGAGCAGCCGTTTGCAAGATGAGTTCTACGGTATTGGAAAAGCCTAAAAGAGCTCGTAAGGGTGCTACACTTAGCATAAAACTAGACATAATTAAGCATTTTGATTGTGGTGAAGGAAGTAAGGACTAAGTGAGTTTGGCTTGTGGAAGTTGATGAAGATGATGTTGAAGAGGTTTTGGCATCTCATGACCAAGAACTGATAGATGAAGAGCTGATGCAATTGGAAGAGGAAAGGATAACAAACGAAACCGAATGCAGTTGCGAATGAGCCGAAAGTGACTGCGTGAGACTTTCGCTGCAATGATAAAGTACTACTTATTCCAATTTCCCCCTGGATCAGTCAGGTATGACTATGACTATGACTTTAATTTTGAAAGGGTACGTAGGTTTAGGGGATATTTGCAGGATGGTTTGTGTCCTTATAAAGAACCATGTGATGGAAGAATGCGCGAGGCTCAGCAGTCAAGCAAACCTTCCGCATCAGCCACAGCAGACGACGAACCTCGACCTTCGACATCGAGGCAGGCAGTCATAGGAGAAGATGAGCCGCCTGCTGTAATGGAAACAGACGACGAGATGACACCCCAGTGTCCCACCACCGCAACACCCAGGCCATGGACAGATACTGTACCGATTCATTGAGAATGCAGCAGTAGCCGGGAGGCACACAGCACATCTTTAAGAGAAAAGCTGAAATAAACATGCTAATTAATTAGGTGCCGCCTGACACCTAATTAATTAGCATGTTTTTTTGGCTTTTCTCTTAAAGATGTGCTGCATGCTTTGCGGTTCGGTAGCTGTCGACGGCCTGGAGGGAGGGGGCCACAGCACCACCCAACCAGCGATGACTCAGTCTAACACATCACCATCAGTGTGCTCGGCGCTGAACCAATTCTCGTAAGTGATACTACACTGTACATACATTATTTCTACTTTATGTAGGCTGAGTATTTTTACGTGTTATTTGGTATGATTTGGCAGCTTCATAGTTTAAAGGTTAATGGAGAGCGCTTGCGCCGTGTTTTTGCCAACAACACTTGCGTGAGATTTTCTGCCGACAACGCTTGCGCAAGATTTTCACAATGGAGAACAGTGCAGTAATGATTGTGGAAAAGTATTTCTACTTTATATAGGCTGTGTATTTATCATATCATTCCTGCTTTTACTATATGTTACTGTTATTTTAGGTTTTATGTATTATTTGACATGATTTGGTAGGTTATTTTTGGGTCTGCGAACGCTCACAAATTTTTCCCATATAAATAAATGGTAATTGCTTCTTCGCTTTACGACATTCCGGCTTACAAACCATTTCATAGGAATACTCTACCTTCAGATGGCGGGGGAACCTGTATCTGAAAAACTTCTGGTTGTCATGGTCTGGTCCGTGAAGTCTGTATTCCGGTTCACGGTCCGGTCCATCGACCCTTGCTCCAGGTTTTCCTGTCTACCCTGTTTCTGTTCTTGTTGAGCTCTATTTGAGGCAGCTGATGCTCATTGGGGCTGGCTGCATAAATACCTTCAGAGACCAGGGCGTGGCTGCTGGATTGTTCTTGTCCTTACTCCTTATATCCCTTGCTCTGCCTTCTGTTTCCTCGCCTGAAGCCCTGCCTTGTTTTGCCGGTAACTCTCGCCTCGCCTGAAGTTCTCATTTCACCTTGCATTGCCTGAAGCCTTGCCTGGTCTTGCTGGTAACTCTTGCCTCGTCTCACCTTCAGCCTTGTCCTGGAGCCACCCCGTACCTAGCTCCCTTCCTGTCCCTTGCCTACGCCGGGTGAGCCAGGCCGTATTGCCGTTACCTATGGTGGGTTCTGTCCCTTTCTGTCCCTTGCCTCCATCGGGTAAGCCGGGCCATCTTGCCGTTACCTGCGGTTGGTTCCGTCCCTTCCTGGCCCTTGCCTCCGTTGGGTGAAGTACCGTACCCTACCCAGGAGGAGCCACCAGCCTCCTGCCAAGCCTCGCCTCGGGTCTCTAGCCTCAAGCCTGAAGACTCCAGCCTCCTGCCAAGCCTCGCCTTGGGTCTCTAGCCTCTAGCCTGAAGACTCCAGCCTCCTGCCAAGCCTCACCTCGGGTCTCTAGCCTCTAGCCTGAAGACTCCAGCCTCCTGCCTCCTGCCAAGCCTCACCTCGGGTCTCTAGCCTCCTGCCTCAAGCCTGAAGACTCCAACCTCCTGCCTTTTGCCAAGCCTCACCTCAAGTCTCTAGCCTCAAGCCTCAAACCTCCAACCTCTTGCCTCCTGCCAAGCCGCGCCTCAAGTCTCTAGCCTCTAGCCTGAAGACTCCAGCCTCCTGCCTCCTGCCAAGTCTCACCTCAAGTCTCTAGCCTCTAGCCTGAAGACTCCAGCCTCCTGCCTCCTGCCAAGTCTCACCTCAAGTCTCTAGCCTGTAGCCTGAAGACTCCAGCCTCCTGCCTCCTGCCAAGCCTCGCCCTAAGTCTCTAGCCTCTAGCCTCAAGCTTGAAGACTCCAGCCTCCTGCCTCCTGCCAAGTCTCACCTCAAGTCTCTAGCCTGTAGCCTGAAGACTCCAGCCTCCTGCCTCCTGCCAAGCCTCGCCCTAAGTCTCTAGCCTCTAGCCTCAAGCTTGAAGACTCCAGCCTCCTGCCTCCTGCCAAGCCTCACCTCAAGTCTCTAGCCTCTAGTCTGGACTCCAGCCTCCTGCCTCCTGCCAAGTCTCGCCTCTAGCCTCTAGCCTCTAGCCTGAAGACTCCAGCCTCCAGCCTCCTGCCAAGCCTCACCTCTAGCCACAAGCCTGAAGACTCCAGCCTCATCCTGCCTGCCAGCCAAGCCTCGTCCTTGCCTAGTTCTAGGGTCCGAACCAGAGGCATGTCCCAGGTACTGGGTCCTTGTCCAGTCTCTGGCTCGGAGTCCAAAGCCCCAGCTCCCAGTTCTCTTGTCCAGTCCTGTTCCGGCTTCCCGGTTTTCGTGTCCATGTCCTTGCCCTCACCCTGTGTCCTAGTCCTGTCCCTAGTACTTCAGTGTCTGTGTCTTGCACTTGGGTCCGCTCCCAGCCACCGCCGTATGACACTGGTATCATTTTTGATATTATTGGCTAGTCTACCTTCATATTTCATCTTTTCTCCCCTTATGGTTTTTCTAGTTGCCTTCTGTTGGTTTTAAAAAATTCCCTAATCTTATAACTTTCTACTATTTTTTCTTTTATATGTCCTTTCTTTTGCTTTTGTCAGCCTTGTCAGCCATGGTTGCATTATCCTACCTTTAGAATACTTTTCTTTGGGACACTTCTATCCTGTGCCTTCTGAATTGCCCCCAGAAACTCCAGCTATTACTGTTCTGCCATCATCCCTGTTAGTGTCCCCTTCCAATCAACTTTCCCAGCTCCTCTGTCATGTCTCTGTAATTCCCTTTACTCCACTGTTATCCTAATACAACTGACCTCAGCTTCTCCCTCTCGAATTGCAGGATGAATTTTATCATGTTATGAGCTCCGTTTCTGAGAGGATCCATTACCAAGAACTCCCTAATCATATACAGTTCATTATACTACACCCATTCCAGAATTGGTCCCTGATTGGGCTCAAACACAAGCTGCTCCAAAACGTCATCTCAGAAGCAGTCCACAATTTCTCTCTCTTGGGATCCAGGATCAACTTGATTTTTCCAATCTACCTGCATATTGAAATCTCCTATGACTAACGTAACATTACTTTTTTGAAATGCGTTTTCTATCTCCTCCTGTAGTTTGTAGACCACATCATGGCTACTGTTCGGAGGCCTGTAAATAGCTCCCATCAGAGTCTTCTTACCCTTATAGTTTCTTAACTCTAGCCACAGGGATTCTATATCTTCCAATCCTATGTCACCTCTTTCTAAAGATTTGATTTCATTTTTTACCAACAGAGTCATGCCTCCTCGTTTGCCTACCTGCCTGTCATAGAAACATAGAAACATACAGCACAATACAGGAACTTCAGCTCACAATGCCATGCCAAACATGTACTTATTTTAGTAATTACCTAGGGTGACCCATAGCCCTCTGTCCTTCCAATAAAATTTGTATCCTTAGGTATTACACTCCCAACAACAATCGTTTTTCAGCCATGACTCTGGGATGCCACAATGTCATACACACCAATCTCTAACTGTGCTGCAAGATCATCTACTTTATTTTGTATAGTGCGTGCATTCAAATATAACACCTTCATTCCTGTATTTCCCACCCTTTTCAGTTTTGTTCCCCTTTTACAATGCAACCCATTCCAACTACCACTTTGCTCTGTCATCTGCCTGTCCTTCCTGACATTCTTTTATACACAACCTCGGCTCGTAAACCAACAGCATCAACCTCAGCCCTATCACTCCAATTCCCGTCCCCCTGCCAAATTAATTTAAGCACTCCTCAACAGCTCTAGCAAACCTGCCTGCAAGGATGCTGGTCTCCCTTGGGTTCAGGTGTAGTTTGTCCCTTTGTCTAGGTCATAGCTTCCCTAGAAGAGATCCAGTGATCAAAGAATCTGAACCCCCTGCCCCCTGCCCCAATTCCCAAGCCGGGCATCATCTGACAAGTCATCCTATTCTTGCCCTCACTGGTGAGGGGCACAGGCAGCAATCCAGAGAGTGTACCTTGGAGGTCCTGCTTTTCAGCTTTCTACCTGGCTCTCCGAATTCTCTCTTTAGGACCTTCTCTCTTTTCTTTCCTAAGTCATTGGTGCCAGTATGTACTAAGACGTCTGGCTGCTCCCCCTCCCTCCCACTTTAGAATGTCGTGGACACAATCTGGGATGCCCCTGAGCCTGGCACCTGGGAAGCAACATACCATCTGCTTCTTTCAGTTGCATCCAAAGCCTGTCCTATCTACTCCTCTAACTACGGAATCTCCAATCGACACTGCATCCCTCCTCTGCCTTCTTCCCTCCTGAGCCACAGCGTCAGACTCAGTCCCAGTGACTTGGTCACTGTGGTTTCCCCCCCCCCCACCCCCAACAATATCCAAAATGGTGTACTTGTTATTGAGGGGGAATGACCACTGTGTACAAGCTGCCTATTTCCCTTCCCTCTCCCTCACAGTCACTCACTCACCTGCCTCCTGCAACCTAGGGACTGACTACCTGCCATCTATCATCTCTTCAGTTTCACTCTGAGCCAGAGGTCTGGCTAACGGGGGACTGAATGTGGACGTGCAGCTTTAATTTTGTGTACCATGCGGAAACACTTGTGAGCTGGTTGATACTTAATGAGTGCTTCTTGAAGTCACTGACTAAGCATGTTTAGCTGTTGGTTATTGCCCAAAATTTACTACATAAATTTAAGATGTAACCTGACATTGGCAGAGTCGTAAGACAAAGGGCTCCCCATGATCACATATTAAAGGGTTAACCATATACATTACCAAAGTCTGTGTCTTTATTTCTGTTTGATAACAGGGTAAATTGGTGATCAAATCCTTTGACACAGGTTGATGGATCAGAAGCTTCTGTTTGACATCCACAGATGCTACCTGTCTTACTCAGTGCTTCCCGCATTCTCTGCCTTAAGTTCCCGTAGGTGGCTAAGGCATTTAGCAGTGAACACCAAAGTTCATTGACTTGGTCAAGGTTATAAAAGAGATTCAAAGAAATATCATCAGGCAGTGACAGGGCAGTGTGTTCTTTATGTTGATGACCAAGGCAGGTATAGTGCAGGAGATGAATGGAGAGTCTTTTGTGAAGAGCGAATCACAAACAACAACTTATAAACTGTGTTATTTAATTTGAAAGTGTTATTAATTATCAATGGCAGCACCATTTCTTCCAGTACAAAAGTACATTATGATTGTTCTTATTTAACCAGAAAATGTGTGAGTTTGCTATTGGAATTTAGCAGTACAATGCAGGACAACCTGAATAATCTTTCCTTACACTCATGCTTACAAATGCACGAGTAAACCTTTTAAGAAAAAAATCTCAATGTGGTGTTAATATTATTGTTCAAAGTCATCTCTCTTTCAAGAACAAATATAAACCTAAGCTTAAATACTGCATTGTGAAGTTCAGTCCATTAGAAATGATCTCTGAACTTGATAGTGTGAGCAATGCATTCTTCGATTTCCGTTGTAAGAATGCTATGTGTTCTTTGAAATGTTTAGCTTAAGTTTTCTGTTCTCTCATCTCAACAGTGTGAGTTCTGTAGGTTCACTTTTACTCCATTGTGTTACTAATTTCTGAACTGATATTGTTAACTGACCTCAACAGTGTGAACACTATTGTACAGTGAGGTGGAGGTGTATGCCTCATGATCAGCTCCTCCTCGTGCACAAATGTGTCAGTGATGTGCCAATCCTGCTCACCAGACTAGGTAGAGGTGTACATCCCACTCCCCTCTTCTTTACAAAACTGCTCAAACTCTGTCAGATTGCATAGGATCGTGAGTGAACAGACCTTTTCAAGTCCAACCACAAATTCTCAATTGGATTGAGATCTGGACTCTGACATGGCCACTCCAGGACATTAACTTTGTTGTTTTAAGCCATTCCTGTGTACCTTTGGTTTTATGCTTGGAGTCAGGAGTCATTGTCTAGCTGGAAAACAAATTTTCTCCCGAGTTGCAGTTCTCTTGCAGACCGCATCAGGTTTTCCTCCAGGATTTCCCTGTATTTTGCTGCATTCATTTTACCATCTACTTTCACAAGCCTTCCAGGGCCTGCTGCAGAGAAACATCCCCACAGTATGATGCAGCCACCACCATGCTTCACAGTAGAGATGGTGTGTTTTTGATGATGTGTGGTGTTTAGACACATCTTTAAGTGTGATGGCCAAAAAGCTCAATTTTGGTTTCATCAGACCATAGAACCTTCTTCCAACTGACTTCAGAGCCTCCCACGTCTTCTAGGAAACTCTAGCTAAGAGCTTTTCAACAGTGGCTTTCTCTTCGCCACTCTCCCATAAAGCTATAACTGGCAAAACACCCAGGCAACAGTTGTATGCACACTCTCTCCCATCTCAGCCACTGAAGCTTGTAACTCCTCCAGAGTTGTCATCGGTCTCTTGGTGGCCTCCCTCACTAGTCCCCTTCTTGCATGGTCACTAGGTAGATATACAGCTGTGCCAATTTCTTTTCATTTCTTGATGATTGACTTTACTGAACTCCAAGGGATACTAAAGACTTAGAAATTTTCGTGTATCCGTCTCCTGACCTGTACTTTTCAATAACCTTTTCGTGGAGATGCTTGGAGTCTTCTTTTGTCTTCATGGTGTAAATTTTGCCAGGATACTGACTCACCAGCAGTTGGACCTTCTAGATACAGGGGTATTTTTACTACAATCAATTGAAACACCTTGACTGCACAGGTCTCCAAAAACAGATCTCCATTTAACTAATTATGTGACTTCTAAAACCAACTGGCTGCACCCGTGATGATTTGGTGTGTCATATTAAAGGGAGTGAATACTTAAGCAATCGATTGTTCTGTGTTTTATATTTGTAATTAATTAGTTCACTTTGTAGAGATCTGTTTTCACGTTGACACAAAAAAGTCCTTTTCTGTTGATTAGTGTCAAAAAAACCCAAATTAAGTCCACTGTGATTCAATGTTGTAAAACAATAAAACGTGAAAACTTCCAGGGGGTGGGTTGAATACTTCTTATGGGCACTGTAAGTAGTTGAAAGAAAGACATCAGTCACCCCCCTCACATGAAAATAAAAAGAAACAAAACTTTCAAACCCCAAAGCCCCCAGCCCCTCCCTCACACAAAAATAACAGATCATCCAAACTTCCAGCTTGCCAATCCGCAACAAAAAGAATGGGTGAGAATACGAAAAAGCAACATAAAACTGAAAGGGGTCAATATGAACCACAGTCCAATCGATACATCTCAGAATTTCGAGAACATCTCCAAGAGCATCAGGACCAAGAGCATCTGTTAGTGAACTAGCGACCTCTCTGAGGAAAGCAACTTGAGGAACCTTTCTGAGGAACCAGTGGTCTCTCCAAGGGCTTGACTCGAACCAGTGACCTCTCTGAGGGCAGCAACACAAACCAGCGGCCTCTCCGAGGAAAGCAGCTTGAACCAGCAGCGTCTCGAAGCAGTGGCTTCTCCGAGGAAAGTGACGCAAAGCAGCAGCCCCTCCTGGCCAGCTTCAAAAAGTCACTGAGTATCACTTGTAGTACCAGAGGAAATAACACACTGGACCACTGTCACACTAAGTTCAAGGGTGCTATTCCACGCCCTCACTTTGGGAAGTCTGATCACCCGGCTGTACTTCTACTGCCTCGGTATAGACAGAGACTGAAGACTGAAGCATCAGTAGTGAGGAGCAAGGAGGTTTGGACAAGGGAAGCACAGGAGTGCCTGCAGGACTGCTTAGAATCGGTGGACTGGACTGTATTTATGGATTCATCTTTGAATCTGGATGAGTATGCTGCAGTTATTACCGACTTCATTAAAACTTGTGTGGATGAGTGTGTGCCGATGAAAACTTGCTGTGCATTCCCAAACCAAAAGCCATAGAGGAACCAGGAGGTTCGTAGTCTGCAGAGGGCTAGATCTGTGGCAACTAAGTCTGGCAACCCGGGTCTGTACAAGAAAACCAAGGTTTTCTCAGGTTTGACCAGCACGCATTTGTCTAGGGGAAGACAGCCTCCGGTCCACCAAACTGAGAAACCTTGTTTGTGTGGATACTGCGTGATGTGTTGCCTGGTTACAAATCTGTACCACAAAACATCAGACAGTATGCCATATGCAATGAAACGACTGTGCTTTATAATTCTTAATTTTGACTATAGGGTTAGTAATGAAAACAAAAAGAAAAAGGGCCCATTTTAGTGAAACAGTCAAGTGTGCATGTTGGAGCTCATAGTTCCGTCCATTTGTTCCCCACCGACCTCCTCTGAGCGTCGTCAACTCCCGGACCCTCGCTCCAAGTCCACTCCATCCAGTGGTCTACTAACTCACTCCACTTGTGTCTTCTCTCTTCATCTCTTGCCAACAAAAGACCCCGAAATCCCTTCCATCAGACCCACAAGAAAGAACAACATACCTCTCAACATTGGCCAGCGCACATTCCACAGTCCCCATTATCTCTAGTCATAACCCAAGCACTGCAGCTACAGAGAAACCAATACATTAGCAGTGAACCTTTTCCCAGGGCGTTACACATGTATGACTTGCAGAGGGCTATCTCAAGAATGAAGAGATAATTCTGAGTGAGGTTGGTGGTGACATCGGATGCACGTCAACTCTGGCAAGGATTGCAGCACTTTACTTCTGACAAAGAAGCACTACATCATGGATGGCAGCGATGCTTCACTACCAGCCGAGCTCAATGCCTTCTATGCCCTCTTTGAAAGAATCAAACTAAAGCTGTCAGGATCCTTGCAGCAACCTGCGACCCTGTGATCTCTGTCTCGGAAGCCGACAGAGGCTGTCTTTCAGGAGGAATGAACCCTAGCAAAGTGGCAGGTCCCGATGGAGTGCCTGTACCTTGGAAGTAGGTACAGAGGAGATGTCAGGCGTACGTTTTTTAGGCAGACAGTGGTGGGTCTATGGAATGGGCTGCTAGTGACGGTGGTGGAATTGGATATGACAAGGTCTTTTAAGAGACTCTTAGGTAGGTACATGGAGCTTAGAAAAATAGAGGACTATGGGTAACCTGAATTAATCTCTAAAGTAAGTACATGTTCAGCGCAGATTGTGGCCCGAAGGGCCTGTATTGTGCTGTAGGTTTTCTATGTTTTCTAACATGAGATGAAGAGTTCTTGAAAGTGAGTCCATTAGTTATGGGAGCATTTCAGTGATGGAGCAGGTGAAGTTGAGTGAAGTTATCCCCTTTGGTTCAAGAGCCCAATGGTTGAGGGGTAATAACTATTCCTGAACCTGGTGATGTGAGTCCTGAGACTCCTGTACCTTCTTCCTAGTGGCAGTATGAGAAAGGAGCATGTCCTGAGTGGTGGGGGCCCTGATGATGGATGCTGCCTTCCCATAACAGTGTTTCACGTAGATGTGCTCAATGGTGGGCAGGGCTTTACCCGTCATAGACTGGGCCATATCCATTACTTTCGAAACACACAGTGAAAAGCATTATTTACGTCAGCAGCCAACACACCTAAGGATGTGCTGGGGCAGCTCGCAAGTGTTGGCGCATATTCCGGTTCCAACATAGCATACAACAATTCTTGGCTGAATAACACAGAACACAATAAGACAACAAAACAGCAACAGCAAAAAATAGTCCCCTTCCTCCCTCTCGCCCTCCCATCCACACACACGGAAAACCCAACAGTCTCTGATCTCCAGGCTTCGAGCATCAGGCTTTGACTGCCAGACTTCTGACCGACCTTTTGTATTGACCCCGGACTAGTCCAAGAAGGGACCCTGAGCTCCAGGACCAAACTCTGGCAGGAAGATATTTCCCAAAGACCTGTTATGAATATTGAGTTGTACAGCACATAAATGGGCAATTTGGCCCCACCCTGTCTGCAAGCTGCCAGGTCCATATCTATACTAATGGTAGCTACTAAGCCTTGGTGATTCAAGTACTTTTTTCAAGAATGATGTTGAAGAGGAAGCTGGACGAGTAGGTGACATGCAGTGAACAGAATGAGTGGCTGATGGATGAGGTGAGGTAAGGAGTGAAGAGGCTCATCAAGACTTTTAACAGTGCCTTGGAGCTCTTGGGATTGATGCATACTTCCATGCATCAATTCAATGAAGTTAGATCATTTACTTTCAAAAGAAGAGTACACAGTCATCTGGAGGAACTGAAAGCTTTAGGTGAACTCTGGCAAACTTTGGCATATACCCACTCTCCAATCATTTAAATGTGCTTCCTCATCTGGACACTTTCCGTGAACAGCTAAGGTCAGAATTATTTTAAAATTTGATTAATTCATGATTTTAAAGCCTCAGTAACTTTGTTTTAAATTTATATTTTTATTATTTAATTATTTCATGGAGTTTTACCAGTTTTCAAAGGTCCAAAGGTACGATTTAATGTCAGAGAAAAGTATACAATATACATCCTGAAATGCTTTTTCTTTGCAACTATCCATGAAAACAGAGGAGTGCCCCAAAGAATGAATGACAGTTAAATGTTAGAACCCCAAGCTACCTCCCAGCTCCCTCCTCCCACACGTAATTGGGAGTGAGCAACAATTCCCCCTCCCCCCCATCAGCAAAAACCAAGCATTGGCACTGCCACCAAGTACTCAAGCATGAGCAAAGCAATAGCAAAGATACAGACTTGCAGTTACCCCAAAGACTTCGCGTTTCACCCCTTATTCGACATATCACAGGTTTTCCCTCTCTCGCTAATAAGGGAGAAAGAGGTGTCTCCATTTTTCCAGTCAGTGGGGAGACATAACAAACAACTGGCTGGTTTATGATGTTAAAAGTCCGTTATGTTGCTTTTTCGAGCTCTGTGCCTGAAGATCGCAAAGATGCTGGGTCTTCAGGCACACAGCAGATATCCCGACTCCCCCGACAACACAGGGGTCTCCTGTTGTGACACTGACCCTTGATCTGCCCATCTCCAGAGCCCCGAGATCCCAGGCTTCCGAATTTGAGCCAGCCTCTTAGGTCGAGCCTTTAGCGTGCCTAACAACGGCCAGTTATGGAACCTTGAGAGCGGGTCGCATTCCTGCAAAGAACCGTAGACAGCATGTAGCTCCAGGTCAGGGTCTTCAAAAGAACCCTGAAAGATATTAAAGATGGACATAGAGCTGTTTCTGAAGATGCAAGCAAAGGAGTCGCTGTTAGGCACCATTAACCCTCCTAAGCTCCGCCTTTCTGTGTACCCAGATATCAAAGACATTTAAATTTCTCCAAAACCTTGGTGACTTATAGGGTGAAGTTCTGCCTCCAGCTGAGAGGATCTGGAGATGGTACCTCAGCAATCCATCACCACTGAGGACTCATTGTATCCCAGTGCCCTGTTCGCAGGAGAGAAGAGTCCCATCACCCCGCCCTCCATATCGACCCCAGACAAAGATGGGCAGATGGGGAGTACAGGCAGTGGCATGTGGTTTAAAATCACAAAATGCTTCCACTTTTTTTATATGGGGAGAAACTGATTCTGTTGGTGGTAGGCTCAAAAGGGAACCAGGGTCTTTTCCATGTCCCATTGGTTATTGATCTGGAGGAATGCTCTTTCAAAATATTAGCATCGGTTCAGTGGAACAAGTTACCTGTTCTGTGTAATTACAGAAAGACATTTCAAATGTACAATGGATAGTGACATGCACTAGAATTTCTCTGCCTTTCTGCAAAACTGTTGTGCTGGTCTGCAGAGGTGTTGCCAAGTTGTGCAAGTGTTTGCTGATCACCCTGCCAGTTCTGCATTTGGTTTCCCCATTTAGGTTGCATAAGCACTCAAAATTGCAAAAGGTTCAGAGGAACTGATGTTTCCTAATCCTTTCCCTCAACAGAAACACATTTATTTCTCTCTGCAACTCACTTGAATAAACCATTTTAAAAACTTTATCTCATGACTAGTTGAATGGAACTGATAATAAGTAACTTCATACAGCTTCCTTCCAATCTTTCCTCTTGTTTTTGAACCCTTTACTTAATATAAAAATTGGAATCATTTTTATGTCCCTTAATAAGATTGTGAAAAAAAATCTCATACACTTTTCTCAACCCTTCTTGTAACTTAATTTCTAGATGTTTTAAAGTATTGATGGTATCTGGGCTTTGCATGCGTCAACACCAACAACTAAATGGTTGCACACAGAATCTTTATAGAGTCTGACTAACCCTAACACAACTACTTAGATACCTCACCACATGGTCTGTCAGTTTATTGAACTGATTTTATGCTGCTAAGCCAAAATGTATCTAATACACAAATCCTAGTAAACAGTTTTGACTACTTTAGGCACACACTTTCTTTTGCTTATTCATGTTACCCAGCTGTCCGGTTTATTTTTATGAAAACTAAGTTCTTTTGAATCTACACACATAATCTATACTATTTTCCATATTTCTCATTCTTCTTACTTTCAAATCTTTCAGGTGTTATTATTTCAGAGGAACTGCCCTGGGTCCAGCATGCAAATTCCATTACGAAAAAAGGATTGTAGTGCATCTACTTTCCTCGAAGTTCGCACAGATTTGGCATGTCAAGTAAAACTTCAACAAAATTTGATAGATCCGCACTGGAGAGTATACAGACTTGTTGCATCATGGCCTGGTATGGAAACACCAATGCCCTTGAATGGAAAAACCTGCATAAAATAGTAGATATAGTCCAGTCCACCATGGGTAAAGCCCTCTCCATCACTGAGGACAAGAAGATACATCAATTATTAAGGTCTATCACTGTACTGGTCATGTTCTCTTCTCACTGCTTCTATCAGGAAGGACATTTTGGGGCCTCAGGGCCCACAGCTCCAAGTTCATGAAAAGTTATTACCCCTCAACCATCAGACTCTTGAACTAGAGGAGATAACTTTTCTCAACTTCGCTCACCCCAACACTGAAATAATTTCACAACCTATTCATTTTCAAAGACCCTACAACTCATGTTCTTGACGTTTATTGTTATTTATTTAATATTATTATTTTGTTTTCATTTGAATTTGCACAGTTTGTTGATTTTTGCACATTAGTTGTTTGTCTGTTGTGTGTGGATTTTCATTGATTCTATTGAGTTTCTTTGTATGTACTGTGCCCACAAGAAAGTGAACTTCAGGACAACACAGTACTGTGCAAAAGTGTCTTAAGCAAGTGTAAAAAAAATTCTGTAAAATGAAGCTGCATTCAAAAATAAAGAAAAGTTTCTAAATATCAAAAAACCCACTATAAAGTGCAGTAAGCAATGAAAACCTAAACCAAATCCATATCTGGTGTGACCACCCTTTGCCTTTAAAACTGCATCAATTCTCTTAGGTAGACTGTCTTGTAAGTTTATAAGAAAATTGGCCGATAGGTTGTTCCAAACATCCTGGAGGACTTGCTACAGTCCTGCTGCAGACCTTGGTTGTCTTTCTTGCTTTCGTTCCTCCAGATAATCACAGACAACCTCGATGCTGTTGAGATCAGGGCTCTGTGGAGGCCAAACGATGTGGGACATATTAAAAGAAAACCTAGGGTGTCTAAGACTTTTTGCACAGTATTGTGTGTGTACTTGGATATACTGTGAACTTTGAAATCTTTGACCATCCATTGCTCAGGTAGAGGACTACGTTGTATCAGCTGCTCATTGGAGTCCAGGAATATTGCCTGGGTCAATTTCTAATATGCCAGCCTGCTATCCATCATGTTTCTTCTTTCTCTGTAGGACAGGGTATTTAATTCTGCAGTCACACCTAATGGAAGCTTTCAGAATTGATCCAAGTAGTGTTCGTGGAGTGGACAGGAGAGCAACTTGGAAAACTAGAGATGTTGTCACTTTGTTGCAGGTTATCTCCACGCTTGAACACTTCAGCAGAAACTCAGTCCTGTCCTCATGTGCTGTCACTGTGGAGTCTGCACGTCCTCCCTATGGAACTGAGTGAAAGAAGAATCAGGGTAGAGCTGATGGACACTTTTGTAAATGGGATCTCAGTGGAAGCTTTGTACATACATTTTATTGCAATTACAAATAAAAGCGCGATATATATGAAGTGAAATAGATTAGTGTTCACATTAGATACTCAGTCACAAGGGTCAAAATCATTCCCTTTTCAAACCACCAGAACAGACAGTAACATCCTAATGTTTATGATTGAAGTCCAAATTGTAAACGTCGATCAGTCTGACACTAAAACAAAACTTTCTCCGATTTTATCAAATTGGGTCATGGCCAATGAAGTCCGTTTTGAAGGGCAGGCAACAGGGCACAGCAAGAATTCAAAAGAGCAAGGTATTAATAATCAAATAACCCCCTTTAGAGATGTTGTCTGAGTGATGGATATTGGTCAGAACCCAGGGTTATCTGGCCTACTCTGTTACAGTTACTCCAAAACAAGCCAAAACCGCTGAGACCTGAGCCAGGGTAATCGTCATGGTATGCCATGCATACAAATAATGAATTTCCAAATCAAGAAAGGTACATTTAATCCTTTATTACAAAATCAGCAAAGATGAACGAAATGGTAGTAATTAAAAAAAAACTAGTCTAATTAGCGATTGAACAGAAATATTAGCAATACTAAGTGGTATAACAGCGTAATTAGCTTAACTGAGCATTCCAATAACACCCCAATTAGTGATCAACGAAAAAAAATATAATCCCTGTGGTTTACCCCCTCATCCATGACAAAACAACTAACTGCACCTTACCCACGTGACAGATTACCATAATAAACTTGCCGCAAAATACTATACTGATAGAAAATAAATACACGGCTCGGAGTGGGGAAGGAGCAGGAATTGCTGGGAGGGGGTCGCGCGAGTCCAGTAATGGTGGACAAGGTGAGAGGGGGATTGAGGGAAAGAGAGTGGAGAAGGAGCAGGATAGGGATTCGGGATCAGAGGTAGGCAGCTGGGGAGAAATGCATTATTGTGAAGGGAGAAATAAAGGGAATGAGGAGATAGTGAGGGGATGGAAGAATGAAAACCGCGACAAAGGGAATAAAAGAATAAGAAATGACAGTGGAGAGAGCTCTGGAAGTGAGGAAGATGAATAAGTTCAGAGAGGAGGTGTTGTCATAATTAGGTTTAATGAGAAGGGTCAAGGAAACATGAAGAAAATTAACCTGTTTGTGCTACCAACAATTCTGGCTAATAAGATAGGGGAAATAGTATTTGCAAAAGTCCTTAATGATGGCAACCTATTGGTAAGATGTGCGAATGAGGAACAACTTGAGAAAATACTCAAGCTAAAAGAGATAGGAAAATGCAAGGTGAAATACACAGGGAGGGTGGAAGCACGAAATGGCGGTGGATGTAAGGGAGTGATCACAGGGGTACCAATGAGTATAAATATGGAGGAGTTAAAGAGGAATATCAAAGAAGGAAAAGTAATGAATGTTTAAAGACTGAAAACAACAAAGAAGGGAGTGAAAAAGGAAAGTGAAACAGTACTGATTGAATTTGAAGAAGAAAGAGTGCCAAGGAAAGTGTTCCTGGGTTTCATGAGTTACCCAGTAAGGGTGTATGTGCCAAAGCCATTGAGGTGCCATAATTGTCAAAGGTTTGGACACATAGCTAAAAACTGTAAAAGGCAGAGGAGATGTGCTAGATGTGGGGTGTGATCATGAATATGGAAAGTGCGGAACAGGAGTGCAACCAAAATGCTGCAATTGTGGAGGAGCTCATACTGTGGCATATAGTGGGTGTGAGGTTATGAGACAGGAGAATAAAATTCAAGAAATAAGAGTGAAAAGAAAGATCACTTGTGCAGAAGCTGTAAGAATATCTAGAGAACAGAATAATGCTCCTAATGAACAGGGAGCAATAGGGATGCAAGAGATGCAACAAAAAACAAATGACAGGATTTATGTAGACAGAAATGCTCTAGTAACATTCATTGCAGGAGTGATTAATAGTACGGCTGAGGTAAAGTCAAAAAGTGACAAAATTCAGCTGGTGGTCAAAGCAGCAGTGAACCGTTTAAGGTTAGTAGGACTAACATGGGAAGAAGTGAGGGTGAACCTCACTAATCAGTCAAGCCAGGAAGTGTCATGTGTTGGTTAATACTAACTATGATGATTCTTTTGCAATGGAATGCAAGGAGCTTACTGTCCAATAGCCAGGAATTCAAGCAATTTATTAAAGAAATGGTTGTAAAACCGGATGTAGTATGTATTCAGGAAACTTGGTTGAAACCAACTTTAGGCTTTGTGGTATATGGGTATACAATGTTAAGGAAAGATAGAAACCTAGGGGGAGGAGGGGTTGTGCTATGTTAATCAAGCAAGGTATACCACATAGGGTACTGGAAAAAGGAGATGATCAGGAATACATAGTGTTGGAAGTGTGGGAGAGAGGGGAGAGAGTGGTTATAATTAACTACTACAATCCATGTAAAAGGTTGGATTTGGACTGCCTATTAAGGATACAAGGACAAAACAGACAAAGTAGTGTGGTGTGCAGATTTCAATGCTCACAGCACAATATGGGGGGATCTGATTACAGATTCAAATGGAAAGGTAATTGAAGATTTGATGGGAGAAAGGAATTTGGTGTGTATGAATGATGATAGAGGAATAAGGATAAACGTAACAACAGGAACTGAGTCAGTATTAGATATTATGTGAGTGTCTAATACCTTGGCTGGAGTTATTAACTGGGGAGTTTGGACTGCTTCAGCAGTAGGCAGTGATCACTACCCAGTTTTATGTTCAGTGGGTGAAAGAGTTGAAGTAAGACCAGGTGGTGAAATCCCAAAGTGGGTGTTTGGAAAAGCAGACTGGGGTAAGTTCCAGAAGTTGAGTGAAGAAGCATTGACAAGGATTGACATTTCTGGAAATATAGATGAATTAAAAGTCAGGTGACTTCAGCAATTATTATGGCAGCAGAAGGATTTATACCCAGGAGTAAAAATAGGATGAATAGAAAATTGGTACCATGGTGGACAGAGAAATGTTGTCAGGCTGTAAAAAACAGAAATAGAGCATTCAGGCTAGTTAAAAGAACCCATAATATGCAGCATTTGATTCAATATAAGAAGGCACAGGCAGTGGTGAGAAGACCTATACGTCAAGCTAAAAGGGCAAGTTGGAGGAGTTTTTCCAAAAAAAATAGGAAGAACAACACCTGTGGGAGAGGTATGGGGAATGATTAAGAGGATGGGGGGATATAGAAGGGAATGGGAATATCCAGTAATGATATCTGAGGAGGAAACAGCAGTCTCCAGTAGGGAAAAAGCTGAGATCATGGCCAATCATTTGTACAGATACACAGTTCAGAAAATTTGTCTGAAGAAGGGAGAAGGAGAAGGGAAAGCACAATGAGCCAACACCCAGGTGTGTTCAACAGGAGGGAAGAAACTGATGATATAATTGATGATCCATTTACGTTGGCAGAAATGGTGAGAGCAATAAAGAAATCGAGACCAGCCTCCCCAGGGAAAGATCTGATACACTCTGTGATGCCAAAAAATCTAGGAGAAGGAGCGCTCTTGAAGTTGCTGCATTTTATAACAGAGTGTGGGAGGAGGGAAGATTACAAGTGCATGGAAAGAAGCAGCAGTAATTCCAATAAGGAAACCTGGCAAGGATCCATCAAAACTGTGGACGCAGTCCAGAGACCCGGATGGTAGTTTGCCTCCCTGGTGCCAGGGTCCGGGATATTTCTGATCATGTTCAAGATATCCTGAAGTGGGAGGGTGAGGAGCCAGAGGTCGTGGTACATATAGGTACCAATGACATAGGTAGGAAAAGGGATGAGATCCTGAAAGGAGAATATAGGGAGCTAGGAAGGGAGTTGAGAAAAAGGACCGCAAAGGTAGTAATCTCGGGATTACTGCCTGTGCCACGTGACAGTGAGAGTAGGAATGCGATGAGGTGGAGGATAAATGCATGGCTGAGGGATTGGAGCAGGGGGCAGGGATTCAAGTTTTTGGATCATTGGGACCTCTTTTGGCGCAGGCGTGACCTGTACAAAAAGGACGGGTTACACTTGAATCCTAGGGGGACCAATATCCTGGCAGGGAGATTAGCGAGGGCTACTGAGGTGACTTTAAACTAGAATGGTTGGGGGGTGGGAATCAAATTAAAGAGGCTAGGCGAGAGGAGGTTAGTTCACAACAGGGGGATGGGAACCAGTGCAGAGAGACAGAGGGGTGTAAAGTGAGGGTAGAAGCAACAAGTACTAAGGAGAAAAGTAGAAGTGGCAGGCCGACAAATCCAGGGCAAGTATTAAAAAGGGCCACTTTTCAACATAATTGTATAAGGGCTAAGAGAGTTGTAAAAGAGCGCCTGAAGGCTTTGTGTGTCAATGCAAGGAGCATTCGTAATAACGTGGATGAATTGAAAGTACAGATTGTTATTAATGATTATGATATACTTGGGATCACAGAGACATGGCTCCAGGGTGACCAAGGATGGGAGCTCAACGTTCAGGGATATTCAATATTCAGGAGGGATAGACATGAAGGAAGGGGAGGTGGGGTGGCGTTGCTGGTTAAAGAAGAGATTAACGCAATAGAAAGGAAGGACATAAGCCGGGAAGATGTGGAATCGATATGGGTAGAGCTGCGTAACACTAAGGGGCAGAAGACGCTGGTGGGAGTTGTGTACAGGCCACCTAACAGTAGTAGTGAGGTATTAAACAGGAAATTAGAAATGTGTGCAATAAAGGAACAGCAGTTATAATGGGTGACTTCAATCTACATGTAGATTGGGTGAACCAAATTGGTAAAGCTGCTGAGGAAGAGGATTTCTTGAAATGTATGTGGGATGGTTTTTTGAACCAACATGTCGAGGAACCAACTAGAGAGCAGGCTATTCTGGACTGGGTTTTGAGCAATGAGGAAGGGTTAATTAGCAATCTTGTCGTGAGAGGCCCCTTGGGTAAGAGTGACCATAATATGGTGGAATTCTTCATTAAGATGGAGAGTGACATAGTTAATTCAGAAACAAAGGTTCTGAACTTGAAGAGGGGTAACTTTGAAGGTATGAGATGTGAATTAGCTAAGATAGACTGGCAAATGACACTTAAAGGATTGACGGTGGATATGCAATGGCAAGCATTTAAAGGTTGCATGGATGAACTACAACAATTGTTCATCCCAGTTTGGCAAAAGAATAAATCAAGGAAGGTAGTGCACCCGTGGCTGACAAGAGAAATTAGGGATAGTATCAATTCCAAAGAAGAAGCATACAAATTAGCCAGAAAAAGTGGCTCACCTGAGGACTGGGAGAATTTCAGAGTTCAACAGAGGAGGACAAGGGGCTTAATTAGGAAGGGGAAAAAAGATTATGAGAGAAAACTGGCAGGGAACATAAAAACTGACTGTAAAAGCTTTTATAGATATGTAAAAAGGAAAAGACTGGTAAAGACAAATGTAGGTCCCCTACAGACAGAAACAGGTGAGTTGATTATGGGGAGCAAGGACATGGCAGACCAATTGAATAATTACTTTGGTTCTGTCTTCACTAAGGAGGACATAAATAATCTTCCAGAAATAGTAGGGGACAGAGGGTCCAGTGACATGGAGGAACTGAGCGAAATACATGTTAGTAGGGAAGTGGTGTTAGGTAAATTGAAGGGATTGAAGGCAGATAAATCCCCAGGGCCAGATGGTCTGCATCCCAGGGTGCTTAAGGAAGTAGCCCAAGAAATAGTGGATGCATTAGTGATAATTTTTCAAAACTCATTAGATTCTGGACTAGTTCCTGAGGATTGGAGGGTGGCTAATGTAACCCCACTTTTTAAAAAAGGAGGGAGAGAGAAACCGGGGAATTATAGACCGGTTAGCCTAACATCGGTGGTGGGGAAACTGCTGGAGTCAGTTATCAAAGATGTGATAACAGCACATTTGGAAAGCGGTGAAATCATCGGACAAAGTCAGCATGGATTTGTGAAAGGAAAATCATGTCTGACGAATCTCATAGAATTTTTTGAGGATGTAACTAGTAGAGTGGATAGGGGAGAACCAGTGGATGTGGTATATTTGGATTTTCAAAAGGCTTTTGACAAGGTCCCACACAGGAGATTAGTGTGCAAACTTAAAGCACACGGTATTGGGGGTAAGGTATTGATGTGGATGGAGAATTGGTTAGCAGACAGGAAGCAAAGAGTGGGAATAAACGGGACCTTTTCAGAATGGCAGGCGGTGACTAGTGGGGTACCGCAAGGCTCAGTGCTGGGACCCCAGTTGTTTACAATATATATTAATGACTTGGATGAGGGAATTAAATGCAGCATCTCCAAGTTTGCGGATGACACGAAGCTGGGTGGCAGTGTTAGCTGTGAGGAGGATGCTAAGAGGATGCAGGGTGACTTGGATAGGTTGGGTGAGTGCGCAAATTCATGGCAGATGCAATTTAATGTGGATAAATGTGAAGTTATCCACTTTGGTGGCAAAAATAGGAAAACAGATTATTATCTGAATGGTGGCCGATTAGGAAAAGGGGAGGTGCAACGAGACCTGGGTGTCATTATACACCAGTCATTGAAAGTGGGCATGCAGGTACAGCAGGCGGTGAAAAAGGCGAATGGTATGCTGGCATTTATAGCGAGAGAATTCGAGTACAGGAGCAGGGAGGTACTACTGCAGTTGTACAAGGCCTTGGTGAGACCACACCTGGAGTATTGTGTGCAGTTTTGGTCCCCTAATCTGAGGAAAGACATCCTTGCCATAGAGGGAGTTCAAAGAAGGTTCACCAGATTGATTCCTGGGATGGCAGGACTTTCATATGAAGAAAGACTGGATGAACTGGGCTTGTACCCGTTGGAATTTAGAAGATTGAGGGGGGATCTGATTGAAACGTATAAAATCCTAAAGGGATTGGACAGGTTAGATGCAGGAAGATTGTTCCCGATGTTGGGGAAGTCCAGAACGAGGGGTCACAGTTTGAGGATAAAGGGGAAGCCTTTTAGGACCGAGATTAGGAAAAACTTCTTCACACAGGGAGTGGTGAATCTGTGGAATTCTCTGCCACAGGAAACAGTTGAGGCCAGTTCATTGGCTATATTTAAGAGGGAGTTAGATATGGCCCTTGTGGCTACGGGGATCAGGGGGTATGGAGGGAAGGCTGGGGCGGGGTTCTGAGTTGGATGATCAGCCATGATCATAATGAATGGCGGTGCAGGCTCGAAGGGCCGAATGGCCTACTCCTGCACCTATTTTCTATGTTTCTATGTAAAACCCACTAGCTACAGACCAATAGCATTAACATCAAATATATGCAAGATAATGGAAAGGATGATAACAGAAAGGTTATCGTATGAGCTTGAGAAGAGGAGTATCAGAGTGGTTTTAGGAAGGGAAAGAATTCTATGAACACAGTAATAAGGTTAGAGACTGAAATAAGAAAGGCCCAGGCAAATAAACAGTCAGTAGTTGCAGTGTTTTTTGACATAGAAAAAACCTATGATATGATGTGGAAGGAAGGATTGTTAATTAAACTGCACAAGATGAGAGTTGGTGGGAGAGTTTTTAATTGGATTGAAGATTTTTTTGTTTGGTAGTGTGGTAAACCATGTATATATGTTGTAACTGGGTTACCTGTCTGGACAGGCCCCTCTGCTGCTGCCCCTGTGGCTCCTCCCACAGACCCCTGAATAAAGGCGATTGGGCCTTGGCTCCTCCTCTCAGTCCAGGGGCAGACACTCGGCATACTGGAGGTCACATTTTACTGCTAATAAAAGCCTTTCAGTATTTACTCTACTTCCAGTCTTTTGGAGTTATTGATGGTGCATCAGGTAGAAAAATTCAAGTTCGAATTGGATTAGAATTATCAAGACAATACATAGTGGGAAACGGCACACCTCAAGGTAGTGTGATTAGCCCGTTACTTTTCATCATTATGATCAATGATGTCTTCACAAAGGTACCAGTGGATATAGGTAGGTCACTGTTTGCGGATGATGGGGCCTTGTGGAAAAGATGCAGAAACATGGAGCATATAATCAGGAAACTACAAGAATCAATTGATGAAGTGGTGGAGTGGGCTTATGATTTGGGATGCAGATTTTCAGTAGAAAAAGCTCAAACTGTATTTTTCACCAGGAAAAGAATTGAGGTAGGGAAGAAATTAAGGATGTATAGGATTGAATTAGAAAGGGTTGGATCATTTAAATTACTGGGAGTTATATTTGATTCATGATTAACATGGGCAGACCATATCAGGAAAGTTGAAGAGAAATGTAAAAAAGTAATAAATGTGATGAGATGTGACTGGTAGGGAATGGGGAGCAAGTTGTTCAGCATTGAAGAGAATGGCTTTAGTAAGATCTGTGTTGGACTATGGAAATATAGCATATGGATCAGCAGCTAGGTCTCTTATAAGGAAACTGGATGTGATTCAGGCTCAGGCTTTGAGAGTGTGCAGTGGGGCTTTTAAAACATCACCAGTATCAGCCCTACAGGTAGAAGTGGGAATAATACCTTTGGAACTAAGAAGGATGCAACTGATGGCAAAATACTGGGCTAATTTGCAGGGGCACAATGATTCTCACCCTGCAAAAGGAGTGTTGCAGGAGTGCTGGGAAAGTGGGAGGTTTCAGAGGGATAACTTTAGTCGGGTAGGGAATGATATTGCTAAAGAATGTAGAGCTAAAGATCTAAGGATAAGTCCTTCAGTAGTTTATCCAGTTGTAGCTCCATGGAAACTTGTATGGCCTGACATAGACTGGCATTTGTTAGAGGTAAAAAGGAAAGTAAAATATAAAACTGATTTGGTAAGTGCGTTTAACTGTCATGTGATGGAAAAGTACAGTATAGTGATTATACTCAGATTTATATGGATGGTGCAAAGGAATGTGAAACAGGAGTGACAGGGTTTGGGGTGGCTATACCAGCAAAAGAAACTGGAATCAGCAGAAGAACACCTAATAAGTTAGGGATGTTTACAGTGGAGATGCTGGCAGTGTTGGTTGCATTAAGGGGTGCAGGTTTTTGACTTGTCTGGAAAGCCAGACAAGTCAAAGCATTGCTATGCTCTGATTCATCCTCAGTTCTAGCAAGTTTAAGGTCTTTTCACTCAGGTAGTCGGCAAGATGTGTGCTTTATGAAGTCCTTCAATCAGTCACAAGAATTGCAAATCAGGGAGATCAGGTAAAATTTCTATGGGTTCCAGTACATGTAGGGGTGAAGGGGAATGAGAGGGTGGATGAGTTGGCAAAGAGGGCGTTAAAGAAAGAAAATATAGAAATGCACATTAGTATCAGTAAAGCAGAGGTTAAGTGTGTAATCTGGGGAAAAAAAATCAACCAAATGTGGCAAGAAAGATGGGACATGGAGGGGAAAGGGAGGCATTTATATCAAATACAAAAGAGTGTTGCAGGTACTAGGGTAGGTAGTAGATACAGAAGAGGGGAAACTGTGTGGACTAGGTTAAGTCTGGGGCACTATGCATTAAACGAAACATTGAAAATGTTAGGGAAACACCAGACAGGACTGTGTGAGGAATGTCAGGAAGAGGAGTCAGTAGAACATGTAGTTCTGAGTTGCAGGAAGTATGGGATACAGAGAGAGATGATGAGAATTAATCTAAGGGAATTGGGGGTGCAGGAATTCACATTAGAAGGGCTACTCTGATGGGTGAGAGAGCACAGGTCAGGGTATTCTTAGCTTTCTTAAGGGGTGCAGGTTTTTTTTTATAGGATATGATGAATAAGCAGGAGTAGGGTACTAGAATGGCCAAAGATGGGAGGATAAAGTGTAGGTTAGAGTATGCGTGTGTGTGATTGGGTGAAGGGATTTGGAATGTAAGCCTATTGCACACTCCGGAGCTGGGTGCCAACTGCCATAAAACAAGAAGAAGAAGAAAAAGAAGAGATACATGGCTCTTACATGCTCTTCTGTTAGAGAGTGCGGTGGGATCCTTCATATTGACTAGGAAGGGCTACTGGAGCCCCCATTTCCCTTTCCATCCACATCAGCTTCTAATGTGGTTCTGCACTCAGCTCAGAGCCCTGGACACTGAGAGAACACCTCATCCAACGGGGAACATGACTGGTGTTGACCAATTGTGTGGGGATGTGTTATACTGCTGGTACTATGGATGTAGATAATGACATCCCGATTGCATTCACTGTACATGCTTCATACAACGTGTATTTTCAAAGCATAATGTTTGGGGTAGAAACCACGCCACCCCCCCCCCCACTCAGTTATCAGGCACTTGAAACCAGCGCTCTCCGGCAACTGTTACTACAGGCAACATCATGGCGGTTGTGAGGAAGTCACAGGGTGACAGGGACAGGAGTGAGGAAGTCTCTTTGGGGTGGGGTAGTAGAGCTGGAGATCCCAGGGTGACTGAGGGAGCTGCAGGGCTTCTTTGGGGAGGCACAGTGGTAAAATCTTAACTAGAATCCGTGCAGCCCTGAGGAATGGTCAGGTCTGACATCGAGGCAGAACTGAGGGAGGGTCCAGTTTCTTATTGCCACGATACACCGCCTGATCTTTTCCCTTCCCTACTAGGTCAAACTGAGTTACCCTTGCAGCCACTCTCCAGGGTGTGTGTTAAACTCGGTTAATAGGCTTTACTGTCAATTAACTTGTATCACATTGTTCTGTTCAGTTTCTCCAAGATGCCAAAAGAGCATGAAACTGCATAAGATCGTAACATAAACGTTAATCGCCAAAAACGAGTTATGTTGCCCAATATACGTTGGTTTCTCAGATAAGCATATAATGTAAAAACAACCTTAATATTACAGCAAGTTTGCATGTAGAATTGTTATTATGACTAAACATTATCATTACAACAGGCTAGAATTGACACTGGTATAAATATCTATATTTTAAAATTGTTTTAAAATCTTGTAATGTTGCTCAAGTATGTCAGAGGATATATCATTGTGAAATAGGGCAACTGCTATGCTGTAGCATAATGTCACTTTAATTCCCCAGAACTCTGTAGGTTGTTATTCCACTTTGTTCAGGGTGGTGGGTTCAAAGAGATGGCTGGTAAGCTCAAACCACAAAGGCGGCAGCTTGCTTGTGAAGGACAAGGAATCCAACCTATTGGGTGGATATCGATAAGGAGGGCAAAATTCGGGAATTACAGAGGGTGGTAATTTTGACAATAGACATGTAACAAATTAATCATTGTAACCCTTACTTTTGCCAATTGGTGTAAAATTGTAAATTGCAGTTATATTTTCTAGTCTTCTTCTATATTATGTATTGCATTGAGCTGCTGCTGCTAAGTTAACAAATTTCATGACACATGCCGGTGATGATAATAAACCTAATTCTGATTCTGAAGTCGAATTAAGTATTAATTACAATTTGGTCACTTCCAAAACATCTGTACCTTTCAAACATATTGAGTAATTTGATTCTTCAAACATCTACTGATGTCTGTGGACTCACTAAATCTTATTGACTTCGATTGTACTGTTGTAACTCATTAATTGGATACCTAAATAACTTAGCTCGACCATTTCTTCAATTGCAAATTGCAATTATAAAGTCTGGTTGAAGGGTCTCGGCTGGAAACGTCGACTATGTACTCTTTTACATAGATGCTGCCAGACCTGCTGACTTCCTTCAGCATTCTGTGAGTATTGCTTGGATTTCCGCACCTGCAGATGTTCCCATCTTTGTGCTACCCAATAATAAAAGGTATATCATTAGTTAATCGGACTGGATAAACCTTTGGGGTTAATCAGAGATGTCGAGAAGGTTTTGATGTAGATTTTTTGGACAAAAATTGCATTAATCAAAAATTGTAAGTAGCAAGGCCTTCTGCAGAAAATCATGATACAGGACAGATAAATACAGCATCACTTCCATCTCTTCTTTATTTAGCTGATGTATAATTTGTAGTTTGCTCTTTGGGTGGCTGTTTTATGGTATAGTACCACAAAAATATAAAAAACCCTGCAAAGAGTCAAGAAGAAAATTACATCAAGATGTTAAAATCTGGCAGAATATTTATAGTAACAATTGAATAAGTTAGTTTTACACAGAGTCATAAAGCATGGAAACAGGCCTTTTGGCCTAACTCATCCATGCTGACTGTGTTGCCCCAGCGAGCTAGTCCCATCTGCCTGCATTTGGTCCAGTGTACACAGTCATTTAGATCTGATAAAATATGAGACATATCAAATACACCTTCTGGATGTCCCTTAATATAACAAAAAAGTTTTCAGTTAATTCCTCTCATTATTAAAATCAATGATTGAAAATAAAATCGCACAACCATTTCAAGATTTGTTACCATTGTATGGCCATTAATTTATAATTGTCACAATATACCTGGTAAATCTCTCACTAACCTTGCAGGGAGTTTAAGATGCAAGACAGGTACGCTTGAATGACGTACACTGGTCCATATGAAATGAATGTCAAAGCCCATGTGATACTCAGCAAAAAACTGAGACCAAGGACCATCCACAGATCCTTCCACACAGATCTTGACACAGAATTGATTCCTTTTCTCATCTGAGCTAACTTGACACAGACGGTGATTAGCATTGTCAGGTTCCAAAGCCATATTGTGCCGAGAAAGCCACAGTTTGTAACATAATGCACTTTATCATTTGTTATCCAGCACCTGTGAAAATATATAAACCATGAAGTATTCAATTTGCAGATTTTGTTTGGAAATCATTTCCCATTGCATCCAGTGTTCTGATCCACTGCCTAACCAGCTCCAACACTCTGGACTAATGTTTTAACACCCATAGCTCTCTGAACACAGAACACAGACCAGCACAGAAACAGACCCTTTGTTCCACAATGCTTGTGCCAGCCCCAATGTCAAATTAGATTAATCCCATCTCATTTATGTGGAACATATCCCTCCACTCCTCGCCTGATCATGTGCCTGTCTAAATGCCTCCAAAATCTTACCATCTTATCTACATCCATCACCTCCCATGGCAGTATGTTCCAGGCACCTTCTACTCCCTGTGTCTAAAATCTTGCCTCGTAAATATCCTTTAAATTTTCCCTTCACAACTTAAATCTATACTCCCTAATGTTAGACAGTTCCACCTGGGAAAAAGACTGGTTATCTACCCTATCTGTACACTCATAATTTTATTTAGTTCCATCAGGTTGCCCCTCAGCCTTTGATGCTCTAGAGAAAATAATCCAAGTTTCCCCAACCTCTTCTTATATCTAATACTCTATCACCCATGACACATCTTGGTGAATTTCCTTGCACCTCTTCCAAAGTCGCCACATCATTTCTGTAAGGAAGCAACCAGAGCAACCCACCATTCTCCAAATGTGGTCTAACCAAGGTTTTATGCAGTTTTAACATGACTTCCCATTTTTCTTCACTCAATGCCCTGACCAATCACTGCAAAGTGATATCTAGTCCAAAAATAAATGTTGAACAGGTTAGGCTTTAATTTAATCCTTTCCTTATATTTCAATCCAGCATTTGTGAAGGGGGATGGGAGATGGAAGAAAATTACTTAATTGAAGTGCATTAAACTTCTCATATAACATGTCACATGCAAATCACTGTAACCATTCATCTCCCTTGTCCATGGAAAGAAAATAGCAGAAATTATGCAAAGTTTCTCAATCTAATGCTGTTACTAAAGAATAATCTCTTCCTGTTCTATACAGTTCTTTGATTGTATCATTGTCATCAGCTACCCTGCCCCGTACCGTTCTCTCCACTAAACTCTGTAGGATAGAGTCATAGAACACTACAGCACAGAAACAGGCCCTTTGGTCTATCTAGTTATTTTTCAGCAGTTTGAAAGGGGCATGACTGTGCAAGCGCGTGGAGGTTGGCCAGTGGGAACAGCGGGAAGAGTTTAAAAGGAAGACAGATTTACAGAGTGGGCATCAGAGTTGTGGGAGACAGTGTAGGAAGGCTTTGGCTCAACGGGGCTTCGGCGATAAAGAGTCGAGGCTAGGTAGGTTATCTGTTTAAAATAAAGACAGAAAGTACATGTGTGAGGCCAGTTTTCTGTGCTCGGTGTCAGATGTGGGAGGTCCTGGAGACTCCCAGCCTCCCGGACGGCCACATCTGCACCTGGTGTGTCGAGCTGCAGCTCCTTAGAAACCACGTTAGGGAACCGGAAATGCAGCTCGATGACCTTCGTCTGGTCAGGGAGAGTGAGGAGATGATAGAAGCAGGTACTAGAGAGTACCCCAGTGACTGTCCCCCTTAGCCATAAGTATTCCTGCTTGAGTACCATTGGAGGGAACAGCCTACCTGGGGGAAGCAACAGAGTCTGGCCCTGTGGCTCAGAAGGGTAGGGAAAGGAAGAGGATGGCAGCAGTGATAGGGGACTCTATAGTTAGGGAGTCAGACAGGTGATTCTGTGGATGCAGGAAACAAACGTGGATGGTAGTTTGCCTCCCAGGTGCCAGAGTCCGGGACGTTTCTGATCGCATCCACGATATCTTGAAGTGGGAAGGAGAACTGCCAGAGGTCATAGTACATTTTGGTACCAACAACATAGGTAGGAAAAGGGAGGAGGTCCCAAAAACAGAGAGTTAGGAAGGAAGTTGTGAAACAGGACCTCAAAGGTAGTAATCTCGGGATTACTGCCTGTGCCACATGACAGTGAGTATAGGAATAGAATGAGGTGGAGGATAAATGCGTGGCTGAGAGATTGCAGCGGGGGCAGGGATTCAGACTTCTGGAGCATTGGGACCTCTTTTGGGGCAGGTGTGACCTGTTCAAAAAGGATGGGTTGCACTAGAATCCGAGAGGGACCAATATTCTGGTGGGGAGGTTTGCTACGGCTATTGGGGAGAGTTTAAACTGGAATTGCTGGGGGGTGGGAACTAAACTGAAGTGACAGAGGAAAGGGAGGTTGGCTCACAAACAGAGAAAGCTTGGAGACAGTGTGAAAGGGAGGATAGGCAGGTGATAGAGAAGGGACGCACTCAAACCGATGGTTTAAGATGTGTCTATTTTAATGCGAGGAGTATTATGAATAAAGCGGATGAGCTTAGAGCATGAATCGGCACTTGGAGCTATGAAGTTGTGGCCATTACAGAGACTTGGATGGTGCAGGGGCAGGAAGAGCTACTTCAAGTGCCAGGTTTTAGATGCTTCATAAAGGATAGGGAGGGAGGCAAAAGAGATGGGGGCGTAGCACTGTTGATCAGAGATGGTATCACGGCTGCAGAAAAGGAGGAAGTCACGGAGGGGTTGTCTACTGAGTCCCTGTAGGTGGAAGTTAGGAATAGGAAGGGGTCAATAACTCTACTGAGTGTTTTTTATAGATCACCCAATAGTAACAGGGACATTGAGGAGCAGATAGGGAGACAGATTCTGGAAAGAAGTAATAATAACAAGGGTTGTTGTGGTGGGAGATTTTAATTTCCCAAATATTGATTGGCATCTCCCAAGAGTGAGGGTTTTAAATGGGGTAGAATTTGTTAGGTGTGCTCAGGAAGGTTTCTTGACACAATATGTAGATAAGCCTACAAGAGGAGAGGCTGTACTTGTTCTGGTATTGGGAAATGAACCTGGTCAGGGGTCAGGTGTCAGGTCTCTCAGTGGGAGAGCATTTTGGAGATAGTGATCACAATTCTACCTCCTTTACCATATCATTGGAGAGGAATAGGAACAGACAAGTAAGGAAAACGTTTAATTGGAGTAAGGGGAAATACCAGGCTATCAGGCAGGAATTTGGAAGCATAAATTGGAAACAGATGTTCTCAGGGAAACGTATGGAAGAAATGTGACAAATGTTCAGGGGATATTTGCGTGGGGCTCTAAGTAAGTATGTTCCAATGAGGCATGGAAAGGATGGTAGGGTATGAGATCCATGGTGTACAACGGCTGTTGTAAGTCTAGTCAAGAAGAAAAGAAGAGCTTACAAAAGGTTCAAAAAATTAGGTACTGATAAAGAATCTAGAAGATTATAAGCAGGAAAGAGCTTAAGAATGAAATTAGGAGAGCCAGAAGGGACCATGAGAAGGCATTGGCAGACAGTATTAAAGAAAATCCCAAGGCATTCTACAAGTATGTGAAGAGCAAGAGGATAAGACGTGAGAGAATAGGACCAATCAAGTGTAACAGTGGAAAAGTGTGTATGGAACCAGAGGAAATAGTGGAGATACTTAATGAATACTTTGCTTTAGTATTCACTATGGAAAAGGATCTTGGCGATTGTAGGGATGACTTGCAGTGGACTGAAAAACTTGAGAATGTAGATATTAAGGAAGAGGATGTGCTGGAGCTTTTGGAAAGCATCAAGTTGGATAAGTCACTGGGACCGGACTACTCTGGGAAGCAAGGGAGGAGATTGCTGAGCCTCTGGCAATGATCTTTGCATCATCAATGAGGACAGGAGAGGTTCCGGAGGATTGGAGGTTGTGGATGTTGTTCCCTTATTTGAGAAAGGGAGTAGGGATAGCCCAGGAAATTATAGGCCAGTGAGTCTTACTTCAGTGGTTGCTAGGTTGATGGAGAAGATCCTGAGAGGCGGGATTTATGAACATTTGGAGAGGCATAATATGATTAGGAATAGTCAGCATGGCTTTGTCAAAGGCGGGTGGTACCTTATGAGCCTGATTGAATTTTTTGAGGATGTGACTAAACACATTAATGAAGGTAGAGCTGTAGATGTAGTGTATATGGATTTTAGCAAGGCATTTGATAAGGCACCCTATGGAAGGCTTATTGAGAAAGTAAGGAGGCATGGGATCCAAGGGGACATTGCTTTGTGGATCCAGAACTGGCTTGCCCACAGAAGGCAAAGTGTGGTTGCAGATGGGTCACATTCTGCATGGAAGCCAGTGACCAGTGGTGTGCCTCAGGGATCTGTTCTGGGATCCTTATTCTTCGTGATTTTTATAAATGACCTGGATGAGGAAGTGGAGGGATGGGTTAGTAAATTTGCTGATGACATAAAGGTTGGGGGTGTTGTGGATAGTGTGGGAGGGCTGTCAGAGGTTACAACGGGACATTGATAGGATGCAAAACGGGGCTGAGAAGTGGCAGATGGAATTCAACCCAGATAAGTGTGAGGTGGTTCATTTTGTTAGGTCAAATATGATGGCAGAATATAGCATTAATGGTAAGACCCTTGGCAGCGTGGGGGATCAGAGGGACCTTGGGGTCTGAGTCCAAAGGACACTCAAAGCCGTTACGCAGGTTGATTCTGTAGTTAAGAAGGCATATGGCGCATTGGCCTTCATCAATCGTGGGATTGAGTTTAAGAGCCGAGAGGTTAAGGACCCTGGTCAGACCCCACTTGGAGTACTATGTTCAATTCTGGTCGCCTCACTACAGGAAGGACGTGGAAACCATAGAAAGGGTGCAGAGGAGATTTACATGGATGTTGCCTGGATTGGGGAGCATGCCTTATAAGAATAAGTTGAGTGAACTTGACCTTTTCTCCTTCGAGTGTCGGAGAATGAGAGGTGACCTGATAGAGGTGTACAAGATAATGAGAGGCATTGATTGTGTGGATAGTCAGAGGCTTTTCCCCAGGGCTGAAATGGCTAGCACGAGAGGTTTTAAGGTGTTTGGAAGTTGGTTCAGAGGAGATGTCAGGGGTAAGTTTTTTTACGCAGAGAGTGCTGAGTGCGTGGAATAGGTTGCTGGCGGTGGTGGTGGAGGCAGAAACGATAGGGTCTTTTAAGAGACTCCTGGATGGAGCTTAGAAAAATAGAGGGCTATGGGTAAAGACTAGGTAGTTCTAAGGTAAGGACATGTTCGGCACAGCTTTGTAGGGCCTGTATTGTGCTGTATGTTTTCTGTTTCTAGTCTATGCTAAATTATTCATCTGTCTAGTCTCACAGACCTGCACCCAGACAACAGCCCTCCATGCCCCTCTCATCCATGTAACTCCCACTCATGTTCATATGCAAATTTCTCTTAAATGTTGAAATCGAATGTGCATCCATCACTCCTGCTGGCAGCTCGTTCCACCCTTCCTCCACCCTCTGAGTGAAGAAACTTCCCCTTGTGTTCCCCTTAAACATTTCACCTTTCACCCTATCAAAATGATGTTGATGCTTTACTGGCCTCTGGTCACCTTCCAATTTGTCTTCACAACAAAGAGTGCCCGAGGGATGTTTGATTTTTGGGTACAACGTAGTTAATCTGATCCTCTTTAATGACAGATTTCCTTCTAATTATCAGGGTGTTAAAATGGTCACTATGGACTGCCCAATGTCAGCTGACTCAGAACCTCAGAGCACCCTTGCCTGTTTGGCTCTCTACACATCTAACTCAGCTGAAATTCTATTCACAGACTGAGCAATGGAGCTAAATATCAACATTATTGCTTTTGGCATGGTTAACAAGACGTACATGGAAAAAGAGCTGTTATTGTCCTGCGTTTTGATTTGAATCTGTCCATAATTGTTCTTGTCCACTGCAATGCACAAAGACACCACCACAGCAGGGATACCTGTCAATAGAAGAAAATGACACGTATTCATCCTGTTGTCGTCACATATAATTCACTATGTATGCTGTTGAGAAAGCTAAGCTGTAATTGCTTTATCGATTGGAGGTTTGCCATTAGAGATAAACTCTTTTTCAATTGCTGCATTCAATTTGTGTTCAGTGATAGCAGATGTGAGATGAAGAATTATAACCTCTTGAAATTATACTTTAAATGTTTTGTTGATAGGGCAACAAACTTTGCAATTGAATTATTCTTGCAGATTCCCCAGTAAGATTCACAATTCGGTCCCAGTTACTTTTAAATAGTGGGTAGTTGTGTGATGCAGATCACAACCTCAAAGAAATGAGTTAAATTTGCCCAGAAGTTCTGGACAAATATTGCAACAATAACTTGTAGGTTTACTGAATTTCAAGTACCTGGAGACAGAGTCATCAATAAAGTGTGTGCTAACAGTGCCTGATTTTGCACTGTTCGTGAAATTCCTAGGTTAGGAGCTTTACAGCTGGAAAGCAGGCAGAGGGATCGAAAATCTTCTGCACTTTTATCTCTGTAATAATGGACAGCAATGTTTTTGTGGAGAGGGTAAATTGGGAAAAGTTATAATTAGCACGGTACAAGGTAGGGGAAAAACTGTTGGATGGAGAGAGAGGGACAAAACAGGTAGATAGAGATCATGAGAGAGAAAGGAATTAACAGAATTATTTCTCTAAGGGAGATGGATAGAGATAGACGGGTAGTGATAGAGAGAGAGAAGAATTAATACAACTAGTAGAATACAAAAATCAGAAACTATAATTGCAATTGTAGAAGGGACCATATGAAGATAGCTCCAGGCCTGTATTCACTGGAATTAAGAAGAATGATGGGGGGTATCTTATTGAAACCTATTGAATGTTGAAAGGCTGCAAAAGAGTGGATGTGGAGAGGATGTTTCCTATGGTTGAGGAGTCTAAGACCAGTGGACGCAGCGTCAGAATAGATGGATGTCCATTTAGATCCGAAATGGGGAGGATTTCTTTAGCCAGAGAGTGGTGAATCATTTGTTACCACAGGTAGCTGTGGAGGCCAAGTCATTGGGTATATTTAAGACAATGGTTAATAGTTTCTTGATTAGTTGGGACATGAAGGGATATGGGGGAAAGGCAGGAGATTGTGGCTGAAAGGGAAAATAGATCAGCCATAATGAAATGGTGGAGCAGAATCGATAGGTTAAGTATCCTAATTCTGCTCCAATATCTTATGGTCTTTTAAAACAAATAATAAAACTTCATTAAAAAAAAGGACAGAGAGTGTCTGAAACTCATAGTATATATCGGAACCATGAATATAGGAGTACATTGAAATGCTGCAGGAATATTTTGACATGTTAAGCATTGGAATGAAATAAAATCTCAAGGAAATCAATCTCAGAACCTTAGGAGGGAGGATAAAAAAATCTGTGGGAAGCAGTGAGACACACAGCCTAAGGCAAGTGTTTGGATGTGTTCTGAAGGTAACAAAGCAATAATGTCAATGAGCCTTTTCTTTGAATGTTGCTTCATTACAAGTAATGATAGGAAGCAAAATGCAGAACAAGTAAATGAACAACTTTAATGTTTGGAGCAACTCAATAGCAAGTACCACCTTCTATGATATGAAGGTACCTAAGGTTTGCAATTTCATAACTGATGCCTGCTCTGGAAATGGGAGATAATATAGGTCTTGTGACGATGTTGTGTTTAGGAATACCAATGCTCAATTGACAAATGTTCTAAGTTGCATCTATTTCAATACAGTTTTCTTGAGATTCATCTATTTCAATTCAGGGAGTATTGTCATTAAGGTAGATGAGCTTAGAGGAGGGATCAGCACATGGAGATATGATATTGTAGCCATTAGTGAGACTTGGTTGCAGGAGGGAAAGGACTGGGATTTTGTCATTTCAGACAGGATAGAGGGGAAGAAGTGACAAAACTGGTCAGGGAAAATGTCATGGCAGTGAGGGGTATGGATAAGGTAAATGCAAGCAGGCTTCTTCCACTGAGGTTGTGTGAGACTAAAACTAGAGGTGAAAGGTGAAATATGTAACAGGAAGCTGAGGAAGAACTTCTTGACTCAGAGGATGGTGTGGGTGTAGTACAAACTGCCATTTGAAGTGGTGGATATGGATAGGATTCCAATTTTTAAGAAAAGATTGGATTAGTACATGGATGGGAGATGCATGTCAATGGGACTAGGCAAAGTAACAGCACAGACTAAATTGGCTGAAGAGTCTATTTATGTGTTGTAGTGCTCTATGATTCTATAACTATGAACATCAGGCATCTGAACATCCTGTACTATTTGGAAAAATATGCTATTAGACCAACTCATGTTCCACATGTAAAGCAGAATGTGTCAAGAGGAAGCAAAATAAATGACCCAATACTCACCCCAACCAAGCAAAACTAGTTTTTGTATGTAGTATTTGACATAGATGTTGAACACTTTGATCAGCATCAAGTAGAGATGAAATCCTTCAATTGCCATCCATGTTAAAGTGCACAGCAATGAATAGTGAAGGAACACAGCGATTGTCTTACAGAGACCATCAGCCATCAGCTTCCTAATCCACTCATTAGTCAGGAAACTCGTATTCAGTAGAAAGTAAGCAATGCAGAGGTTAATGTGGATCTGGGTGGTGTGATCACCTTTATTCTTCCTAAAACAAAGACAACCAGATACCAACATTGTGAACTACAGTCATACTTCAAGAACCTTTCTGAACCTACAGAGATAATATCACATGGAAACAGACAATTCAGCTTCACACAACTGTTTTAGTCATTTTCAAAGGGCTTGGTGACTGTCAGAACAAGAGGGAAGTTACTGTGGGAACGGTGGTGGAATGGAGAACCAGGATTCAGAACTGTGTTTACACAAGGGACAGTCTGAATTCCAGGCAGAAAACATCTCTCAGCACTGACTCTGAATGTCCTTTTCCTGCCACCCTTCCCTTCTTCAGCTCCTCCCCCTGCCTCCTCTCCTCTTCCACTTCTGTCTCTCTCTGGTGATCCTGTTCCTCAGATGTTTAAGAATGATTGAGAGGCTAAGTACCATTCTGTAGAGTGCAGTGACCAAGAGCCACTGGGCTGCAGACTTCCTCCACAGCATTTCACACACTGGAACATTCATAAGCAAGTCTGCAGCTGTCACCGAGGCTTTTGTTGTGCTTTGTGGATCCACACTGGAATCAGGAGCTAGGTGGTAAGGGAATCGATCACCCCTTTGGTTTAACAGTGACCCAGGAAAGGGGGGGCACAGCTGGGTTACAGCCGATGGCACACAGGGAGTTAATCATCAGGTACCAGCAATGTTGGCACCCTGAGTCGGGTTGCTATTAGTTTTCCTGGCATGGTGAATCGGACAATGAGATGGACCAACAACAACAGAATTTCTGTTGCCTTTCCACCCAGCTTCTCATTCTGGTGTGAATGACCTCAACTAATGTCGTGCATCCAGTAAGTAATGGTTGTTCACCTTTTAACATTGACGGCACCACTGTTAACCGCCCTGTGTTGTAAAGGAATCAGTTTAACTGGTTTGTAAAGTAGTGTCGGTGCTGGGGAATCTGTAGTTAGTGTCAGTATCGTTGTTAGGTAATTTGTACAGAGATAGTTGGTGATGGTATGTGTGATGAATAATCAGTGTCTGTTTCTTTACTACTTCATGCAGAGATAATTAGAAGGTTCACAGAAAAGACTGATCTGTGAAACACACCTCCTATTATTTACCCCTCGATCGTGACCCCACTAAGGAGCACCAGGCCATTGTCTCCCACACCATCACTGACTTTATCCGCTCAGGGGATTTCCCATCCACTGCTACCAACCTTATAGTTCCCACACCCCGCACTTCCCGTTTCTACCTCCTACCCAAGATCCACAAATCTGCCTGTCCTGGCCGGCCTATTGTCTCAGCTTGCTCCTGCCCCAGCGAACTCGTTTCTGCATACCTCGACACGGTTTTATCCCCCCTTGTTCAATCCCTTCCTACCTATGTTCGTGACACTTCTCACGCTCTTAAACTTTTCGATGATTTTAAGTTCCCCGGCCCCCACCGCCTTATTTTCACTATGGATGTCCAGTCCCTATATACTTCCATCCCCCATCAGGAAGGTCTCAAAGCTCTACGCTTCTTTTTGGATTCCAGACCTAATCAGTTCCCTTCTACCACCACTCTGTCTAGCGGAATTAGTTCTTACTCTTAATAATTTCTCCTTTGGCTCCTCCCACTTCCTCCAAACTAAAGGTGTAGCTATGGGCACCTGTATGGGTCCTAGCTATGCCTGCCTTTTTGTTGGCTTTGTGGAACAATGTATGTTCCGTGCTTATTCTGGTATCTGTCCCCCACTTTTCCTTCGCTACATTGACGACTGCATTGGCTCTGCTTCCTGCACGCATGCAGAACTCGTTGACTTTATTAACTTTGCCTCCAACTTTCACCCTGCCCTCAAGTTTACCTGGTCCATTTCCAACACCTCCCTCCCCTTTCTAGATCTTTCTGTCTCTGTCTCTGGAGACAGATTATCCACTAATGTCTACCATAAGCCTACTGACTCTCACAGCTGTCTGGACTATTCCTCTTCTCACCCTGTCTCTTGCAAAAACGCCATCCCCTTCTCACAATTCCTCCATCTCCGCTGCATCTGCTCTCAGGATGAGGCTTTTCATTCTAGAACGAGGGAGATGTCCTCCTTTTTTAAAGAAAGGGGCTTCCCTTCCTCCACTATCAACTCTGCTCTTAAACGCATCTCCCCCATTTCACGTACGTCTGCTCTCACTCCATCCTCCCGCCACCCCACTAGGAATAGGGTTCCCCTGGTCCTCATCTACCACCCCACCAGCCTCCGGGTCCAACATATTATCCTCCATAACTTCCGCCACCTCCAACGGGATCCCACCACTAATCACATCTTTCCCTCCCCGCCTCTCTCTGCTTTCCGCAGGGATTGCTCCCTACACGACTCCCTTGTCCATTCGTTCCCCCCATCCCTCCCCACTGATCTCCCTCCTGGCACTTAGCCGTGTAAGTGGAACAAGTGCTACGCATGCCCTTACACTTCCTCCCTTACCACCATTCAGGGCCCCAAACAGTCCTTCCAGGTGAGGCAACATTTCACCTGTGAGTCGGCTGGGGTGATATACTGCTTCCGGTGCTCCCGATGTGGCCTTTTATATATTGGCGAGACCCGACACAGACTGGGAGACCGCTTTGCTGAACACCTACACTCTGTCCGCCAGAGAAAGCAGGATCTCCCAGTGGCCACACATTTTAATTCCACATCCCATTCCCATTCTGACATGTCTATCCACGGCCTCCTCTACTGTAAAGATGAAGCCACACTCAGGTTGGAGGAACAACACCTTATATTCCGTCTGGGTAGCCTCCAACCTGATGGCATGAATATCGACTTCTCTAACTTCCGCTAATGCCCCACCTCCCCCTCATACCCCATCTGTTACTATTTTTATACACACATTCTTTCTCTCACTCTCCTTTTTCTCCCTCTGTCCCTCTGAATATACCCCTTGCCCATCCTCTGGGTTCCCCCCCACCTTGTCTTTCTTCCCGGACCTCCTGTCCCATGATCCTCTCATATCCCCTTTACCAATCACCTGTCCAGCTCTTGGCTCCATCCTTCCCCCTCCTGTCTTCTCCTATCATTTTGGATCTCCCCCTGCCCCTCCAACTTTCAAATCTCTTACTCACTCTTCCTTCAGTTAGTCCTGACGAAGGGTCTCGGCCTGAAACATCGACTGCACCTCTTCCTAGAGATGCTGCCTGGCCTGCTGCGTTCACCAGCAACTTTGATGTGTGTTGCGTGAAACACACAAGGTGCTGTCTGGACTGAGGTTACGACAGGGTGCAGTCTGATCAGTGATCCTCCCACAGAACTCACTGGATGGGGTCACTCACCTCATCACACAGTAAAGGAATACTGTGAGGGCTGAGAAGACAGCAGAGATTGCACAGCCAATCATTGTGATGTATGTTAATGATATCACATCTTTTTCATCCAAAGTGTTGCTGTCCAGGCGTAAGTCCTTCGGGAGATAATAGTGATTGTTGAGCAAAAATTAAACTTGTTCTCACTCTGAAACGTTTATTCATAGAGCTGATTTAAATTATCATAAATAAAGTTAGTTGAACATTAACAATACCTAAAATGCATGTAAAATGATTTTCTTTTACTTTTGTGTTTTAATTACCTTTTCAAAAAATATGTTAATGTTTTATCGCTGAATATCAGTCGCATTTTAAATCTAAGAACCCTCAGAGCTGGAGGAAATATAAAATGTAGCGGAGAACAGTTGCAGTGGATTCTCTCCCATCCCTCAAAACTCAGCAAACTGAGCTTGGTGTTGCTGCCCATCAGCACGTCTCCGTAGCTGGGTACTCAGCAGACTGTTTTGGGGGTGTGTATATGTAACGTTGAAGCAGATTAACAGGATTGGTTAGTTTAGAAACTGCAGCTGCTCTTCCCATTGGTTGGTTACCCAGTGTCGAGTTTCAAATATCCTGGATATAAAAAAGCACATGCAGAGGCTTGCTTTCTCTCCCATTTGTCTAATGCATGCTGCACAAAACCATTGGGAAGGCATGCTCTACACGCACTCTTAACTAAGTGTCTGTTTGGTGAATATTTAATTCTGTAGTTTGTGTAACTTGGAGGAACAAATGTTTGGTCAAATTTTCTACTGTTTGTAAATAAATGATTAATATACCTATTTGCAGCCAGTGTTTTCTGTCTCACTCACCAAACCCATGAACCTGCTTCAATATTACAGTTATTATGAAGCATATGAAGGCTACAACTGGGAGGTTACCTTGTCAAACTTAGTGGGATTTCACCTAAAATGGAATCAATCCTCAGTACCAGTATGACTTTATTCTGATCAGGGGTGGGAGATTGGATGTTTGTGTACTGTGTGGAGAGACTCACTCAGGCCAGTATATTTTCACAGCGTGACTTGGTGAAGCAGCTGACCTTGAGGACTTTGAAGGACAAACAGGACTGACTGAAGAAAATGAAGTTTTGAAATGAGGGAAGTGGGCAGCTCAGTGGCGCAGCTAGCTGATTCGCTGTCTTGTAGTTCCAGCGACCCAGGTTTGATCCTGACCTTGGGTACTGTCTGTGTGCAGTTTACATGTTCTCCCTGAGGCCACACAGATCTCCACTGGTTCCCCTGGTTTCCTCCCATGTGTCAAAGTCCTGCGTTAGTTGGTAGGTTAGTTGGCCACTGTATATTACCCCAATGTGTAGGTGAGTGGATAGAAACGGGGGAGCTGAGGGGGACACGGGGAGAATATAATGAAATTATTGTAGGATTGGTGTAAATGACTGCTTAGTGGTCAGTGTAGAGATGGTGGGCTGAATGGAATGGCCTGTTCTGTGCTGTATGAATCAAAAATGTTATGATAGATTAAAGGACAGATTGAGATGCCTTCTACAGATGACAGGCATACTGTTATCCCTTATCTCTGGGTGAAAAAAAATGTAAAACCTACCAGCAGCACAGCAAAGAAGGTCAGGTGGTCACACACACAAATGGTTTGATTAGCTTCAACTGTTGTCTTACAGCCCGTGGAATTCCAGGAGATGTTTTCTGTAACATTAATTCAAGATCTAAAGATTACACTGTAAGTGTGGTTTTCAACACTGACTGAAATATTTGAACTGGTTTTCAGCTTACTGTTTTCATTTTCAAACAAGAATACACATCGATGTGATCCATTCTGAAATATATAGATTTGTTTAGTTAGTTTGTGTGTTACCAGAAACCTGTTGCAATGACTGTTCAAAATATTGTACCATTGTGGGCACCAGGGTTCTGTACAAAAGAATCCTAGTGCTACAACAGAACTAAACTACTGATTGATAAGATCGTACAAATGAGCTGTGTATCTTCGTTGTACAAAGTCCCACTTATCTGCTGCACTCTTTTTAGTGTCGTGTAAACATCAGCAATAATGCCACTTTCTGATGTTAAAAGACAGAAAACAAATTCAGAAAAATCTCAAGAAATTGAGAGATGCTCTCAAAATATTGATGGTGAATCTCAGAGTTGGAGTTCTATCAGGGGTGGCACAGTAGAGCTGCTGCCCCACAGCTCCAGATACCTGGGTTTGAATCTGGCCCCAGGTACTCTCTGTGTGGAGTTTGCAGGTTCCATCTACAACCATGTGGGATTCCACTAGATGCTCTGGTTTCCCATCACATCCCAGAGATGTGCTGGTTGGCAGGTTAATTTTCCAATGTTAATAGCCTTTGTCTGTAGTTGTTTTGTACAATCTGGGAGGAGTTGATAAGAATGTGGGGAGGATAAAAAATATGATGAATGTGGAATATGGTGGTTGATGGTTGGTGCAGACTCGGGACAAAAGGCTTGTTTCCATGACGTACCCTTATGATCCCTATTACACCCAATGTAAACATGGAGAGGAATTAGATGACTTGTCCAGTGCTGCTGTATTGTTCTTTACTGCACTGAAGTTTTAGAATTGGAGCCTCAAACTGCACCCTAATTTATATCAATGTAAGTAAGTTAGCTTTAGTGCATCAACAGTAATGTGCATGGATGGAAGTAAATTTAACAGCTCAAATGAATGGGAATTAAACTTTTTAGTTGGTATTTTATCAATAGACTGTTACGCATTGTTTAGATAGGATGACTCAACATTTTTTATTTAATATTATCCGGGATGGTTAGTGCTTGGACTAAGCTGACAGCTTTGAGTTAAACAACTCAGAAATACTAAACCAAGTGAGTTGTTGTAATGAGTGTCTGGGTAATATAAGGAAAAACATTAATTGAATTAAAGACATGTCATTATTCTCAAACTTTTTTCTGAATTACTGACAAAATTCTTACCTTCACTGTGTTACCATGATTAACCTTAATAGTCACACCTTCTGTTAAGTTCTGAATGCTTGTATTTCCCACAATAATTCCAAACACTTGTTGATTTAATAGTGTGCTATTATTTTCATCCTACAGAGAAATAAACCAAGAGTCCTTTCAGCAAGGTACAGTGTTGAAGAACGTGGCAACGGTTATTTTTCACAATTATTACTATTTTTAGATATTTTTAACTTTGGAGTAACTTTGCTCAAAATCTCTGGCCAACTTTGCACCTCTGCCTGTGGTGGACCATCTCAAATTAGGCTGGGATCTAGATTCACATGGCTCCAGCATTGTTTCAGATTTTACGTCCTCCCAACCAGACCAAGAACCACAAGGAAAGGCTATGGGAGAAATAACCTTGTACTCAGTGTTAGTAAGACCAAATAATTTATTGTGAATTTTAGGAAGGGTAAGATGACACCAGTCATCATCGAGGGATCAGAAGTAAAAAATGTGAGCACTTTCAAGTTCCTGGGTATCAACATCTCTGAAGATCTATCCTAGGCCCAACATATTGATGTATTTACATATAAGGCATGACAATGGCTATAGTACATTAGGAGTCTGAGGAGAGTTAGTATGTCACAAAAGAAGTATCAATTTCTACAGATGTACTGTGGAAAGCATTCTAACTGGTTGCATCACCATCTGGTATGGGGTAGGGCCTGTGCACAGTGTTATGTGCCCATGGGTTTCATTTACTGAGAGTGTCACTTTAAGAGATGCCTGGATGAGGAGGGACTATGATGTCAGTATAACAAGCTGCGACAGACCACTGAGATTTTCAGTATGTAAGGAGAGAGAGAGAGAGACAGAGAGAGAGAGAGAGAGAGAGAGAGAGAAAGAGAGAGAGAGAGAGAGAGAGAGAGAGAGAGAGAGAGAGAGAGAGAGAGAGAAGGACTTTGGACTGCAAACTGCCAGTGGGAGTTTGCTGTAAAATGGGAAAAGTCTGATATTTTCCCATGCCCAAAAGATTGGGTTGCTCAACAGAACACAGTGCACTGGATGTGGGACTGTCACTTCGTATAATCCACACGTGGATTTTTGTTGGAATATCCTGTGGGACCACTGTTGTTAACCCTTACCTGGATTCGGGTGTGTTATGTTGTAACCACTTGGAAGAAGGGATATTTTGTGACTGTCACCCTGTGATGTTTTATGTGGATTCCGGAACATCTCGACGGATATGATCTTCGGCGACTGTTATTTCGTTTCCCAGCATGTAACCTGTGGAATTTCTTCGTAATCGCCTTCTCTCTACATTTTAACATGGATTTACAGATCTCTCCCCTCACTCACTTGTTCTGTGGATTACTGAACCTTTCTACTTTGCCATCTTAAGACTTTAAGAACTGTTCCTAAACTTGACTGTTTGTGAGACACACTTACACTTACACGCATAACACTGTTAACTTCTGTTTATTTCGTTTAATCTTTTATATTTTGAGTAGATACTAATAAAGATAGTGGTTTTAACATTAAAACCTGACTCAGTTAGTGATCTATTGCTGCTGGTATGTAACAACAGGATCAAAATAAGCTGCAGTAAGTTGTAAACTTGGTCAACTCTATTATGAGCAACAGCATCGAGCACTCCTTCAAAAGTCGATGGCTCAAAAAGGGGGTATCCATCTGTAAGGACCTCCATAACCCAGGACATGCCCGCTTCTCATTGCTACTGTCAAGGAGGAGGTACAGGTGCCTGAAGACACACACTCAATGTTTCAGGAACAGCGACTTCCCCGCTATGATCAGAATTCTGAATGAACATTGAATCCAGGAACACTTCTACAGTATTTTGTTCCCCTCTTTCTTTGCACTACTTATTAATTTATTTTGCTATATAGTACTTAATATAATTTATAGTTTTTATTACTATGTATTCCAATGTACTGCTGCAACAAAATAGCAAATTACATAACATAGGCCAGTGATATTAAATCTGATTCTGAGATGGTGAGGTCAGGAGATAGAATCATTTAAACTTATGTCTGACCACTTCAGGCACTTGGCCCTTTTCACCTGAATGGTAGCAATGTAGGCTGACAAAAAGTCTCATTTCATCCCTTGCAAGTGAAAATTTATACAGGCTTCAATAACACCTTTGAACAATTTACCTGAAACAGTTTGCTCTCATTAAATACGATGAAAATGAGCCTTGAAAGATCATTCTGTTGCTCTTCAGCTCTCTCAGATAGCTCAGCTGGAAGGATCACCTCGACATCAGCATCCTGATTACCAGTGGTTCGTTCACCCACCTATACAAGTCAAAGGGAAACCATTTCACCATTCACTCTGTGTTCTGTTGTTAAAAGGTGCAGATTTAACAACACTTGATCTGATTGTAAAGTAGGAAAGTCTTATAATCGTGGAGTAATACCACATGCAAACAGGAACTTTGTTCCAAACTTATCCAAATGTCTTTTAGATGTTATTGTACCTGCCTCAACCACTTTCTTTGGTGTCTTAGTCCATAAATGTATCACCTTCTGCATGAAAAAAATTTGCTCCTCAGGTCCCTTTTAAATATTTCAATTCTCAACGTAATCCCATGCCCTCTGATTTTTAGTTCCCCTTTCTGGGGACAAAGACTGTGTGTTCACCCTATGAAAACCCATCACGATTTTATGTATCTCTATAAAGTCACTTATCAATCTCCTTCATTCCAAAGGAATAAAGTCCTAGCCTGTCCAGTGTTTCCCTAGGAAGAGGTACAGTCCAGACGAAGTGTCTCGGCCTGAAACATCCTAAAGATGCTGCCTGGCCTGCTGCGTTCACCAGCATTTTTTTTGTGTATGTTGCTTGAATTTCCAGCATCTGCAGATTTCCTCATGTTTGCAATCTCTCCCTGTAGCTTAAGCCCTCCATCACAAAGAAAAACACACAGATTTATCTTGACAGAAACATTTAAAATGACACATAAATATCATCTGTTGCTTCTTTTAGGCAAATTTCCTTTCTGTTTTGTTAATCAAGAAACATAGAAAACATAGAAAATAGGTGCAGGAGTAGGCCATTCGGCCCTTCGAGCCCGCACCACCATTTATTATCATCATGGCTGATCATCCAACTCAGAACCCTGCACCAGCCTTCCTTCCATACCCTCTGATCCCCCTAGCCACAAGGGCCATATCTAACTCCCTCTTAAATATAGCCAATGAACTGGCCTCAACTGTTTCCTGTGGCAGAGAATTCCACAGATTCACCACTCTCTGTGTGAAGAAATTTTTCCTAATCTCGGTCCTAAAAGGCTTCACCTTTATCCTCAAACCGTGACCCCTCGTTCTGGACTTCCCCAACATCAGGAACAATCTTCCTGCATCTAGCCTGTCCAATCCCTTTAGGATTTTATACGTTTCAACCAGATCTCCCCTCAATCTTCTAAATTCCAACGAGTACAAGCCTAGTTCATCCAGTCTTTCTTCATATGAAAGTCCTGCCATCCCAGGAATCAATCTGGTGAACCTTCTTTGTACTCTCTCTATGGCAAGGATGTCTTTCCTCAGATTAGGGGACCAAAACTGCACACATAACTGCAGGTGTGGTCTCACCAAGGCCTTGTACAACTGCAGTAGTACCTCCCTGCTCCTGTACTCGAATCCTCTTGCTATAAATGCCAGCACACCATTCACCTTTTTCATCGCCTGCTGTGCCTGCATGCCCACTTTCAATGACTGGTGTATAATGACACCTAGGTCTCGTTGCACCTCCACTTTTCCTAATCGACCACCATTCAGATAATAATCTGATTTCCTATTTTTGCCACGAAAGTGGATAACTTCACATTTATCCACATTAAATTGCATCTGCCATGAATTTGCCCACTCACCCAACCTATCCAAGTCACCCTGCATCCTCTTAGCATCCTCCTCACAGCTAACACTGCCGCCCAGCTTCGTGTCATCTGCAAACTTGGAGATGCTGCATTTAATTCCCTCATCCAAGTCATTAATATATATTGTAAACAACTGGGGTCCCAGCACTGAGCCTTGCGGTACCCCACTAGTCACTGCCTGCCATTCTGAAAAGGTCCTGTTTATTCCCACTCTTTGCTTCCCGTCTGCTAACCAATTCTCTATCCACATCAATACCTTACCCCCAATACCGTGTGCTTTAAGTTTGCACACTAATCTCCTGTGTGGGACCTTGTCAAAAGCCTTTTGAAAATCCAAATATACCACATCCACTGGTTCTCCCCTGTCCACTCTACTAGTTACATCCTCAAAAAATTCTATGAGATTCGTCAGACATGATTTTCCTTTCACAAATCCATGCTGACTTTGTCCGATGATTTCACCGCTTTCCAAAACACTTAATGAGTCATCTAAAAATTGTTTGTATATGTATCTGCAGCTTGTGAGTTCCTTGTACTTACCCATGATGAATTAGCGATCAGTCTTATTTGTTGTTTTCTGGGGATTTCCTTTGTTTTGAAAAATTTACAATCTCTGCGTATTTCCATGATGTCATTCTTTAATTCTGCACATGCAGGATTAAAGCAGTTCATTTTGTATCTGTGAAACCAGAAGAAATGAAAATGTATAAACAGTAATGTAACATGTGAAACAGTAATGTAACATGTGAATTTACTGTCTCAGGAGAGCAATTTATGTCATCTCAATTCAGTTCTTTTCCTCTTTAAACTCTTTTATTATTCTCTGTGCCTCACCTAAACCTTCATCAGTCATATTGATGAAAGCATCTACAATCACGTTAGTATCAGTACAATCATGTGATTGAAAGGGCAGGTGGATTCCAGTGATCAGTGATTCCAATGAACAGAGTAAAGTTTAACAGCACATCATCACTACTGATGCTGCTACATTCACACACACACACACAAACACGCAGCAGACATACACACAGACATTTGCACCACATTCACTCCTCAAACACATAGCACATAGTTGCAAACCCACAAAAATGTACACACACAGAAACAACAACTTGTATACACATGCACATAGACACACAAATTGCAAATATCATGAGGCTGGAATCAACAGTTGACATGGATCTCAATGTAACATGACCAAATAGCATAATTGCCAGAAGCCTTCGTCTGGTCATCTGGACAAGGAGCAATCATCCTGAGAAACAAACAAAAATCCTCTCCTCTCTAAAGATGATAGTGTTTACAATCCCACATTGATACTTTGACAGAATCTATACACAAAAATATAGATCCACGAATGTCTTTTCAGATCAAATGAGTTATTTCCAATGACAGCAACTGTCTATGAGTAGTCTGTCCTGCCACATATGGCAAAATAATTTAAATCTATACTCTTTGGAGAATGAATGGTGATTTTATTGAAATGTATAAAATCCTTTGAAGACATGATAATGAGATGTTTCCACTAGTGGGAGAAATTCCAACAAGGTGGCATGGATGTGATTCTCTGGAATTCTCTATGTTGGTAGCTGGATCCCTGGGGTACTCGGAGAATGTATAATAGATGCATTATTTTTAGGGAATAAGAAATTTAGCACTGCGGGGAGCTGGTTCAGAGAAGAGCTGAGGCCCAGTGCGGATCAGCCGTAGTCATATTGAATAGTGGGGCAGACCAGAAGGGCTCAATGACCTACTTTGCTTCAGCATTCACCAGGGAAAAGGATCTTGGCAATTATGGGGATTGAGCATATAGACTCTAAAAAAGAGGATGTACTAGCGCTTTCGAAATGCTTTAAATTAGATTAGTTGCTAGGACAGGACAAGATGGGAAGTGAGGGAGGAGATTGCTATGCCTCTGGAAATGATCTTTACATCATTAATAGGGATTGGAGGGTTGCAAATATTGTTCCCTTGTTCAAGAAAGGCAGTAGAGATAACCCAGAAAGTTATAGAACAGTGAGTCTTACTTCAGTGGTGGGCAAGTTGTTGGAGAAGATCCTGAGAGGCAGGATTTTTGACCATTTGGAGAGACATAATCTGATTAGGAATAGTCAGCATGGCTTTGTCAAGGGCAGGTCATGCCTTACAAGCCTGATTGGATGTAACAGAACACATTGATGAAGGTAAAGCAGTGTATGTAGTGTATATGACTTTCAGTAAGGCATTTGATAAGGTATCCCACGCATGGCTCATTCAGAAAGTAAGGAGGCATGGGATCCAAGGAAATCTTCCTTTGTATCCAGAATTAGCTTGCCCACAGAAGGCAACGGATGATTGTAGCTGGTTCTTTTTCTGCATGGAGGCCAGTGACCAATGGTGTTCTGCAGGAATCTGTTCTGACACTCCTCCTCTTTGTGATTTTTTATAAATGACCCGGATGAAGAAGTAGAAAGGTGAGTAAATTTGCTGCTGACACAAAGATTGGGGGTGTTGTGGATAGTCTGGAGGGTTGTCAGAGGTTACAGTAGGACATCGATAGGATGCAGAACTGGGCTGAGAATTGGCAGATGGATTTCAACCCAGATAAGTGCTGAGTGTTTCATTTTGGAAGGTCAAATTTGAAGACAGAGTATAGTATAAATGGTAAGGCTCTTGGCAGTGTGGAGGATCAGAGAGATCTTGGAGATCGTGTCCATAGGACACTCAAAGCTGCCGCACAAGTTGATAGTGTTGTTAAGAAGGCGTATGGAATGTTGGCGTTCATCAACCGTGGGATTGAGTTCAATGTGAGGCCTTGGTCAGACCCCATTTGGAGTACTGTGTTCAGTTCTGGTCACCTCACTACAGGAAGAATGTGGATACTATAGAAAGAGTTAGAGGAGATTTACAAGGCTGTTGCTTGGATTGGAGAGCATGCCTTATGAGAATAGTTTGAGTGAACTTGGTCTTTTCTCCTTGGGGTGATGGAGGATGAGAGGTGACCTGATAGAGGTGTGTAAGATGATGAGAGGCAATGATTGTGTGGATAGTCAGAGGCTTTTCCCCAGGGCTGAAATGCTAACACGAAGGGGCACAGTTTTAAGGTGCTTAGAAGTAGGTACAGAGGAGATGTCAGGGGGTAAGTTTTTCACACAGAGAGTGGTGGGTACATGGAATGCACTGCTAGCAACGGTGGTGGAGGCAGATACAATAGGGTCTTTTAAGAGCCTCTTAGATAGGTACGCGGAGCTTCGAAAAATAGAGGGCTATGTGGTAGAGTAATTCGAGGCAGTTTCTAGAGTAGGTTACATGGTCAGCACAGCACTGTGGGCCGAAGGGCCTGTAATGTGCTGTAGATTTCCATGTTCTCTGATATAAGTAAGAGGGTTTGTACATTCACTGCCAGAACAATGGTGTTTCTGCCATCCACCAGAGGAGTCCACTCTGCAGTCCGTCCCATCTTCACGGTTCTGTGAGTGAGCAAGCAAGCTGCAGTCACGCCTTCTGCAATCCTCTGCAAACTGAGGCCGGTGTCAGGAGACCATTTGATGATGAGGAAAGTTAATTTATCATGTGCTGAATTCCTGTGTATGTGCACTTTCCATTAAGGTTCAGTGAGCTGATACGAGGAAGCTGACTTTCTCCACCCCACCCAGAGCAATGGGAGCATCTGACCAACTCAGGCTGAACCAAGGATCCTTCTTATAACGTATCACTGGGAGACTCATCATTGGTCATTTGGGTGATGAATAATCTGCACTTCAGACTGTCGTAAACAAGGTACAAAATATATCATACATTATGAGAACACCATTCTGAAATTGTCCTTTTTTCTGATCACCATTCTTCTTTAGCTGTAAATATCAGACTTCAGTAGAAAATATTATTTAATTAATATACTTGCTATCCTTCTGTTTCGATTCAATTTTCTTTATGAGCTCTGAAATGAAATAGTAGAAAAAACCGTTGTAAGTATTTCAGAAATAATTTGTGTTCCCGCTACTTTTAATTCTTCACATTCTCCTTTGTTAACCAATGATTAAACAGGTCATCAGTTCAATAGAAGAAATCAATGTATTATACTTGGCAGTGGGGGCAGGTTTACCCTGAGTGCAATCTGGGCCAAGGCAAGGAATTGGAATTAGTTGGACAAGAAAACAAGAGTGCCCTCTAGTATTTAATCAGATTCTTAGTGTTTAACTAAGTGAAGAAGCTAATTAAGCTTTCCTGACCATGTTTTGGTATTTGCCATTTATTTGGTTGAAAAGGAAAAGATTCAAAGAGCTGAAAATTTCTCATGATAATAAAAGTTAAATTACTGACCTTCACAATTCTGATTCATACAATTACATTCGCAGCAAGGATCTACAGAGACAAATAGAAAGAGCCACTATTAGGGAGTTGCTGCTGTGCTCTGGCTCCTTGAGAGAGCTGTGGATGTCCAGTTGCTACATAGATTCAGTTCACAAACCAATAGGATTTTAGATCTAACCGGAACAAGGGATTATGGGGACGATAAAGGAAAACTGGCATTCATCTGGATGGTCAATGATGATCTCAATAACCGGTAGAACATGCTCTAGGAGAGGAGTAGACATCCCCTGTTGTTTACACTCCTTCCCTGCATTTTATGTTGCACAGCAAGAGCCAATAGTGCTGAAAATATCCAAAGCCTCCACTCAGGAAAGAGAGTATCATGGTTCCTACAGTCCTCCTATATCCAAAATTATAGAGCAGGAGCTTTCAATAATTCACCCTATTGCTGGTAGTGGTATCTTTTTATGTAACTCCATCTGCCATGTTCCTCTCCAGGACACCGAGGATCACCCTCTCAGGCAATTCACAAGGCAGGGCTTTCAAAGCATGGCATATCTATGCCTTTCCCATTCTTGGGCTGAAGTACAAGGATGTTGCCTGGATTGGGGAGCATGCCTTATGAGAATAGGTTGAGTGAACTCAGCCTTTTCTCCTTGGAGCGAGGGAGGATGAGAGGTGACCTGATAGAGATGTACAAGATAATGAGAGGCACTGATTGTGTGGGTAGTCAGAGGCTTTTCCCCAGGGCTGAAATGGCTAGCACGAGAGGGCATAGTTTTAAGGTGCTTGCAAGTAGGTACAGAGGAGATGCCAGGGGTAAGTTTTTTTATGCAGAGAGTGGTTAGTACGTGGAATGGGCAGCCAGCGGCGGTAGTGGAGGTGGAAATCATAGGGTCTTTTAAGAGACTCCTGGATGACTACATGGAGCTTAGAAAAATAGAGGACTATGGGTAAAGCCTAGCTAGTTCTAAGGTAGGGTCATGTTTGGCACAGCTTTCTGGGCCGAAGGGCCTGTATTATGCTGTAGGTTTTCTATGTTTCTATGTTTACGATGACACTTCTCATTTCTATTCAACCCTCAGACAGTAAAGGAGCTAGAGGATCGTACTGGCAAGAACAATTAAGTCAATAGCATGAATGATTTCAGGATATTTTAATCTATGAAGTTCAAAAGGAAGACAACGAAAATTGAAAATCTGAAAATGTTCTATTTCACTGGCTATGAGGCTGTGATGTTTTGATGAACTACTAATAACTTCTCAGATGGTCAACAACTTGAATTTTGCTGATAACCTGTATGTTAAATTGGATCTGCTGGCGAGTCCACATTTTATGACAATCCTTCACAGTCCTTGAGAAGGCAGGCAAGGGACTAGCCTTGACCCAATGGTGTGGTAAAGGAACTGCAACAGTGAGATGAGGTGGCAGGGCATGAGGCTGAGCTATACCATGGTAGAATGGAGGTCCATTTCCATGTCAGTTGAACAGGTGTCCTGGGGCTGAACTTGTATTTGGCTCTGGTGAAATGAAACTTTCATTCTTGCAATTCCAGGACACAGAGCTATACATCCAGGAAGCCACCAACTTTAAGGAATCCTTGGCATTTGGTACATCAAAGGATTGTAGATGCCCAGTTGGTCCATAGATTCATTGCACAAAATCAAGGGGAGTTCAGATCTCAACAGAACTGGAGGATATGAGTACTAGATGAACCTGGCATTCAAATCAAACATCAACTATTACCTTGCTGACTGGCAGGAGAGGATCTAAACGAGGTTTAAACTTCTTCTGATCCTAATTCTTATTCAAAACATCAGAAAGTCTGCAGTTGCTGGAAATCCAAAGCGACACACAAAATGCTGAAGGATCTCAGCCAGTCAGACAGCACCTATGGAAATGAATAAACAGTCGATGTTTCATGCTGAGACTCTTCGTCAGGACAGAGAAGGAAGGGGGGAAGATGCCAGAATAAAAAGGTGGGGGTAGGGGAAAGAAGCTACCTGGAAGGTAGTATATGAAGCTGGGTGAGTGGGAAAGTTCAAGGGCTGGAGAAGAAAGAACCTGGTGAGAGAGCAGAGTGGACCATGGGAGAAAAGGAGGGAGGAGGGGACCTAGGGGGAAGTAATAGGCAGGTGGAAGTAGTAAAAGGGGTCAGAGTAGGGAATCGGGAGGGGGAAATTTGTCCACCGGAATGAGAAATCAATATTCATGCCATCAGGTTGGATGGAACCAAGTTTACTCCTCCACTAAGAGCTGGTCTTACCTTGGCACAAGAGGAGGACATGCACCTCTACGTCGGAAAGAGAATGGGGAATGGGAATTAAAATATTCGGTCATTGGGATGTCCCGCTTGTGGTGGATGGCGGGAGGAGCTTGACCAATGGTCTCCAAATTTACAGCAGGTATCACCAATGCAGAAGAGGCCGCATCGGGAACACCGGATATAATAGGCAACCTCAGCAGATTTGCAGGTGAAGTGCTGCCTCACTTGGAAGGACTGCCTGGGGCCCTGAATGGAGGTGAGGGAGGAGGTGTGTGGGCAGCTGTAGCACTTAGGCTGCTTGCAGGGATTAATACCAGGTGGGAGATTAGTGGGGAGGGAGTGATTCCTGTGGAGTGAGGGGGGGGGGTGGAGGTAAAAATATGTTCAGCAGTAGGATCCTTTTGGAGATGGTGGAGTTGCAAGGACAATGGGGTAGTAGGCAAGGACAAGAGGGACTCTGTTGCTGTTAAGGCAGCGGGAAGCACGTGAGCGTGGATGTATGAGAAATGGAGGAGATGTGGGTGAGGGCAGCATCAACTGTAGAGGGAAGTAAAGCTCATTCTTTAAAGAAAGAGGACATCTCCAAAGTCCTGAAACGGAAAGCCGCTTCCTGGGAACAGACGTGGCAGAGGCAAAGAAACTGAGAAATGGGAAGAGCACTTTTACAGGAGACAGGGTGGGAAGAGGTATAGTCAAGATAACCATGGCAAACTGTAGTTTTACAAAAGATGTCGGTTCATAATTTGTCTCCAGAGATGGAGAGAGAGAGAGAGATCGAGAAAGGGGAGACAGATATCGGAGATGGACTAAGTGAATTTAAGGGCAGGGTGGAAATTGAAGGAAAAGGTGATATAATTGATGAGCTCAGCATGGGTGCATGAAGCTAATTCTTACTCTTCTATTTTCCGTGTTGGACACCAAGAATCTACCTACACTGAAGTAATCCTGTGCTTCCACTCAAGGATGAATGAGGCAGTTTTTATCCTTTATCCACATTAAACATCATAGTGAATGAGGCTCAAATAATGCACTCAATAGGCACAGACAGGTCTGCCACTGTATTATACTGGCCACAGTGGACAGTCTGTTGTACGTCACTTGGTCACCGGGCTGGTGGGAAGAAGTCAATCTTTAAACTCGGACACACTACTGATAGACATGGGTCACTGCACACCAGCTGCATTCATTACTGGTGGCCATAGGTCTGAAATTGTAAAGGTACAAATGATGAATATTGATGGAAATATCCCTAGCTCCATATAATAACGTGTGCACAAACTAACACTGTGTACAACTGGGGTGTGTGGGGTTATGGGGTGTCCAGGGTGGGATAGCATCTCTGGTGGTGGGTTTGTCATGTTCTGCCCAAGGGCAGCTCATCCACCTGCCACCAAACTCTCGCCTGTGGCTCCAAGTAAGTGATTGCATGCGACAGTGGCCAGACCGCGGTACATCGCTTCAACAGGTGGCTAAACCAGCTGAGGATAGCCGGGAACCTCCAACCCCGGTGAGAAAGGGATATGCCTACCCCAGCAAATAATGCCAGTTCCGATGGACTGGGCAGATGAGATCGAATACAAGGTCCAATGGCCAAGAAGGTTTTGCTGCAACACTTTGTGGAGAGCGAAGGGCACAAGAAGGCACAGAAGGTGTCATGGCTACCCACTGCAGCCAAGGAATTCTCCAGTCTTGATGATTTTTTTACCATTGGACAAAGATTTTTGAGGCTGAGATGGTGGAACTGCTCAGTGCAACAACCTTTTTATTATAAAACTCTTCCCGGACAGGTTATGTCGTTATCAGAAATGACGGAGAGCCAACATACAACTGGTGATAGTTGTGAGAAATTCGGGATAAACAACTGTAGAGGGAAGTAAAGCTCATTCTTTAAAGAAAGAGGACATCTCCAAAGTCCTGAAACGGAAAGCCGCTTCCTGGGAACAGACGTGGCAGAGGCAAAGAAACTGAGAAAAGTGAAGAACATATTTACAGGAGACAAGGTGGGAAGAGGTATCGTCAAGATAGCCATGGGAATCTGCAGGTTTATAAAAGATATCGGTTCACAATTTGTCTCCAGAGATGGAGAGAGAGAGAGAGAGAGATCAAGACAGGAATGAGAGATTGAGAAAGGGGAGAGAGATCGAGAAAGGGGAGACAGGTATCAGAGATGGACTAAGTGAATTTAAGGGCAGGGTGGAAATTGAAGGAAAAGGTGATATAATTGATGAGCTCAGCATGGGTGCATGAAGCTAATTCTTACTCTTCTATTGTCCGTGTTGGACACCAAGAATCTACCTACACTGAAGTAATCCTGTGCTTCCACTCAAGGATGAATGAGGCAGTTTTTATCCTTTATCCACATTAAACATCATAGTGAATGAGGCTCAAATAATGCACTCAATAGGCACAGACAGGTCTGTCACTGTATTATACTGGCCACAGTACCAGTGGACAGTCTGTTGTATGTCACTTGGTCACCGGGCTGGTGGGAAGAAGTCAATCTTTAAACTCGGACACACTACTGATGGACATGGGTCACTGCACACCAGCTGCATTCAGTACTGGTGGCCACAGGTCTGAAATTGTAAAGGCACGAATGTTGAATATTGATGGAAATATCCCTAGCTTCATATAATAACGTGTGCACAAACTAACACTGAATACAACTGGGGTGTGTGGGGTTATGGGGTGTCCAGGGAGGGATAGCATCCCTGGTGGTGGGCTTGTCATGTTCTGCCCAAGGGCAGCTCATCCACCTGCCACCCAGCTCTCGCCTGTGGCTCCAAGTAACTGTTTGCATGTGACAGTGGCCATACCACGGTATATCGCTTCAACAGGTGGCTAAACCAGGTGAGGGTAGCCGGGAACCTACAACCCCGGTGAGAAAGGGATATGTCTATCCCAGCAAACAAAGCCAGTTCCGGTGGACTGGGCAGATGAGATTGACTGCAAGATCCAATGGCCAAGAAGGCATTGCTGCAACACTTTGTGGAGAGCGAAGAGCACGGGAAGTCACAGAAGGTGTCATGGCTACCCACTGCAGCCAAGGAAGTCTTCAGTCCTGATGATTTTTTGAACCATTGGACAAAGATCTTTGAAGCTGACAGGGTGGAACTGCCCCAGTGCAACCAACCTTTTCATTATAAAACTCTTCCCGCATAGGTTATGTTGTTGTCGGAAATGACAGAGAGCCAATATAGTTCTGAGAAATTCGGGATAAACATCAAAAATATTTTAAATTTTAGCAGAGGAAGCAGGTGCTGATGAAGTTTCAGTCCAGAACATCACTAGTTGAATCCGCTCCATAGATGCTGCCTGACCTGCTGATGCAGTGGTGTAGTTATTGAGCCAACAGATCTATTGCCCTGACACCAACATACAAATCCCACATCATCTATTGATTACATTCAGTTAATTATCAGGAATTTAAATAAGAATTTTAAATTAAATAAGATTTAAATTAATGCCATCTCTTCTATCGCTAAAGAATGTGATTGAGCAGGAACATTACTTTGGTGTCTCTCTTCACAAATGCCCCTGCTCCTGCTGATCACTACCAGCATCTGTCTTAATTTCAGATTTGCAGTATCTGGTCTTTGGTGTGGATCCAGACTCTCTGGTTAAGGAGCCAGTGAGAAAGAGAGAGACCCAGAGTTTGCTGGGACAGTGGTAGCCATCCTTGGTCATGTTGAGTGACAATGCGAGGAGATCACTCATGGGATTAGTGGTGGAGTAAAGCAGAGGATATGGTCAGCATTGGTGAGCAGATTGTAGGATTCCCCCGGCCAACCAGAGTACCACTGGCCTCACACTGTTTTCTGTACCATGCTCCATAATGCTTGAGGTGGAATCTTACCACACAAGTACAGATGACATTTTCCCCAGACTGCAATCATTTCCAAAGAACCTCATTCTGATTTACATTGAAACACCTGTAGCTGAGAAAATAGGTTAACAATTGCAACATTGCTGATCTTTCCTGATTGTTGGTATTTCTCATAAATTTAGTTAAAGAGCAGAAATTCCAATAGCTGGGAGTTTCTTGGGATGGTAAAAATGACTGACCTTTGACTTCATTCTTTTTACATTGCTCGTTGCAACATGTCTCTGCAGAAATAAAAAGAAAAGACCACTGTGTAGAGTTGCTGCAAGACAAAGGTTTCTTCCCCTTTCTTAGAGCAGGTTGATTATACCATCACATTGCTACAATTCTACAATATTCCATGAATCACATTCTCTACAGTTAGTAGCTTTGAATTATGCCACTAATTTCTCTGTTGACTCCCCTTTGCCTGGACCTGTGAATGGCCACCCTGGTCAGGATGTGGCGAATGCCTGGGTCTCTGTATATCAGTTGCTCCATAAAGGCATTGCACAAATCAATAGGAGTTTAGATCCCGGAAGAGCCTGGAATAGGAGATGGAAGTTGGAATTGTGTAGTTATCTTGCAGTGTCAGAAAGTGCATCCTATTAATACAATTACTCCTTTTATTTTATCCCACATCCAACACCATAGAGGAGAGCTTTACATAAATTACCTGTCTGTAGACTGTGGAATTTTTACTATTGAAACACAGCTGCTATCTTCCCCTGTCGTGCACCAAAGGTCATCAGTCAGGATATGACTCTTTATAATATTTGGAAAACCTGAAGCAGAACTTTAAATTGCAAGAACTCTCACTCTATCCAACTCCTAGACTGAACAAAAGTCACCGCTTTTCATCTTTCTATTCCACATTGTCATAAGGGAGGCGGGGGTAGCGGACACAAATCCAAGACACACACTGAAGTACTACCAACAGGACTAGGTGTATCAGGAAAGCAAAGGAAGTGGGGAAGAAAGGACACTGGACATTGACAGAGGCCCTGGATGAAACTAGGATGCAGGGCCTGGACTAGGACATGGACAAGAAACACGGAACCCAGACAAGGAACTAGGAACACGGAACCTGGACTAGGAACTCCAGAACTAGAGCTTGGACCAGGACCCGGAACCTGGGTCTTGACTCGGAACCGGAATCCGGGTTTAGGCTAGGACAAGACGTGGCTACAGGTCATGGCGTGGCTACAGGACTGGACATGAGACACCTGGACAGGATGAGGGAACTTCAGTACAGGGCTGGGTGAAGTACATGGACAGCACGAGAACACAAACCCTTGACTTGGACTTGGGAGACAGGAACCTCGGAACCTTGCACTTGGAACTTGGGAACCTGGATCACAGAGCCTGGACCCCTCCTTGGGAGCAGGACGTAGGGCCAGGACTCGTACACAGCACACAGAGCCAGGACCCCCTCCTTGGGAACAGGACTAAGGGCCAGGGCTCTTTCTACACACAGAACACCGAACACGAAGAGATAGTTCCCAACACACGGTAACGGCAAACAGCCGGACCTACCTAGCGAAGGCGACGACACAGAGACAGTTCCCAACTCAAGGTAGCGGCAAATGGCCAGACTTACCTAGCGAAGGCGACAACACACAGACAGTTCCCAACTCAAGGTAGTGGCAAATGGCCGGACCCACCTAGCGAAGATGAGGACACAAAGAGACAATTCCAAACAATGACAGACTATTCCTTATCTTGACACAGCAAGACCCTGGTCTTGCTCTGGTGGCTGAACCTGATGGCCTTGCAGGTCACAGGCGAAGGTTGCAGACGAGGACACAGGCGAAAGTTGCAGGCGAGGCTTCAGAAGGAAGGGGAAGGGAAGGGAACAGTCCAGCAACTGAAGCTGAACCCAGGAGCTGTTTATGTAGCCAGCCCAAAATGAGAATCATGTGCCTCAATTAAGGCACACAACAGAACAAGGGAAAACCGGAAAACCTGGAATAAGGATTGATGGACCGGACCGTAAACCGGAACTCAGACTTCATGGACCTGACCATGACACGCACATCCTTACCAGAGTATTCAAGGAGTTAGGAGACCTAAATAACAATAAAAATTAAGTTAATAACCACCTGACTCTTCACGGGGACCATGGTCAATGTTGGAATATCTGAAAATTTGATTTCAAAGCTCGAAGTCAATTTATGACCAAAGTTTATATACATCACCATTTACAACCAGTTCAGTCTCCTGTGGGCATCCTCAGCAAATCTATAGAACGGCAACTATTACAGGATCAATGAAAGATCAGCCAGAGTACAGAAGACAACAAACCGTGCAAATGCAAATATACATAAATAGTAATAAATAACAAGATCATGAGATAATGAGATAAAGGGACCTTAAAGTGAGATCATTGGTTGTGGGAAACATCTCAATGAAGGGGCAAGGGAGTGAAGTTATCCCCTTTTATTCAAGAGCCTGATGGTTGAGGGGTAGGAACTGTTCTTGAATGCTTGTGCAAGTCTTGAGGCACCTGTACCTTCTACCTGATGGCAGCAGTGAGAAGAGACCATGATCAGGGTGGTGGGGATTTCTGATGATGGATGCTGCTTTCCTATAACAGCATTTCATGTAGATGTGCTCAATGGTTGGGAGGGCTTTACCCGTGATGTACTGGGCAGAACCCACTACTTTTTGTCGGATTTTCCATTCAAAGACATTCATGCTTCCATACCAGGCTGTGATGCAGCCAGTCAATACACTTCTCACTGAACATCTGTGAAAGTTTGCCAAAGTTTTAGAAGATAGGAAGGTATGTCATCATTCACAGCAACCAATATTTTCATTTCTCTCTTTCTCAGAGATTTCTTTTTCCCTGACAGCTCTAGTATAATGAGATTTGTCAATAACTCGGCTAGAAATGAAAGGGTTCAAAAAGCTGGAAGTTTCTCACGATGTTAATATTCAAGTTACTGACCCTTGTCACTGTCCGCTCCGCATGATTTCCTGCAACTCATATCTGTACAGACAAAAAGAGAGAGCCATTATTAGGGAGTTGCTGCAGTGCTGTGAATCTGAGTGGAAGCTCACCGCTCAGATCTTCGTTAAATTTCATCTCATTGATCCTAAACTTCTGCCTTCTAGTTATAGACTCTCTAGTACTTAAGTAAAGTATTTGACCATCTATCCCATCAAAGCTCCTCTTTTTCTAAAAAAGTTTATAAGGTCAGTCCTGAGATCCTATGCTCTACAGAGAAAAAGCTGAATTTATCCAATCTCGCTTAATGGCTATAATCCTCCAATCCAGGAAACCTCCTGGGAAATCTCTTCTGTATTCACTTCAGTGCTAGTACATTCTTCCTGTAGCCTGGCGACCAGACTGTACAGAATTCCTCTACAATGCTCATAGGTATCCTACCATTTCCTCTACATTTTGAAAAGAAAAGGTGAGTGGGTGCAGTCTGGATATTCCACGTGCCACAGATGTCAGGGAGCCGTTGGACTGGACCATACGGGACCTACATTTTTTTAAAAAAAGCTAGTGGGGCAGTTGGGACATTCTGCGCACCACAGATTGTGGGGTAATTAAGCACTTACAAGGGAAAATAAAAAGAGGTTCAGTTTAAGTGGAGCAGCCATGGTGGCAGTGGCCAGTGTGAATGGGCAAATGCTGGAGTGCAGAGCTAAGGCTTTGAACCACAGAGCCTTCAGTGAGGCTGAGGCTGTAGATTGATTTTGGGTCACTTTCTTTTTTTCTCTATTTCTTCATTCACGGTTAGAGCAGTGGGAATGCCAGTCAGTGGAATGTTCCTGTTGTGGGATATGGGAAGGTGGGGAGACCTCCAGTGCCCCTGATGACTATAGCTGCAAGAAGTGCATCCAGCTGCAGCTTCTTACAGACCATGTTAGGGAATAGGAGCTGGAGCTGGGGCTGGATGAACTCTAGGAGACCAAGGGTTTGGTTGACAGGCAATACATGGAGGTAGTTACACATAAGGTGCAGGAAATAGGTAACCCTTTGTATACTGTTGAGTTGTTGGGAGGGGGAATGACCTAGCAGAGGAGAGCGGCAGCAGTTAGGTGTCTAGCTCTGAGTCCGGTTGTGTGGCTCAGAAGGGAAGGGGATCAGGAGAATACGCAGACTGTAGTGTTAGGGGATTCAATGGTTAGGGCAATAGACAGGAGAATGAGAACAAGATTCCTGGATGGTAGGTTGCACTCACCCACTCCCCAGGTGCTAGGATCAGGGAAATCTAGGATCGAGTCTTTAGCATTCTTAAGTGCGATTAGGGAGTTTGGAGACAAGTTAAAGGACAGGACCTCCAGGGATGTGATCTCAGGATTGCTACTTGTACCACATGCTAGTGAAGCCAGAAAGAGGAAGATCATACCGATGGCTAAGAAGTTGGTGTAGGAGGCAGGGCATCAGATTTTTGGATCAAGAAAGGTGGGACTTTTACAGAGGGACAGTATGCACCTGAACTGCAGGGGGACTAATAGCTTTGCGGGAAAGTTTGTTCATGCTGCACTAGTGGGTTTAAACTAGAGTTACAGGGGAATGTGAACAAGAGTACTAGAGCAGATAGTGGAGTGATTGTGAGAAAAGACATTGTTAAGCCTACATACAAAGACAGGAATTGAAAAGCTGAGCATGTTCTGAGTTGGATCTATTTCAATCCAAGAGGTATTGCAGCAAAGGCAAATGAGCTCAGAACATGGAACACATGGAATTATGATATTTTAACCATTAGTTAGACTTCATTGCAGAAGGGGCAGGATTGGCAGCTCAATGTTCTGGTGTTTCATTGTTCCATACATGATAGAATTGGAGGGATTAAAGGGAGAGGGGTGGCATTACAAGTCAAGGAAAATATCATGGAATGCTCAGAGAGGACAGACTGAAGAACCCGTATACTGTGGCTACATGGGTCAAATTGTGGATAAAGAGATGATAATGTTAATGGGATTGTATTATAGTCCACCCAATTGTCAGCAGGACTTACAGGAGCAAATTTCTAGAGAGATCGTAGACTATCGCAGGAAATATAAGGTTCTGATAGTCGGGCATTTTTACATTCCACACATCAACTAGGACTCCCATACTGTAAAGGGCTGGATGGAATAGAGTTTATCAAATGTGTTCAGGAAAGCTTCCTTGATCAGTACATAGAGGTCCCAAATAAAGATAGTGTTATACTAGGTCTCCTATTAGAGGATGAGGCAGGGCATGTGACAGAAGTTTCTGTACGGCAAAAGTTTGGATCTGGTGATCATAATGCCATTAATTTCAAGGTAAATATGGAGAAGAATAGGTCTGGTCCTTGGCTTGAGATCCTAAATTGGAGGGGGACTAATATCCTAGAGGGAAGGTTTGCTAATGCTGCATGGTGGAATTTAAACTAGAATTGAATGGGGATGGGAACCAGAATGTCAGAACAGTTAGTCAAAAGGTTATGTCGACAGATGGTGGTAAGACCTCAGGAATCAAAAGGTTGCGCCTGGTGCAACTAGCGTCCTGAGTTGCATTTATTTCTGTGCAAGAAGTATCATAGGAAAGGCTGATGAGCTCAGGGCATAGATCAACACCTGGAATTATGACGTTGTAGCCATTTGTGAGACTTGGTTGCAGGAGGGGCAGGACTGGCAGCTCAATATTCCGAGGATCTGTTGTTTTAGACAAAGTGGGAGGGATTAAAGGAGGAGGGAAAATGTCACAGCAGTGCTCTGTCGGGACAGTCTGGAGAACTCAACTAGTGAGGTTTTATGGCAGGAACTAAGAAATAAGAAAGGTATGACCATGTTAATGGGGCTATATTACAGACCACCCAACAGTCCTAGGGGTTTAGAGGAACAAATTTGAAAAGAGATCAAAGGCTGTTACAAGACACATAAGGTTGTTATAGTAGGTGATCATAACTTTCTCATATTGACTAGGAATCCTATACCGTAAAAAGACAAGATGAGATAGAGTTTGACAAATGTGGTCAGGAAAGTTTCCTTCATCAGTACATAGAAGTCCTAATGACAGAACGTGCGATACTGGATCTGAGATGGGGAAGGTGACAGAAGTTTGTGTAAGGGAACACTTTGCATCCAGTGACCACAATGCCATGAGGTTCAAAGTAAATATACGAAGAGACAGGGTTGGTCCACGGGTTGAGATTCTAAATTGGAGAAAGGCAAATTTTGATGGCATCAGAAATGATCTGGCAAATGTGGATTGGGACAGGCTGTTTCCTGGCAAAGTTTTGCTTGGTATGTGGGAAGCCTTCAAAAGTGAAATCTTGAGAGTACAGAGTTTGTATACTCCCATCAGAATAAAAGGCAAAGATAACAAAGGCAAAGTTTGAAGCCCTGGTTAAGAGAAAAAAGATACAAAAGAAGTAGGAACAAATGAAGTGCTTCTGAAGTACAAGAAATGCAAGAGAACACTGAAGAAAGAAATCAGGAAAGCTGAAAGAAGGCATGAAGTTGCTGAAGCAGACAAAGGTGAAGGAGAATCTTAAGGGATTGTACAGATATGTTAAGAATGAAAGGATAGTGAGGGACTGGTCCTCTGGAAAACCAGAATGGTGATCCTTGTGCGGAGCCAAAACAAATGGGGGAGATTTTCAATAAATTCTTTTCATCTGTATTTACTCAGAAGGACACAGAGTCTATAGAAATGAGGCAATGTTGCATCAACTTCATGGACCCTATAGAGATTACAGAGGAGGAGAAGTTTGCTGTTCTGAGGCAATCCTGGGTGAATAAATCCCCAGGGCCTGACAAGATGTTCCCTCAGACCCTAAGGGAGGCCAATATAGAAATTGTCAGGGCCCTACCCTTAGCAACAGAGGAGGTATCAGAAGACTGAAGAATAGCCAATGTTATCCACTGTTTATGTCATGGTCCTGTCTGTGAAGTCCGCGTTCCGGTTCACGGTCTGGTCCGTGGACTCCGGACTCCGGATCTTCCAGCTGTCCCTTGTTTCAGTTGGGCTTAATCATAGGCACCTGATGCTCATCTTGGGCTGGGAATATAAGTGGCCCTGGGTTTGAGTATGGTTGCTAGTGGCGGTAATGCACCATTAAGCTGGATGCCAACTGCTGTAAAACAAGATACAGAGAGAGAGTATGGTTGCTGGGTGGGAGGGTTTTGGCTGCTATTGTTTGCTGGCTGGGATAGAGTTGCTGGAGTGGTTTTGGAAAGAGAGAGTTGAGTTGTGACTTGAAAATGGTGGAGAGAGAGAGAACATCAAGGAAAGAGCCAAGCTGTTGAAGGAAGTTTTTGGGGAGAGTGGAAGTGAACTAGAGATAGAGGTTGGTGGAAAAGAGGAATGAAATGGAATGGAAAGAGGAAGAAAAGAAAGCAGAACTACAGGATATCATACTCTGAGGAGTCAGTTGATGATCAAAGCAGGACAGCAAAACAATGGAAAGAAAATGAGATTAAAGCGATCATAAAACTAAGTGAAGATGGGGTGTCATTTGGTGATTGGAACCTGATTCGTTTGATGAAGATGCTCAACAAAATTATAGGTGATATTAAAGAAGCAAAGATTTTATGAAATGGATCGCTGTCAGGATAGTGCTCAGCAAGGTAAAGTGATAAGATTATGTAAAATAAATGGCAAAGAAGTACAATGCTCAATACTCAACAATAGAAAGTGGACGAGAGGAGTTATTTTGGGGATACGAACAAAAGTTACTATGGGTGAGATTAAACAGAACATAAAAGGAGCAAAAATTATTGAGGCCAAATGTTTGAAAGTTACAAGAAATGGGAAAAAGTATGATAGCTTACTGGTAATGATTAACTTTGATGAAGAGAGATTGCTGATTGACGTTTATTTAGGGTATATGTGTTGTGTGGTTATACATATCACTGCCTTTAAGATGCTATAAATGTCAGAAATTCGGGCACATTGTGGCAGTCTGCAGAGGAAAACAAAGATGTGGGAGATGTGCTGGAAAACATGAATATGGGAAATTCCACGGTCTCAACCGCTTCATTTTCACTATGGATGTCCAATCCCTATACACCTCCATTCCCCATCAAGAAGGCCTCAAAGCCCTCTGCTACTTTCTGGATAATAGACCTCACCAGTTCCCCACCACCATTACCCTCCTCCGGTTGGTGGAACTGGTTTTCAGACTCAATAACTTCTCTTTTGGCTCTTCCCACTTTCTTCAGACTAAGGGTGTAGCTATGGGAACTCGCATGGGCCCCAGCTATGCCTGCCTCTTCGCTGGTTATGTGGAACAGTCTGTGCTCCAAACCTATTCTGGTACTGCTGCCCAACTTTTCCTTTGGTACATTAACGACTACATTGTTGCTGCTTCATGCACCCATGCTGAGCTCGTCAATTTCATCGACTTTACTTCTAACTTCCACCCAGCCCTCAAATTCACTTGGTCTATCTCGGACACTTCTCTCCCCTTTCTCGATTTCTCGGTCTCCATCTCTGGAGACAGACTGTCCACTGACATCTTCTACAAGCCCACCGACTCTCATAACTACCTCAACTATACCTCTTCCCACCTCACCACATGCAAAAATGCCATTCCCTGTTCCCAGTTCCTCCATCTCCGCCACATCTGCTCCCAGGATGAGGCTTTCCATTCCAGGACGTCTCAAATGTCCTCTTTCTTTAAGGATTGTGGTTTCCCTTCTGCGGTGATCAATGATGCCCTCACCCGCATCTCCTCCATGTCCCACACTTCGGTTCTTACTCCATCCTCCCGCCACCACAACAGGGACAGAGTTCACCTTGTTCTCACCTACCACCCCACCAGCCTCCGGATCCAGCACACTATCCTCTGCAACTTCCGCCACCTTCAACAGGACCCCACCACTAAGCACATCTTTCCCTCTCCAGCCCTCTCTGCTTTCCGCAGGGATGAGTCCCTCCGTGACTCCCTGGTCCATATGTCCCTCCCCACAGATCTCCCACCTGGCACTTATCCCTGTAAGCGCAAGTGCTACACCTGTCCCTACACCTCCTCTCTTGCCGCCATTCAGGGCCCCAGACAGTCCTTCCAAGTGAGGCAACACTTCACTTGTGAGTATGTTGGGGTCATCTATTGCATCCGGTGCTTCTGGTGTGGCCTCCTCTACATCAATGAAACCCGACGCAGATTGGGGGACCGCTTCCTTGAGCACCTCCGCCCTGTCCGCCAAAACAGACAGGATCTGCCAGTAGCCACCCACTTCAACTCTGCTTCCCACTCCCATTGAGATATGTCCATACATGGCCTTCTCTACTGCCATGATGAGGCTAAACTCGGGTTGGAGGAGCAACACCTCATATACCGTCTAGGTAGTCTCCAGCCCCTTGGTATGAACATAGAATTCTCCAACTTCCGGTAATTTCCTCCCCCTCCCTTCCCCTATCCCTATGTCACTCTGCCCCCTCCCCCAGCTGCCTATCACCTCCCTCATGGTTCCGCCGCCTCCTACTACCCATTGTGTTTTCCCCTATTCTTTCTTCACCTTTCCTGCCTATCACCTCCCTGCCTCCCTTCCCCCACCCCTTTATCTTTCCCCTTACTGGTTTTTCACCTGGAACCTACCAGCCTTCTCCTTCCCACCCTCCCCCCACCTTCTTTATAGGGCCTCTGCCCCTTCCCCCTACAGTCCTGACGAAGGGTTCCGGCCCGAAACGTCGACCGATCTTTTCCACGGATGCTGCCCGACCTGCTTATTTCCTCCAGCGTGTTGTGAGTGTTGCTTTGACCCCAGCATCAGCAGATTATTTTGTGTTTACAATATTGGAAATGTGAAGCGGGAGCAAGGCTGAAATGCTGCAATTGCGGTGAGGAACACAGCGCAGCTTATCGAGGGTACATTTATAGCAAGAAGGCGGCTGAGATACAATATGTAAAAGTAACTCAAGGAATCAGTTATGCAGAGGCGGTGAAAGAATTTGATGGAAAAAAAGGCTGTCAAGCAAACAAATACAGGGAATGATAAACTGGTGAATTGTGAGAGTTGTAATATGAAAAATAAGGATACACTATTAATGAGTAGAAAGGAGTTCGTGCTTTTTATGGTGGATGCAATTAACTGTTCAGCGCAAACAAGCAAAAGAACTGAGAAAATTAAAATTATCGTCAAGTCTGCAGAAAAGTATCTTGGTATTAAAGGAATTAGGTGGGAAGAAGTCAAAGAAACGTTGAATGGAGGATCCAACAGTTCACAGGCAGGGGAGATGGAATCTTAATGGCAGTATATTTATCACAAATGGTCAAGAATTTAAGAAATGTTTCAGAATTTAAGGAAAATCCTCAGATTTTATGGTTGAAGCCCAGGGTAAATGTGCAGAACTCCAACAACAAAGAAGTATCCGACAAGAACAATGGTGAGTTAGAAAGAGGTGGGAAAATGGAGGAAATTATTACAAGGATACAAAAGGAAAAGGAATTTGTTGCAAAGTGAATTACCTATATTCAGATTATAAAATGAAAACATGGAAGCAAATGAAGAAGAACTCCAAGGTCTCAGTGAACAACTGCAGGCTACAATCCAAGAAAAGGAAGACATGAAAAAGCAGACAGACTTGGAAAAACAGCAATTTTAAAAGTATAACGTGCGATAATTACTATTCTTTAACAAGACGATTTTAGTCTTACAAGTGATGTAGATGAAATCAATGTAATTGAGGTAATGCAACTACGCAAAAACGTGACATAATTAGGGAAGAATAGCAGTTTGCAGCATTATCTAATGAGCGCATTAAGCATTCACGAGGAATTGCAACTACAGAGTGAAGCTAATAGAGAACTGCAGGCTGAACTAGATTGTCTAAAGTAGAGAACTCCAGGACATATTTGGTTGGAACACCACAAGTCTAGCGGTAATGCACTGAAAACTGGGTGCCAACTGCCATAAAACAAAAAAGAAGTGTGGTTGCTGGTTTGTCTTGTCAGTATCCTGTCCTTTCCTCTGTGGGGTAAGTCAGGGTGTCTTTGCCGTTACGCTGTGGTTGGATCTGTCCCTTTCTGTCCTTGCCTCTGTTGGGTAAGCCAGGCTGTCTTTGCTGTTACCCTGAGGCTGGACTGTTCCCTTCCCTTCCCCTTCCTTCTGGAGCCTTGCCTGCAACCTTGTCAAGTTCTACCACTGGGGCAAGACTGGACCCTTGCTGTGTCAAGAAAAGGAACTGTCTATCGTTGAGTTGGAACTGTCTCTGTGACCATGCCTTCGCTAGGTAGGTTTGCCGCTACCTAGTGTTGGAGACCGTCTCTGTGTTCACGCTTTCACTAGGTCAGTCCAGCTGCTTGCCGCTACCTAGTGTTGGGAACCATCACGTCATGTTCAGCATTCTGTGTAGAGCCCTGGCCCCAATTCCTGTTCCCAAGGAGGGGTCCTGGCTCTGTATTCTTTGTACGAGTCCTGGCCCTAAGTCCTGTTCCCAAAAAGGGGTCCCAGCTCTGTGTTCCTGTCTCTCTAGACCAATGCTCCATGTTCCTGTCCTCCCCAAGACCAAGGCTCTGTGTTCTGCGCTCCTGTCATCCCAAGTCCAAGGTTCCAAGGTTCCTAGGTTCCTGTCATTCCAAGTCAAGGCTCGGCTGTTCCTGAGTACCAAGTCAAGGCCTTGTGTTCTCGTTCTGTCCATGTGCCTCGTCTTGTCCATGTTCTTCATCCTGTACTGGACTTCCCTCATCCTGCCCAGGAGTCTCTCATTCTGTCCTGTAGCCTCGCCTAGTCCTGTTTCCCAAGACCACATCATGTCTTCGCCTAGTTCCGGAGTCCGAACCCAAGCCTCGTCATGTCCTCGGCTCGGGGTCCGAACCCAAGCCTCGTCATGTCCTCGGCTCGGGGTCCGAACCCAAGCCTCGTCATGTCCTGTAGCCACGTCATGTCCTCGCCTATTTCTGGGGTCCAAGCCTGAGTCAAGACCCAGGTCCTGAGTTCTTGTCCAGTCTTCGGCTTGCAGTCCAAGCTCAGGCTCCTAGTAACCCATTCCTTGTCCTGGTCCCGCTTACCTAGCCAATGTCCTAGCCAAAGTCTGTGTTCTTGTCCCAGCTCTCTAGTCAAGTCCTGTTCCTAGTACTTCAGTGTCTGTGTCTTGCATATGGGTCCACCATCAGCCCCACCTTATGACAGTTTTTAAAAAAGCTGTTCAAATAAAACAGGAAATTATAGGCTAGTGAGTCTGACATCAGTTGTGGGTAAGTTATTGGAAGGTATTCTAATTCCTTGAGAAGGCAGGCGAGGGACTAGCCTTGACCCACCCAATGGGTGTGGTAAAGGAACTGCAACAGTGAGATGAGGTGGCAGGGCATGAGGCTGAGCTATACCATGGTAGAATGGAGGTCCATTTCCATGTCAGTTGAACAGATGTCCTGGGGCTGAACTTGTTTTTGGCTCTGGTTAAATGAAACTTTCATTCTTGCAATTCCAGGGCACAGAGCTATACATCTAGGACGCCACCAACTTTAAGGAATCCTTGGCATTTGGTACATCAAAGGATTGTAGATGCCCAGTTGCTCCATAGATTCATTGCACAAAATCAAGGGGAGTTCAGATCTCAGCAGAACTGGAGGATATGAGTACTAGATGAACCTGGCATTCAAATCAAACATCAACTATTACCTTGCTGACTGGCAGGAGAGGATCTAAGAGAGGTTTAAATTTCTCCTGATCCTAATTCTTATTCAAAACATGAGAAAGTCTGCAGTTGCTGGAAATCCAAAGCAACACACAAAATACTGAAGGAACTCAGCCAGTCAGACAGCACCTATGGAAATGAATAAACAGTCGATGTTTCATGCTGAGACTCTTCGTCAGGACAGAGAAGGAAGGGGGGAAGATGCCAGAATAAAAAGGTGGGGGGAGGGGAAAGAAGCTACCTGGAAGGTAGTATATGAAGCTGGGTGAGTGGGAAAGTTCAAAGGCTGGAGAAGAAAGAACCTGGTGAGAGAGCAGAGTGGACCATGGGAGAAAAGGAGGGAGGAGGGGACCTAGGGGGAAGTAATAGGCAGGTGGAAGTAGTAAAAGGGGTCAAAGTAGGGAATCGGGAGGGGGAAATTTGTCCACCGGAATGAGAAATCAATATTCATGCCATCAGGTTGGATGGAACCAAGTTTACTCCTCCACTAAGAGCTGGTCTTACCTTGGCACAAGAGGAGGACATGCACCTCTACATCGGAAAGAGAATGGGGAATGGGAATTAAAATATTCGGCCATTGGAATGTCCCGCTTGTGGTGGATGGCGGGAGGAGCTTGACCAAGCGGTCCCCAAATTTACAGCAGGCACCACCAATGCAGAAGAGGCCGCATCGGGAACACCGGACATAATAGGCAACCTCAGCAGATTTGCAGGTGAAGTGCTGCCTCACTTGGAAGGACTGCCTGGGGCCCTGAATGGAGGTGAGGGAGGAGGTGTGTGGGCAGCTGTAGCACTTAGGCTGCTTGCAGGGATTAATGCCAGGTGGGAGATTAGTGGGAGGGAGCGATTCCTGTGGAGTGGGTGGGGGGGTGGAGGTAAAATTATGTTCAGCAGTAGGATCCATTTGGAGATGGTGGAATTGCAGAGGATAAATGTGTTGGATGTGGAGGCTGATGGGGTAGTAGGCAAGGACAAGAGGGACTCTGTCGCTGTTAAGGCAGCGGGAAGCACGTGAGCGTGGATGTATGAGAAATGGAGGAGATGTGGGTGAGGGCAGCATCAACTGTAGAGGGAAGTAAAGCTCATTCTTTAAAGAAAGAGGACATCTCCAAAGTCCTGAAACGGAAAGCCGCTTCCTGGGAACAGACGTGGCAGAGGCAAAGAAACTGAGAAAAGTGAAGAACATATTTACAGGAGACAAGGTGGGAAGAGGTATCGTCAAGATAGCCATGGGAATCTGCAGGTTTATAAAAGATATCGGTTCACAATTTGTCTCCAGAGATGGAGAGAGAGAGAGAGAGAGATCAAGACAGGAATGAGAGATTGAGAAAGGGGAGAGAGATCGAGAAAGGGGAGACAGGTATCAGAGATGGACTAAGTGAATTTAAGGGCAGGGTGGAAATTGAAGGAAAAGGTGATATAATTGATGAGCTCAGCATGGGTGCATGAAGCTAATTCTTACTCTTCTATTGTCCGTGTTGGACACCAAGAATCTACCTACACTGAAGTAATCCTGTGCTTCCACTCAAGGATGAATGAGGCAGTTTTTATCCTTTATCCACATTAAACATCATAGTGAATGAGGCTCAAATAATGCACTCAATAGGCACAGACAGGTCTGTCACTGTATTATACTGGCCACAGTACCAGTGGACAGTCTGTTGTATGTCACTTGGTCACCGGGCTGGTGGGAAGAAGTCAATCTTTAAACTCGGACACACTACTGATGGACATGGGTCACTGCACACCAGCTGCATTCAGTACTGGTGGCCACAGGTCTGAAATTGTAAAGGCACGAATGTTGAATATTGATGGAAATATCCCTAGCTTCATATAATAACGTGTGCACAAACTAACACTGAATACAACTGGGGTGTGTGGGGTTATGGGGTGTCCAGGGAGGGATAGCATCCCTGGTGGTGGGCTTGTCATGTTCTGCCCAAGGGCAGCTCATCCACCTGCCACCCAGCTCTCGCCTGTGGCTCCAAGTAACTGTTTGCATGTGACAGTGGCCATACCACGGTATATCGCTTCAACAGGTGGCTAAACCAGGTGAGGGTAGCCGGGAACCTACAACCCCGGTGAGAAAGGGATATGTCTATCCCAGCAAACAAAGCCAGTTCCGGTGGACTGGGCAGATGAGATTGACTGCAAGATCCAATGGCCAAGAAGGCATTGCTGCAACACTTTGTGGAGAGCGAAGAGCACGGGAAGTCACAGAAGGTGTCATGGCTACCCACTGCAGCCAAGGAAGTCTTCAGTCCTGATGATTTTTTGAACCATTGGACAAAGATCTTTGAAGCTGACAGGGTGGAACTGCCCCAGTGCAACCAACCTTTTCATTATAAAACTCTTCCCGCATAGGTTATGTTGTTGTCGGAAATGACAGAGAGCCAATATAGTTCTGAGAAATTCGGGATAAACATCAAAAATATTTTAAATTTTAGCAGAGGAAGCAGGTGCTGATGAAGTTTCGGTCCAGAACATCACTAGTTGAATCCGCTCCATAGATGCTGCCTGACCTGCTGATGCAGTGGTGTAGTTATTGAGCCAACAGGTCTATTGCCCTGACACCAACATACAAATCCCACGTCATCTATTGATTACATTCAGTTAATTATCAGGAATTTAAATAAGAATTTTAAATTAAATAAGATTTAAATTAATGCCATCTCTTCTATCGCTAAAGAATGTGATTGAGCAGGAACATTACTTTGGTGTCTCTCTTCACAAATGCCCCTGCTCCTGCTGATCACTACCAGCATCTGTCTTAATTTCAGATTTGCAGTATCTGGTCTTTGGTGTGGATCCAGACTCTCTGGTTAAGGAGCCAGTGAGAAAGAGAGAGACCCAGAGTTTGCTGGGACAGTGGTAGCCATCCTTGGTCATGTTGAGTGACAATGCGAGGAGATCACTCATGGGATTAGTGGTGGAGTAAAGCAGAGGATATGGTCAGCATTGGTGAGCAGATTGTAGGATCCCCCCGGCCAACCAGAGTACCACTGGCCTCACACTGTTTTCTGTACCATGCTCCATAATGCTTGAGGTGGAATCTTACCACACAAGTACAGATGACATTTTCCCCAGACTGCAATCATTTCCAAAGAACCTCATTCTGATTTACATTGAAACACCTGTAGCTGAGAAAATAGGTTAACAATTGCAACATTGCTGATCTTTCCTGATTGTTGGTATTTCTCATAAATTTAGTTAAAGAGCAGAAATTCCAATAGCTGGGAGTTTCTTGGGATGGTAAAAATGACTGACCTTTGACTTCATTCTTTTTACATTGCTCGTTGCAACATGTCTCTGCAGAAATAAAAAGAAAAGACCACTGTGTAGAGTTGCTGCAAGACAAAGGTTTCTTCCCCTTTCTTAGAGCAGGTTGATTATACCATCACATTGCTACAATTCTACAATATTCCATGAATCACATTACCTACAGTTAGCAGCTTTGAATTATGCCACTAATTTCTCTGTTGACTCCCCTTTGCTTGGACCGGTGAATGGCCACCCTGGCCAGGATGCGGTGAATGCCTGGGTCTCTATATACCAGTTGCTCCATAAAGACATTGCATAAATCAATAGGAGTTTAGATCCCGGCAGAGCCATGAGTAGGAGATGGAAGTTGGAATTGAATAGTTATCTTACTGTGTCAGAAAGTGCATCCTATTACCACAATTCCTCCTTTTATTTTATCCCACATCCAACACCATTGAGGAGAGCTTTATATAAATTACCTATCTGTAGATTGTGGAATTTTTACTATGCAAACCCAACCGCTATCTTCCCCTGTCGTGCACCAAAGGTCATCTCTCAGGGTATGACTCTGTATAATATTTGGAAAACCTGAAGGAGAACTTTAAACTACAAGGTCTCTCGCTCTATCCAACTCCCAGACTGAACAAAAGTTACCGCTTTTCATCTTTCTATTCCACATGTCCTTACCAGAGGATTCAAGGAGTTAGGAGACCTAACTAATAATAAAAATTAAGTTAATGACCATCTGACTCTTCACGGGGACCATGGTCAATGTTGGAAATCTGAAAATTTGATTTCAAAGTTCGAAGTCAATTTATGACCAAAGTTCATATACATCACCATTTACAGAAAGGTATGACCATGTTAATGGGGCTATATTACAGACCACCCAATAGTCTTAGGGGTTTAGAGGAACAAATTTGAAAAGAGATCAAAGACTGTTGCAAGAAACATAAGGTTGTTATAGTAGGTGATCATAACTTTCCCATATTGACTGGGAATCCTATACTGTAAAAAGACAAGATGAGATAGGGTTTGACAAATGTGGTCAGGAAAGTTTCCTTCATCAGTACATAGAAGTCCTAATGACAGGATGAGCGATACTGGATCTGAGATGGGGAAGGTAACAGAAGTTTGTGTAGGGGAACACTTTGCATCCAGTGACCACAATGCCATGAGGTTCAAAGTAAATACATGAAGAGATAGGTTTGGTCCACGGGTTGAGATTCTAAATTGGAGAAAGGCAAATTTTGATGGCATCAGAAATGATTTGGCAAGTGTGGATTGGGACAGGCTGTTTCCTGGCAAAGTTTTGCTTGGTATGTGGGAAGCCTTCAAAAGTAAAATCTTGAGGGTACAGAGTTGGTATACTCCCGTCAGAATAAGAGGCAAAGATAACAAAGGCAAAGTTTGAAGCCCTGGTTAAGAGAAAAAAGATACAAAAGAAGTAGGAACAAATGAGGTGCTTCTGGAGTATAAGAAATGCAAGAGAACACTGAAGAAAGAAATCAGGAAAGCTGAAAGTAGGCATGAAGTTGCTCAAGCAAACAAGGTGAAGGAGAATCTTAAGGGATTGTACAGATATGTTAAGCACCATGCTCCATAATGCCTGAAGTGGGATCTTACCACACAAATATAGATGACATTATCCCCAGACTGCAATCACTTCCAAAGAATCTCATTCTGATTTACATTGATAACACCTGTAGCTGAGAAAATAGGTTAACAATTGCAACATTGCTGATCTTTCCTGATTGTTGGTATTTCTCATAAATTTAGTTAAAGAGCAGAAATTCCAATAGCTGGGAGTTTCTTGGGATGGTAAAAATGACTGACCTTTGACTTCATTCTTTTTACATTGCTCGTTGCAACATGTCTCTGCAGAAATAAAAAGAAAAGACCACTGTGTAGAGTTGCTGCAAGACAAAGGTTTCTTCCCCTTTCTTAGAGCAGGTTGATTATACCATCACATTGCTACAATTCTACAATATTCCATGAATCACATTCTCTACAGTTAGTAGCTTTGAATTATGCCACTAATTTCTCTGTTGACTCCCCTTTGCCTGGACCTGTGAATGGCCACCCTTGCCAGGATGTGGCGAATGCCTGGGTCTCTGTATATCAGTTGCTCCATAAAGGCATTGCACAAATCAATAGGAGTTTAGATCCCGGAAGAGCCTGGAATAGGAGATGGAAGTTGGAATTGTGTAGTTATCTTGCAGTGTCAGAAAGTGCATCCTATTAATACAATTACTCCTTTTATTTTATCCCACATCCAACACCATAGAGGAGAGCTTTACATAAATTACCTATCTGTAGACTGTGGAATTTTTACTATTGAAACACAGCTGCTATCTTCCCCTGTAGTGCACCAAAGGTCATCAGTCAGGATATGACTCTTTATAATATTTGGAAAACCTGAAGCAGAACTTTAAATTGCAAGAACTCTCACTCTATCCAACTCCTAGACTGAACAAAAGTTACCGCTTTTCATCTTTCTATTCCACATTGTCATAAGGGAGGCGGGGGTAGCGGACACAAATCCAAGACACACACTGAAGTACTACCAACAGGACTAGGTGTATCAGGAAAGCAAAGGAAGTGGGGAAGAAAGGACACTGGACATTGACAGAGGCCCTGGATGAAACTAGGATGCAGGGCCTGGACTAGGACATGGACAAGAAACATGGAACCCAGACAAGGAACTAGGAACACGGAACCTGGACTAGGGACTCCAGAACTAGAGCTTGGACCAGGACCCGGAACCTGGGTCTTGACTCGGAACCGGAATCCGGGTTTAGGCTAGGACAAGACGTGGCTACAGGTCATGGCGTGGCTACAGGACTGGACATGAGACACCTGGACAGGATGAGGGAACTTCAGTACAGGGCTGGGTGAAGCACATGGACAGCACGAGAACACAAACCCTTGACTTGGACTTGGGAGACAGGAACCTCGGAACCTTGCACTTGGAACTTGGGAACCTGGATCACAGAGCCTGGACCCCTCCTTGGGAGCAGGACGTAGGGCCAGGACTCGTACACAGCACACAGAGCCAGGACCCCCTCCTTGGGAACAGGACTAAGAGCCAGGGCTCTTTCTACACACAGAACACCGAACACGAAGAGATAGTTCCCAACACACGGTAACGGCAAACAGCCGGACCTACCTAGCGAAGGCGACGACACAGAGACAGTTCCCAACTCAAGGTAGCGGCAAATGGCCAGACTTACCTAGCGAAGGCGACAACACACAGACAGTTCCCAACTCAAGGTAGCGGCAAATGGCCGGACCCACCTAGCGAAGATGAGGACACAAAGAGACAATTCCAAACAATGACAGACTATTCCTTATCTTGACACAGCAAGACCCTGGTCTTGCTCTGGTGGCTGAACCTGATGGCTTTGCAGGTCACAGGCGAAGGTTGCAGACGAGGACACAGGCGAAAGTTGCAGGCGAGGCTTCAGAAGGAAGGGGAAGGGAAGGGAACAGTCCAGCAACTGAAGCTGAACCCAGGAGCTGTTTATGTAGCCAGCCCAAAATGAGAATCATGTGCCTCAATTAAGGCACACAACAGAACAAGGGAAAACCGGAAAACCTGGAATAAGGATTGATGGACCGGACCGTAAACCGGAACTCAGACTTCATGGACCTGACCATGACACGCACATCCTTACCAGAGTATTCAAGGAGTTAGGAGACCTAAATAACAATAAAAATTAAGTTAATAACCACCTGACTCTTCACGGGGACCATGGTCAATGTTGGAATATCTGAAAATTTGATTTCAAAGCTCGAAGTCAATTTATGACCAAAGTTCATATACATCACCATTTACAACCAGTTCAGTCTCCTGTGGGCATCCTCAGCAAATCTATAGAACGGCAACTATTACAGGATCAATGAAAGATCCACCAGAGTGCAGAAGAGAACAAGCTGTGCAAATGCAAATATACATAAATAGTAATAAATAACAAGATCATGAGATAATGAGATAAAGAGACCTTAAAGTGAGATCATTGGTTGTGGGAAACATCTAAATGAAGGGGCAAGAGAGTGAAGTTATCCCCTTTTATTCAAGAGCCTGATGGTTGAGGGGTAGGAACTGTTCTTGAATGCTTGTGCAAGTCTTGAGGCACCTGTACCTTCTACCTGATGGCAGCAGTGAGAAGAGACCATGATCAGGGTGGTGGGGATCTCTGATGATCGGTGCTGCTTTCCTACAACAGCATTTCATGTAGATGTGCTCAATGGTTGGGAGGGCTTTACCCGTAATGTACTGGGCAGAACCCACTACCTCTTGTAGGATTTTCCATTCAAAGACATTGATGATTCCATACCAGGCTGTGATGCAGCCAGTCAATACTCTTCTTACTAAACAACTATGGAAGTTTGCCAAAGTTTTAGATGATAGGAAGGTATGTCATCATTCCAGCAACCAATATTTTCATTTCTCTCTTTCTCAGAGATTTCTTTTTCCCTGACAGATTCTGGTTTAATGAGATTTGTCAATAACTCGGCTAGAAATGAAAGGGTTCAGAAAACTGAAAGTTTCTCATGATGTTAATATTCAAGTTACTGACCCTTGTCACCGTCCGCTCCGCATGATTTCCTGCAACTCATATCTGTACAGACAAAAAGAGAGAGCCATTATTAGGGAGTTGCTGCAGTGCTGTGAATCTGAGTGGAAGCTCACCGCTCAGATCTTCGTTAAATTTCATCTCATTGATCTTAAACTTCTGCTTTCTAGTTATAGACTCTCTAGTACTTAGATAAGGTATCTGGCCATCCATCCCACCAAAGCTCCTCATTGTTCTAAAAAAGGTCAGTCTTGAGATCTTATACTCCAAAGAGAAAAAGCTGAACCTATCCAATCTCGCCTTTCGGCTATAATCCTCCAATCCAGGAAACCTCCTGGGGAATCTCTTCTGTATTCACTCCAGTGCTAGTACATTCTTCCTGTAGCCTGGCGACCAGACTGTACAGAATTCTTCCATAATGCTCATAAGTATCCAACCATTTCCTCTACATTTTGAAAAGAAAAAGTGAGTGGGTGCAACCTGGATATTACGCGTGCCACGGATCTCAGGGAGCCGCTGGAGTGTGCCTGACGGGACCCACATTTAAAACAAAAGCTAGTGAAGCAGTCGGGACATTCTGCGCACCACAGATTGTGGGGTAATTAGGCACTTACAGGGGAAGATAAAAAGAGGTCAGGTTTAAGTGGAACAGCCATGGTGGCAGTGACCAGTGTCAATAGGCTAATGCTGGAGTGCAGAGCTAAGGTTTTGAACCACAGAGCCTTCAGTGAGGACAGGCAGAGGCTGTAGATCGATTTTAGGTCTCTTTCTTTTTTTCTCTATTTCTTAATTCACAGTTAGAGCAGTGGGAATGCCAGTCAGTGGAATGTTCCTGTTGTGGAATATGAGAAGGTAGGGAGACCTCCAGTGCCCCTTATGAGTACACCTGCTAGAAGTGCATCCAGCTGCAGCTTCTTACAGACCACGTTAGGGAATTGGAGCTGCAGCTGGATGAACTCTGGGAGACTAAGGGGTTGGTTGATAGGTAAAAAAAAAAGCTGCTTAAATAAACCAGGAAATTATAGGCTAGTGAGTTTGACATCAGTTGTGGGATAGTTATTGGAAGGTATTCTAAGGGACCAAATCTGTAAGTATTTGAATAGACATGGACTGATTGGGGACAATTAGCATGGGTTCATGCATGGTAGGTCATGTCTAACCAATCATGTCGAGTTTTTTGAGTAAGTTACCAGGAAAGTAAATGAAGGCAAAGCAGTGGATGTTGTCTACATGAGCTTTAGTAAGGCATTTGACAACTCTCACATGGGAGGCTGGTCAAGAAGGTTCGGCATTCAGGATAAGGTAGTAAATTGGATTAGACATTAGCTATGTGGAAGAAGCCAGAGAGTGGTAGTAGAGGATTTCCTCTCTGACTGGAGGCCTGTAACTAGTGGTGCACCACAGGGATCAGTGCTGGGTCCTTTAGAGTGGACAGCCAGTGCCTCTTCCCCAGGGCACCACTACTCAATACAAGAGGACATGGCTTTAAGGTGAGGGGTGGGAAGTTCAAGGGGGATATTAGAGGAAGGTTTTTTACTCAGAGCGTGGTTGGTGCGTGGAATGCACTGCCCGAGTCAGTGGTGGAGGCAGATACACTCGTGAAATTTAAGAGACTACTAGACAGGTATATGGAGGAATTTAAGGTGGGGGGTTATATGGGAGACTGGGTTTGAGGGTCGGCACAACATTGTGGGCTGAAGGGCCTGTACTGTGCTGTACTATTCTATGTTCTATGTTTGCTACAACTACTCAATGAGTGAAAAACAAACGTCGCTTGAGAGTTTCTTTGGAAGAGGTGGTGGGGACATAAAAGGCCTAATGATGGTGATAACGCAGAGACAGCTGAGCCCGAGACTGCAAAAAAAAAAGAAAGCTTCCTTTAACAGAAAAAATGACGAGTCGTGCATAAAATATGGCTTCATTGCGACCAGTGACTCGCACGCTCCAAGCCCCCTGTGTGTGATATGTGGAGACAAGCTGTCTAATGAGGCAATGAAGCCCTCAAAACTGCTTCGGCACCTTGAGTCCAAGCACCCTGCACTTAAGGACAAATCCGTTGAGATTTCTGAGCGGAAAAAACTTGAGCAAGCGGGACAGAAGCAACTGCCGAGAGCCACCACCTCCACAAATGCTGCTGCTCTGAGAGCGTTGTACTTAGTGGCTAGTCGTATTGCTAAGGCTAAGAAGCCTTTCACTGTTGGTGAAGAATTGATTCTGCCTGCTGCCAAGGACATGTTCCATGAACTGTTGGGAGAAGCTGCAGCTAACAAGATGGCACAGGTTTCTCTTTCAGCTACCACAGTTTCAAGAAGAATCAATGACATAGCAGAGGACATCGAAGCACAGCTGTTGGAATGGCTTAACAAGTCGCCATGGTATGCTATCCAGGTCGTCGAGTCTACCGATGTCAACAACAAGGCAATACTGCTGGTTTATGTGCTATATATATTTCAAGACGATCTGCATGAGGATTTGTTGTGTGCACTGCCGCTGCCAACTAACACAAATGGGGCAGGACTATTCAAGTCTTTGAATGACTACATGTCAGGCAAACTGGACTGGCTATTCTGTGTTGGGATATGCACAGACGGGGCTACAGCTATGACTGGACGGCTGTCTGGTTTCACTACCTGAGTCAAAGAGGTTGCTCCTGAATGCCAGTCTACACACTGTGTCATACACAGGGAAATGCTGGCTAGCCAAAAAATGTTACCTGATCTTAACAGCATATTGAGTGACGTTGTTGAAGTTATCAATCACATCAAAGCAAAAGCCCTTAACTCACGTCTGTTTGAGCAGCTTTGCGAGGAAGTGGTTGCAGAGAACAAATGCCTTCTCTTACACACTGAAGTCAGGTGGCTATCAAGGGGGAGAGCCCTGGCCAGGGTTTTTGAGTTAAGAGAGCAGCTAGAGATTTCTTTCAGGGAAAAAAGTCATCACTGGCAGCACACTTCAGTGACGAGGAGTGGATAGCAAAACTGGCTTATCAGTGTGACAGCTTCAACCTGCTCAATGAACTCAATTTGTCACTTCAGGGGAGAATGACAGCTGTCTTCAAGTTGGCAGATAAAGTGTCTGCTTTCAAAGCCAAATTGGAACTGTGGGGACAGCGAGTGGACAGGGACATATTTGACATGTTCCCAACATTAGCTGGGATTCTGGGAGAGACTGAGGCTGCACCATCCTTCTCACAGCTGGTCCGCAATCACCTATCTTCGCTGCCGACAGAATTCAAGTGTTACTTCCCAACCGCAAATGACCCAAGACGTGCAACGGCATGGGTCCGTGACCCATTTGTGAATGTCCCCGGTGAATCATCCATGTCAGCACGGGAAGAAGATCAACTCCTCGAGCTTGCAACTGACGGTGGCTGAGAAGTATGTTTGGCATAACATCTCTGTCGGCATTCTGGATCAAAGTCAAGGCTGAATATCCTGACGTAGCCACGAAAGCACTGAAAACATTGCTTCCATTTCCAACACCATATCTCTGAAAAGCGGGGTTTTCTGCAATGAATGCAACAAAAACTAAATTGTGGAATAGACCGGACATGTAAGGAACTCCCCTTGAGTATCGCTGTCTCCCATCACCCCTCGATGGGACCGTCTTGTTGCAGGGAAACAAGCCCAGGGCTCCCACTGATTCAACAATGTTGGTGTGTTGCAATGATTTTATTTGTTCATGCAAGGAAAGTATGCGCTGTGTGTTTAATATCCAAACGTTATTTAAAATGTTATGATGCTATTGACTTATAAGTGACTTATAATTGACTTATCACTATATTTATGCGAGGAAAATATGCGCTGTGTTTAATATTAAATTCGTTAGATAAACCCTTTTAGAAACGAAATTGAGTGTATTGGCCACTTATAAGTGACTTATAGTTGACTTATCACCTATATTCCAGTCGTGATCAACACCCCGCCCGTCGGCCGGTCTGCAAGAATATTGTCAGTATTAAACCGGTCCACGGTGCAAAAACGGTTGGGGACCTCTGATCTATATCAATGATCTGGATGATAATGTGGTTAACTGGATCAGCAAGTATGCTGATGACACCGGGATTGGGGGTGTAGTGGACAGTGAGGAAGACTATCATAGCTTGCAGAGGGATCTGCATCAGCTGGAAAATAGGATGAAAAATGGCAGATGGAATTTAATGCAAACAAGTGCAAGGTTTTGCACTTTGGTAGCAACAACCAGGGTAGGTCTTACACAGTGAAGGGTAGGACACAGAGGACTATGGTAGAACAAAGGGATCTGGGAATACATGTCTATAATTAATTGAAAGTGGCATCATAGGTAAACAGGGTCAGAAAGAAAGCTTTAGGCACATTGGCCTTCATAAATCAAAGAATTGAGTTCAGGGAACAGTTTGTTATGTTGAAATTGAATAAGACATTGGTGAGGCCTAATTTGGAGTATTGTGTGCAGTTTTGGTCACCTATCTATAGGATAGATGTAAATAAGGTCAAAAGAGTACAGAGGAAAATTACAAGGATGTTGCCTAGTCTGGAGGACCTGAATTATAAAGAAAGATTGAATAGGTTAGGACTGGATTCTTTAGAACGTAGAAGACTAGGAGGAAATTTGATAGAAGTATACAAAATTATGAAGGGTATAGATAGGGTACATGCAAGCAGGCTTTTTCCACTGAGGTTGGGTGGGACACAGCCAGAGGTCATGTGTTAAGGGTTAAAGGTGAAAGCTGAGAAGTTTAAGGGGAACACAAGGGATAACTTCTTCACTCAGAGGGTTGTGAGAACGTGGAATGAGCTGCCAACACAAGTGGTGCATGCAAGCTCAATTTCACCATGTAAGAGATGTCTGGATAGGTACATGGATGGTAGGGATATGGAGGGCTATGGTTCAGGTGTAGGCCAAAAAACAAAGTTATTCGGAAAGTTGATGAAGGAAAGGCAGCGGATGTCATCAACATGGACTTTAGCAAGGCTTTTTGTTTGTCATCTATATCAATCATCTGGATGATAATGTGGCAAACTGGATCAGCAAGCTTGCAGCAGGAGCTGGACCAGCTGGGAAAAAGGGGCTGATAAATAGCAGATGGAATTTAATGCAGACCTGAGTGATGTGTTGCAGACAAACCAGGGTGGGACTTGTATGGTGAGCAGAGGGCACTGAGGAATGCGGTAGAACAGAGGGATCTAGAAGTACAGATCCATAATTCCTTTAAAGTAACGTCATATGTAGATAGAGTTGTAACGAGCTTTTGACACATTGGCCTCCTTCTTAAATCAAAGTATTGAATGCAAGAGCTGGGTGTTATATTTAAGTTGTTTAAGATTTTGATGATGCTTAATTTGAAGTATTGTGTATAGTTCTGACTAGAGGTCATGGTTTAAGGATGAAAGATGAAATGAGGGGGAACTACTTCGCTCAGAGTGTTGAGAGTGAGTAACGATCTGTCAGTGGGAATGGATTTGTTTTCAACATTTAAGAATAATTTGGATAGTAAATGGATGGGAGGAGTATGGAGGACTATGGTCGAGATACAGGTCGATGAGACTAGGCAGCATAATAGTTCAGCATAGACTAGATGGGCTGAAGGGCCTCTTTGCTGTAGTACTGTATGACTTTTATTTCCTTCTAGATTGTGAATTACCAAAGTGCACTATACTTTCCCAAATTAAATTCCATCTGCCATTGATCTACCCAATTGAATCCAAGATTCACATGGCAGCCATGGATTAACATTCAGTTAATAATCTGGAATTTAATTAAAACTTTAAAATTTAATAAGATTTACATAATGACATTTCTATTATCTACGAAGAGAATTCACCTCCATCATTTTGTTGGTAGCTTAGATATTTTTTGAAGTCAGCTCCAAGGTGTCACTGGACCAATTATACATGGTTGTCAACTCTCCTGAGACAGCAAACCCCATTGCTTTGTACAACATTCAAAGTTCAACTATTATCAATGTACTGTATGTACATGTCACGATATACTACCTTCAGATTTATTTTTTTGCAGGCGTTCACAGGAATGGGTGATAAATGTACCAGGCTTTTAGAAGTTTCATAAAAGATGGAGGAGGAGGTAAAAGGGGCAGTGGGAAGTTGCGCTACTAATTAGGGACAATATCACGACTGCACTTGGGGGGAGGGTCATAATGGAGTCCATTTGGGTAGAACTCAGGAATAGGAAGGGTGCAATCATACTAATGGGATTGTACTACAGATCATCTCCCCTAGTAGCTGCCAGGACATTGAGGAATAGATACGTAATCAGATTAAGGAAATGTGTAAAGATAATAGAGTTGTTGTCATGGGGGTTTTCAACTGGGACCTTCCTAGTGTAAGAGGTTTAGATGGGGTAGAATATGTTAAGGGTTATTAAATCATTATGTGGATGGTCCAATGAGCGGAAGGGCTGTACTGGACCTGGTGTTAGGTGATGAGCCTGGCCAGGGGACTGACCTATCAGTGGCTGAGCACTCGGATGCAGAGAATGTGGGTAATGTAATCAGATTAATGACTACTTTGCTTCAGTACTTACAAAGGAAAAGGGCATGGAGGATCTGGAGATCGATGCTGAGTGCATAGATATGTTAGGTCATTAGGAGGTCAAGGAAGAAGAAGTGTGAGTAAGCACAAAATACTCTGCAGATGCTGGGGTCAAAGCAACACTCACAACATGCTGGAGGAACTCAGCAGGTCGGGCAGCATCCGTGGAAACAATCAGTCAATGTTTTGGGCCAGAACCCTTCGTCAGGACGGATTCAGAATTGGCTTGTGCACAGAAGACAGAGGGTGGTGGTTGAAGGGACTTATTTGAGCTGGAGGTCTGTAATTAATGGTATTCTGCAGGGATCTGTGCTACGACCTCTGCTGCTTGTGATGTATATAAATGATCTGGATGAAAATGTAGATGAGTTGGTTAGTAAGTCTGCGGATGAAACCAAGACTGCTGGAGCTCTGGATAGTGTAGAAGACTGCCAAAGAATGCAGCATAATATAGATTAGTTGCAGATATGGGCAAAGGAATGGCAGATGCAGCTTACCCAATAAATGTGAGGTGTTGCACATTGGTAGGAGACAGAACACTGTTAAGGGCAAGATCCTGAATAGTATTTCTGAGCAGAGAGATCTTGGGATCCAAATTCATAGCTCCTTGAAAGGTCGATAAATTGGTTAATAAGGCTTATGGAATGCTTGCTTTTATTAGTCAAGACACTGAGCTTAGAAGTCAAGAGGCTATGTTGTAACTTTATAAAAATTTACAAAACTCTAGTCAGGCCATATCTGGAGTATTACATACAGTTCTGGTCACCACATATTAGGAATGATATTAAAGCTTTGAAGAGGGTGTAGAAGAGGTTCAGAAGGATGCTTGGTTTAGAGGGCGTATGCTGTTGCAAGAGGCTGGATAAACTTGGGTTGTTTTCTCTGGAGTGCCAAAGGCTGAGGAGAGATCAGATAGAGGTTTACAAGATCATAAGAGATATAAATATAGTGGGCCGAGAGTATCTGTTTTCCCAAGGTTGAAATGTCTAATAGCAGACAGCATGCATTGATGGTGAGAGGCGGATGTAAGGGGTAAGTTCTTACTCAGAGAGTGGTGGATGCCGAGAATGCACAGCCTGGTATGGTGGTAGAGGCAAATACATTAGAGGATTTCAGGAGATGTTTAGATAGGTATATGGATATAAGAGTAATGGAGAGATATTGATATTGTGTAGGTAGGAGGGATTTGTGTTTGGGTGTTTTTGATTTGCTCTTTAGATGGTTCGGCAGTTGTAGACCAAAGGGCCTCTTTCTGTTCTGTACTGTTCTATGTTCTAACAAAGAAATACTATAGAATTAATGAAAAACTACACCCTAACAAAGGCTGACAAGCAACCAATGTGCAAAAGAAAATAAAATGTGCAAATACAAAATCAAATAATAATAATCATTGTTAGTGACTTCAATCAAGCAAACTTCAGGAACGTACTCCCCAAATAACACCAGCATCTCTCAGGTCTACTTCATCTCACCTGAATGAGTGTACTTCAGTTGTAACTAGCTTCATCAAGAAATCTGTTAACAACTGTGTTCTGATGAAGACAATTAGGGTCAATCCTAACCAGACATCTTAAATGAACTCATTCTCTGCTAAAGTCCTGATCCAAGGTATCCAGGATGGATGAGCTTGTACTGTACCAGAAAGTCAAGTATGATCTCTGAAAGCTATCAGGAATGCCGAGAGAGAACACTAGAGCAAGCTGGACAGTCAGTTGAGTCAGCTGAGTTCAGGCAGGGCCTGAACACTACCATTGGCTGCAAGCAGAAATGGCGGGGGGGCAATCTCTAGCAAAGACACATCTCTTCTGATGACTTCATTGCCTTTTACACCCATTTTTAGCAGGGAAACTAAGTTCCACAAAGATGTGTCCCCTGATTCCTCATTGGCTTCATTCCATACATCTTGCTGGCAGAAGTCAGATGCACTGCAGAAAGTACTCCAACAAATGGCATCTCAGCCTGACTTATACTTGCTCTGCTCTGGACTGATGGATCCTGCAGACACTGGTAAACACAGCTCAGTCCACCAAAGGTGCAACACTTCTTTCCATCCAGTCCACCTTCATGGTGTGTTACTTCAGGGTGGCTAGCAAGAGCATGAAGGGTAACTGCTTCCCTGACCTTTCCCTTTTCTCTCTTCCACCTTCTAGCAGAGAGTACAGGAGTTTGAAAGCTCAGATGTCCAGGCTTAACATCAGCTTTTTCCCTCACTCTACCAGACTTCTGACCCAATCTCCTCATTCACACCCCTTTCCCCATAGTGCTGCAATGTTATCATCCACTGAACTCTATCTCTCTCGGTTGCTACATTATTGTCCTCAGAAAAAGAATCTGATCATCTAACCATGTCCGTCATATTAAAGTAAACTATAAAGTCACCACTGAGACTCCTATGCTCTAGTGATGAAAAGAAACGTTGCTTATGCAATCTCTCTTTGTATACAGTGCATTTCATAACCTTGATATTTTGTATCTTACATATTGTGGGATATTTCTGAAGTGCTGACTCAGGCATGTTAAGAAGGCACATTTCTCGCTTAAGGACTGAGGAAGGTTGAACGTAAGATGCACAAGTCATTCATCTAGTTCTAACAACTATAAGAATATGAAAGCTTTCAAACATGTAACACAAACAAGAAATAATGTGTCTTACCAGATATCATTCCAATAATGAATATTAACAAAATAATGCTTCCTCTTTTCCATATAATTATACACCCACATGCAGTTTTCATTGTCTGTATGATATGGCTAAAGAAATGAAAACATACAATGAATTATAATAAATAATATTATTTCCAATATAGGAAGGTGTTTATAATGTAGATGACAAACTGATTTTTAAAAAAATCTGCATGCAGCTTTGTTCAAAATCAGATGCATGGTGCAAAATTAACCTTCTGCTACTGATGAACATTCCTTGGCTTAAATTGAAACCAGAATGTGTTGTATTCATGAAGTCACTGGGACTGGACAATTTTCAGTCGAGGAAGAAGCACATAAATAACCTGTTTCTGAAAATCTAAAATGCTCCCAATACAGTCTTCTGCTTGCCAATCTACTCTGTGGAATCGTTATTTATATTGAAATAATAGATTAAAAAATTAATAAAAATTGTAAATAATCAGCAGGTCTGACATTACTTGTGGAGAGAAGTTCAGGGTTAATATTTCAGATCGATGATATTTCATCACAGTGGAGAAGATGAGAGAAAAGCAAATATTACAATTGAGTGAAACCAGGGCAGATGAAGTAAAGACCATGTTGAAGATGATGAAATAGAAGGTGAAATAGATGAAATAGATGATGAAATAGATGAAGTAAAGACCATGTTGAAGATGTTGAAATAGAAGGTGAAATAGATGAAATAGATGATGAAATAGATGAAGTAAAGACCATGTTGAAGATGATAAAATAGAAGGGAATTGTAGGAACCATAAACAGAGAATGGCTCTGGAGAATGGTGTTGATCTGTCTAAAGCAAACTAAAGGATATAGGCCAAATTAGTCTGACTTTGAGAGGCAACCGGGATGAACTTACTCATTGCTCGTTTCCGTTGTGAAAGCAAGCCCCCAGTGCTCCATTATGTTTTCCATTTGAAGGGTTGACACTGGAAATGAATTGAAACTCCAGTGCTTCTAACTCTCCCACGTTTTCTTGAGTCCAAATCACTTGTACATTGTGACATGGGGTCCATTTCAGGCTGTATGTGAAATCCAGTGGTGTTGCAGTATACTAGTTGTAGGACAAACATTTGGAAGATTTTCAAGTCATATACAGTGCTGGAGGCTGGTTTATTGAATTTCAGAATTATTGAATTCAGGAAACCCCAATGCGGGGTGAAGGTTTCAGCAGAAGTGCATTGACCTATGTGAAGTGATAGAAGGTAACAGTGACAAGTCCCATCACCTAAATCCTGAGAATAATCTATCTTAGATAGGCATACGGATGAAAGAAAAATGCTAGAGGGAGTTAGATTGATCTTGGACAAGGTTAAATGGATAGCACATCATCGTGGACTGAAGGGCATATTCTATGTTTTATGAGCTATGTGAAGTGATGGGACAAAAAGTTCCATCACCTAAATCCTGAGCATAATCAATTAAGGAGAAATGCACATGGTCTTGTAAGAGAGACAACCAGGGGGATAATGACAGATTTATGACTGTAAGAGGGACAAAGAGGCAGGTTAATAAAGATGGGCATGTTTAACAATGGCGCAATTGCACAAGACAATGTGATCTTCTTGTTTTGTAGTAAAATGTGTTATTGTGATCTTGCAGATAGCAACTGCTGAACAGCAGCTAGATATAAGGCTCTTGATAACACTGTCTTTAAAGAATATTGCTTGTGTATGATAAGCTCTGTGACAGTATATATTCCCATGACAATGCAAATCAGGTAGAATGGGCTAGAAAACATGCTGGGTCATTCTCTTGCTGTTGTAGTTAGGTTGAGCTCTGAAATGAATCACCTGTCTGTTAGTGGACCAACTCCAGTGTTGAATTTTGAATTGCTCCAACAGGACACTCAAAATAAGAGTCACTGATAAATATTGCTGAGGTTGAATGTATATTCAGTATCAGCCTCTCCCTGACATTCTCTCTTTTCCCCCCACCCCCACCACCCAAGATACAAGAGAACATGTACCACCAGACTCAAAAACAGCTTCTACTCTGCTGTTAGAATATTCTTGAACATATCTTTTATATGAAATGTATGGGATGATCTGTCTGGGTGGCATACACAAAAATGCTTTAACTGTAACTCTCATATAGGGCAGCGTGGTAGCATAGTGGTCAGCATAACGCTTTACGGTATAGGCTCCTGGGTCCAATTCCCACTGCTGCCTGTAAGGAATTTGTATGTTCTCCCCATGGGTTTCCTTTGGGCCCTCCGGTTTCCTCCAAAGACGTCCCGGTTGGCAGATTAATTGGTCATTGTAAATTGTCCCATGATTAGGCTATGATTAAATTGGGGGATTGCTGGGCAATGTGGCTTGAAGGCCCAGAAGGGCCTATTCTGCACTGTATCTCAAAAAATAAAAATATCCCAGTATATGTGACACAGTAGATCAATTAGCAATTACCAAATCCTTTTACACATAATTAAGACATGAAATTCATTCTCTTTCTTACTTTGTAACAGATACGCATTATAAAGATTTCTTATTTATGCTGAGAGTGCTCTCACATCAGGGGACATTACAGCGTTAGAATCACTCCAAATTAATGATGAGATTTAAGTTCATTTCAGAACCAAAGGTTGCAAATTACCTGGCTCAGATTCTGATTAATGCCAGTAAGAGAGATGGGCTGGTGACTACAAAATGGAGCAAACAACAGGAATTCTGCAGATGCTGGAAATTCAAGCAACACACATCAAAGTTGCTGGTGAACGCAGCAGGCCAAGCAGCATCTGTAGGAAGAGGTGCAGTCGACGTTTCAGGCCGAGACCCTTCGTCAGGACTAACTGAAGGAAGAGTGAGTAAGGGATTTGAAAGTTGGAGGGGGAGGGGGAGATCCAAAATGATAGGAGAAGACAGGAGGGGGAGGGATGGAGCCAAGAGCTGGACAGGTGACAGGCAAAAGGGGATACGAGAGGATCATGGGACAGGAGGTCTGGGAAGAAAGACAAGGGGGGGGGACCCAGAGGATGGGCAAGAGGTATATTCAGAGGGACAGAGGGAGAAAAAGGAGAGTGAGAGAAAGAATGTGTGCATAAAATGAGTAACAGATGGGGTACGAGGGGGAGGTGGGGCCTTAGCGGAAGTTAGAGAAGTCGATGTTCATGCCATCAGGTTGGAGGCTACCCAGACGGAATATAAGGTGTTGTTCCTCCAACCTGAGTGTGGCTTCATCTTTACAGTAGAGGAGGCCGTGGATAGACATGCCAGAATGGGAATGGGATGTGGAATTAAAATGTGTGGCCACTGGGAGATCCTGCTTTCTCTGGCGGACAGAGCGTAGATGTTCAGCAAAGCGGTCTCCCAGTCTGCGTCGGGTCTCGCAAATATATAAAAGGCCACATCGGGAGCACCGGACGCAGTATATCACCCCAGTCGACTCACAGGTGAAGTGTCGCCTCACCTGGAAGGACTGTTTGGGGCCCTGAATGGTGGTAAGGGAGGAAGTGTAAGGGCATGTGTAGCACTTGTTCCGCTTACACGGATAAGTGCCAGGAGGGAGATCAGTGGGGAGGGATGGGGGGGACGAATGGACAAGGGAGTTGTGTAGGGAGCGATCCCTGTGGAATGCGGGGGGGGGGGGAGGGAAAGATGTGCTTAGTGGTGGGATCCCGTTGGAGGTGGCGGAAGTTACAGAGAATAATATGTTGGACCCAGAGGCTGGTGGGGTGGTAGGTGAGGACCAGGGGAACCCTATTCCTAGTGGGGTGGCGGGAGGATGGAGTGAGAGCAGATGTACGTGAAATGGAGGAGATGCGTTTAAGAGCAGAGTTGATAGTGGAGGAAGGGAAGCCCCTTTCTTTAAAAAAGGAAGACATCTCCCTCGTCCTAGAATGAAAAGCCTCATCCTGAGAGCAGATGCGGCGGAGACGGAGGAATTGCGAGAAGGGGATGGCGTTTTTGCAAGAGACAGGGTGAGAACAGGAATAGTCCAGATAGCTGTGAGAGTCAGTAGGCTTATAGTAGACATCAGTGAATAAGCTGTCTCCAGAGACAGAGACAGAAAGATCTAGAAAGGGGAGGGAGGTGTCGGAAATGGACCAGGTAAACTTGAGGGCAGGGTGAAAGTTGGAGGCAAAGTTAATAAAGTCAACGAGTTCTGCATGCGTGCAGGAAGCAGCGCCAATGCAGTCGTTGATGTAGCGAAGGAAAAGTGGGGGACAGATACCAGAATAGGCACGGAACATAGATTGTTCCACAAACCCAACAAAAAGGCAGGCATAGCTAGGACCCATATGGGTGCCCATAGCTACACCTTTAGTTTGGAGGAAGTGGGAGGAGCCAAAGGAGAAATTATTAAGAGTAAGGACTAATTCCGCTAGACGGAGCAGAGTGGTGGTAGAGGGGAACTGGTTAGGTCTGGGATCCAAAAAGAAGCGTAGAGCTTTGAGACCTTCCTGATGGGGGATGGAAGTATATAGGGATTGGACATCCACGGTGAAAATAAAGCGGTGGGGGCCAGGGAACTTAAAATCATCGAAAAGTTTAAGAGTGTGAGTAGAGTCACGAACATAGGTCGGAAGGGATTGAAGAAGGGGTGATAAAACAGTGTCGAGGTATGCAGAAATGAGTTCGGTGGGCAGGGGCAAGCTGAGACAATAGGTCGGCCAGGACAGGCAGGTTTGTGGATCTTGGGTAGGAGGTAGAAACGGGAAGTGCAGGGTGTAGGAACTATGAGGTTGGTAGCAGTGGATGGGAGATCCCCTGAGCGGATAAAGTCGGTGATGGTGTGGGAGACAATGGCCTGGTGCTCCTTTGGTGGGGTCACGATCGAGGGGTAAATAAGAGGAGGTATCCGCGAGTTGTCGCTGTGCCTCGGCAAGGTAGAGGTCAGTACGCCAGACTACAACAGCACCCCCCTTATTGGCGGGTTTAATAATAAGGTTAGGATTAGTGCGGAGGGAGTGGAGAGCAGAGCGTTCCGAAGGAATGAGGTTGGAATGGGAACAAGGTGCGGTGAAGTCAAGACGGTTGATGTCCCGTTGGCAGTTAGCGATAAAGAGATCCAGAGCAGGCAGAAGACCAGAGCGGGGTGTCCATGAAGAAGAGGAGGGTTGAAGACGGGAGAAGGGGTCATCGGTGGGGGTGGAAGAGTCCTTGCCGAAGAAGTAGGCTCGGAAACGGAGACGGCGGAAGAAAAGTTCCACATCATGGCGAACACGGAACTCGCTGAGGTGTGGGCGAAGGGGGACAAAGGTGAGGCCCTTACTGAGAACAGAGCGTTCTGCCTCCGACAGTTGAAGGTCGGAGGGGATGGTAAAGACCCGGCACGGATGAGAGCTGGGATCAGAGGGGGGAGGGGGGAGGCTGGGGGTGTCAATGGAGAGGGGAGGGTTGGGGTGAGAGGAGGGTGGAGCCTCTGAGGGTCCAGGAGTTGACGGTGGGATCTGAGGAAGACGGGGCTGCGGAGTGGTGGTGGGGGAAGGGGAGATGGGTGTCACAACAGCAGCACATAAAGACCCGGCCTGGAGTTCAAGGCTGGAGTCTTAGTAGGTGGTTGCGCAATCGCTGTGAAGGTGTCCATGGTTGTTGCTGGAGTCCGGGTTTTGAATATGCCCTGAGGTGTTGGAGCCGCCGAGATCAATGGCAGGGGCCGCAATCTGAAGTTCATGCCTGCTAGCGTCGGGGCCGGCATGGCTCTGGAGTCCGTAGATGTAGGATCTTGCGATCTTTGCCTAACATGACAAAGTCAAGAAAACGGCGATTGCAGGCGTGGATCCGACGGAGGATGAAATAACGGGTAGGACCATTACAGACGGCGAAGAAAGTGTCCCGAAGGTGTGGAAGGGTCTGGGATAGGGACACCAAGTACCTCCTCATGGCGGAGAGAGTCGCCTTCAGAGCTTGACGGGAGAAGCGGCGAGAGGCAGAGTCAATAAAATGTGAGTACCTGGGATCCTCAGAAGGTCCAAATTGAGAGGCTTAGAAACGAATCCTAAAGCCAACTGGAATAAGTTGGCGACGGAGGCACGTTCCAAGAAAAGATATATGGCTGTGATAGCGAGTCTGAAATGGAGCAGGTAGCTGCCCAACTTAACTTTCACTCTAAGAAAAAGTTGATTCTGTTCTTCTACAGCAGCGGTCCCCAACTACCGGGCCGCAAAGCATGTGCTACCGGGCCGTGAGGAAACGATATGATTTGGCGATATGAGTCAGCTCTCCTTTTCTCATTCCCTGTCACGTGCACTGTTGAGCTTTAACGCACACGAGGTCATTACCCATGCGTCATCCATGTCAGCGTGGGAAGGAGATCAACTCCTCAAGCTTGCAAATGATGGTGGGCTGAAAAGTATGTTTGACATACTATCTCTGCCGGCATTCTGGATCAAAGTCAAGGCTAAATATCCTGAGATAGCCACGAAAGCACTGAAAACGTTGCTTCCATTTCCAACATATCTCTGCAATGAATGGAACGAAAACTAAATTGCGGAATAGACTGGACATAAGGAACCTCCTTCGAGTATCGCTGTCTCCCATCACTCCTCGATGGGACCGTCTTGTTGCAGGGAAACAAGTATTCAGCCCAGGGCTGCCACTGATTCAGCGATATTGGTGGGTTGCAATGGTTTTATATGTTCATACGGGGAAAATATGCACTGTGTGTTTAAATCAAAACATTACTTAAAATGTTATGATGCTATTGACTTATATAACCATATAACAATCACAGCACGGAAACAGGCCATCTCTGCCCTTCTAGTCCGTGCCGAACACTACTCTCACCTAGTCCACCGACCTGCACTCAGCACATAACCCTCCATTCCTTTCCTGTCCATATACCTATCCAATTTTTCTTTAAATGATAATATCGAACCTGCCTCTAGTACTTCTACTAGAAGTTCGTTCAACGTTTACTTCAAGCTCCCCTGATAATTGACTTATCACTATATTCAGGCGAGGAAAATATGCGCTGTGTGTTTAATATTAAATTCGTTAGATAAACCCTCTTAGAAATGAAATTGAGTGTACTAGCCACTGATCACCTATATTCTGGTTGTGATTAACACGCCCCCCCGAACAGAATCGCCAAAAACGATTTGTAGAAAAAAATCGGGACGTACACCCATGAGCAAGTCACGCATGTACACTGGTGTCTGCACAAGGCTTCATGGTCATTGTAGTCTTTCTCGAGGTAAACTCAACTTATTTGACTGCTACCCTTGTCCGTTGGCAACCCTACCCCCCCCCCCGGTCAGCAAGAATATTGTGAATATTAAACCAGTCCGCAGTGCAAAAAAGGTTGGGGACCCCTGTTCTACAGAACTGGAGACTCTCATCCCTGGTAAATCTCTGCAGACCCTCCATAACCAAGGTCCGTTTCATTTCACCCTTCACAAAAACATACAATAACAAATTGAAAATATTAATTGATGGTTTTTAGGTATTTATTTTAAATATTGAGTAACTTCCACACAATTCCATTTGTAAAGCAACACATTAAGCACATGCTGACCACTTCACATTGTCCAATAATTCACCAATGATTTGAAGATGAGTGAACCATTGTTCTTATACAGCCACAGAAGAGATAACTGGGTGGCTCCTCACAAAACCAGGAAGGAACTAAGAAGAATTTCTACATGGCAGATTGCAAGCGGACTCAAATGCAAAGTGTAGAAATGATCCAAACCACAAAAATAGTCAGGGAGTTCAGGCAGAAACCTGCCTATTTCTGCCAATAACTGAAAACTTTTCGGCTTTCTGACAACAAATTTAAATCTCTAAGTTAAATTCCATATACTTTCTTTTTTGCCCTGAAGCTCCTGTACCAGTTTACTGCTGTTGTGCATATTTAGAACATGGAATATAGAACATATGAACAGTATATCACAGGAACAGGCTATTCAGCCCACAACTGTGGTTGTGCTGAACCAGCTAAAAAGCAAATCAAAAATATCCAAACACTAGTCCCTACTACTTACACCATGTCTATATCCCTCCATCTTCTTTACATCCATGTGCCTATCTATATGCCTCTTAAAAGCCTCCAAAGTAATTTACCTCTACCATCATACCAGGCAGCGCATTCCAGACATCCACAATTCTCTGAATAAAAAACTTACTCCCTCTCACCTTCAAAGCATACCTTCTGGTATTACATATTTCAACCCTGGGAAACAGATATTCTCAGTCCACACTATTTATGTTTCTTATAACCTTGTAAACCTCTATCAGATTTCCCCTCAGTCTTCAGCGCTCCAAAGTTCCTATAGTGAGGCAACCAGAACTGTATGTAATACTCCAGATGGGCCTAACCAGAGTTTTGTAAAGTTTTATAAAGTTACAACATAATCTCTTGACTTTTAAACTCAGTGCCTCGACTAATAAAAGCAAGCATTCCATAAGTCTTCTTAACCAACATTGACCTTTCAAGGAGCTATGAACTTCGATCCCAAGATCCCTCTTCTCAGAAACACTGTTAAGGTTCTTGCCCTTAACTGTGTACTGTCTCTTTGCATTTTCCCTACCAAGGTGCAACACCTCATATTTATCTGGGTTAAACTCCATCTGCCCATACCTGCAACTTATCTATATGTGCTGTATTCTTTGCCAGTCTTCTACATTATCCACAACTCCACCAATTTTGGTATCATTCACAAACTTACTAACTCACTCATCTACATTTTCATCTACGTCATTTATATACATCACAAACAGCAGAGGTCTTAGCACAGATCTCTGCAGAACACCATCAATTACAGACCTTCAGCACAAATAAGTCCCTTCAACTACTACTCTCTGCCTTTTCTGTGCAAACCAATTCTCTATCCAAACAGCCAATTTGTCACGGACCCTATACATCTTAATCTTCTGGATTAGCCTTCCATGAGGGACTTTGTCAAACGCCTTACTAAAATCCATGTAGACAACATCCACTGCCCTATGCTCATCAATCTCTCATCACCTTGTCAAAAAACTCAATCAAGTTGGTAAGGCTTGACCTGCCCCGCACAATGTCATGCTGACTCTCCTTATTTAGGCAATGGGTTTCCAAATGCTCATATATCCTACCCCTAAGAACTTTCTCCAGCAATTTCCCTACACCTGATGTGAGACTCACCGGTATATGGTTCCCAGGATTTTCCCTTGTACAACATTAGCCAATCACCAGTACACCAGTGGCTAGAGAGAACATGAAGATACTGGACAAGGTCCCAGCAATCTTGTCTCTTACCTCCTTCAATACCCTGGGGTAAATTCCATCAGTACCTGGGGACATACACCTTAACATTTATTAGAAGGCCCAACAATTCCTTGTCCTCAACCTACTTAGACACTCAGCACTGATCTCCTGGTCTTGTGTATCCTTTTATTTGATAAATACTGAAGCAAAGTACTCTTAAGTACCTCACTCACATTCTCTGCACCTGAGCAAATGTTCCCTCCTTTATCCTTGAATGGTCCCTCCCTCTCCCTAGTTATCCTCTTGCTCATGTTGAATGTACAAAATACCCTGGGATTCACCTTAATCATACTTTCCAAAAACTTTTCATGGCCCCTCCTGGCTTTCCTAATTCCCTTCTTTAGTGGCTTCCTTATACTACTTATGTGCTTTATTTGATTCTAACATCCAAAGCTTTGCATACTTTTTCTTCTTGACTAAATTCATCACCTATCTGAACATCCAAGGTTCTCTTATCTTTCCATCCCTGCCCTTCCTTCTAATAGGAACATACCTTTTCTTTACTCTGTGCAACTGATCTTTAAGCACCCTTCACATGTCTGATGTGGACTTGCCAGAGAAAAGGTGTTCCCAATTAACGCTTCTTAGTTCCCGCCTCATGCCCTCATGATTTGCCCTACTCCTATTTAAAACTCTCCCACAAGGACCAATCCTATCCTTATCTATAGCTATCCTGAAAGATAAGGAGTTGTGGTTACTGTTTTCTAACTGTTTGCCCACTGAAAGGACAATCACCTGGCCAGACTCACTACCTAACCAGGTCTAATACAGCCCCTCCATTCATTGGAGTATCCACATATTAATTTAATAAATCCTCCTGGATACATTTAACAAATTCTGCCCCATCTAAACCCCTTGCACTAACAGGGTCCCAGTTTATATCAGGGAAGTTTTGGGGTCTTTCTGTCATGTCTCTTTGTTCTACATCTATTCTTAAAATAAACATGACCTTAAGTCATTTCCAATGGTGCTTCTGAGCTCCAGCTTCTTATACAACTGTTGATTTCCCCAGTTACTATCGCCCTCCCACCTCTGGCAACTCTATAACCTGTTAGGCACTTAATGTTTCCAAACATAATAAAAGAGAAAGCTGTAAACACTCAGCAGGGCACACAGCACATGTGGAAAGCAAAGACTTTTGGCTTTGTTTTCTGTTTTTTATTATCTCAGACTCTCAGCATCTGTTGTTTTCTGATTTTCAGTTATTTTTTCATCTTCACTTTTCCCTGGTGTGCTTCAGGAACATTCCTCACACAGAACTGGTTTGCCCCTTAGTCCAGTTCTGCATTCAAACATATGAAGCTTCATCAGGGCTCAAAGACTAGAAATATATTCACTTCCATAGCGTCACCATGGAACTCAAAAGAACCTTCCATCTTTGCCTCTCCACCTCCAACCATCTCTCAAGCATCTGATCTCTTTCAACAATGTCCAAGGATGCCAACGTTTACCTTGACATCACGGTTAAATCCTCAGTTACAGGAAATCTGCTTTACATCCTCAGGGAAAAAAGGGACGTATGTTTTGGATTACAGATAGCATTAAGATCAGAGGTGTAAATATATATTTCTGCCCTGTGTAAAGGCTTCTAGTTAAATTTCTAATGGGATTAGTTTGAGATCAAACATTAAAATTCTTAGCAAATGATGAAAAATAATAATCTACTGGCACTTACCCTGGAGAGACAATCCTTTCAGCTATGCAGGAGTATCTCTGACACCAGTTCTATTTACTTCAGAAAAAAAATGTAGAAACCTACAGTACGTCAGTTCTGCTTTTCTGGATTAACTGATAAAGTTAATGTGTTTCAAAATAAAGGCTTTCAAAATAAACCCCCACTACTGTGGAAGATTGTTAACCTGGTGATGATGTATTGGGGTAAATTCATTAGCCTATCAACAAAATGTTAAAAATCTCCCGACAAATTCAACACAACTGAATTTGATCTCAAAATGTTGAGGTGGCATTGGGAATGTTATATTTCCTCACAGCATACGTAGAAAATTATTCTGTCCCTTGAGTTCATACTGGCTCAGTGAGCAATCCCACTCCTCTACAAACTTATCCTTGTAAACTGTTTTCGTTACATTCCCACCAATCTTCCCCAGATGTTACCACTCACCTTTGGGGTGGGTGCCATTTGAACAGGCCAATTCAGCCACCAACCCCCGTGGCTTTGGGACCTTCAGGGGAGGGAAGAAACAGAGGTACCCAAGTGAAACACATGTACTCACAGGAAGAACATGCAAACTCTAATTCAGGAATGAAGTTTCCATGTAAAAGATCAAATATTGTTGAAAAATCACATGGGGGTGGATAGACATTTATGTGCTTTTCAAACTGGGAAATATTTCTAGGAAGTATTTTGAAAAATGTTACCACGAATAAAGATCAGGAATAATTTAATTTTAGATTGGAATTATTTTCAGATCATAATATATTAGATATATTTATCACATATACATTGAATGTATCATTAACAGCTAACACAACTCAAGAATGTGCTGGGGCAGCCCACAAGAGTCATCACACATTCTGGCAACAACGTAGCATGCCCACAATGTTCAGAACCATGCACAGCCAACATAGAGAAAGCAACAACAACAGCAAAACAAGCCCTTTTGGTTCACTGGCGATTGGTTGAGCTGTCACTCAAACTGCTCCCCAATGCACACTGCAACAGGCCTGAGGAAATCAGATTGTCTGAGAAATTCAGCACTGTTGTACGAGAAGTTTTCTTTGTGTGCTGTCCTATTCTGAGCCATAACTAAGAGGGTCACCAGGCCCCAGGTGAAAGCCAGATTCGGGGCTGCAGGTTTAACACACAATTTTGTCCATCAGGAAACAGACAGAAACTGGTACCAAGTGATGACCTATTGGGGCTGGCCAGCTAGCATGAGGTCAACAGATTTTAAGGAGGGCTTCAAAAGGAAGAGAGAAAGGTTGACATGCAGAGAGGTTAGAGACTGATTTCCAGAGACAACTGGTATGCAGGAGAAGGTGTGACTGGCTGAGGCATAGTGACTACTTTCAAAAGACCAGCACTTGAGAAACCCGAGTAACTTGGAGGGCTGGAGACAGGTACAGAGACAGAGAGTGGAGAGACCATGGCTGACAATCCAAATTAGAATCAGGTTCATTATCACTGTCACTGTCATATGTTATGAAATTTGTTTTGTGGTAGCAGTACAGAGCTAAAGAAAAATAACTATAAGTTATAAAATAAATGGTGCTAAATATGAATAATGAGCTAGTGTTCCTGGGTTTATAAACTGTTCAGAAATCTGATGGTGAAGGGAAGAAGCTGCTCCTAAAGCATTGTGTGGGGGTCTTCGGGTTCCTGTCCTTCCTCTGCAATGGTGGTGATACAAAGGGGGCATGTCTCGATAGTGAGCGGTTTTAGTAACGGATACCACCTTCCTGAGGCACCACCTCTTAAGATAGTGGGGGGCATTGTGCATGTGATGCAACTGGCAGAGTCCACAACCATCTGCAGCCTCTTGCAATCCTGTCTATTGGAGGCTCCATACCAGATTGCCATGCAACCAGTCAGGGTAGTTTTCATAGTACACCGATAAGAAATTAGCAAGAATTTTATGACTTATCATATCTCAAACTCTCATGCAGCAGAGTCATGCAGGTGCCTTGTTTGTGATTTTATCAGTGTGTTGGGCTCAAGATAGAGCCTCTGAGATGTTGAATTTAAACTGCTCATCCTTTCCACTATTGATCCCTTAATAAACCCTGGTATGAGTTTCCCCAATTTCTCCTTCCTGAAATCAACAATTAATTATTTGGTTCGGCAGACACTGTGATCAAGGTTGTGACATGACTCAGTTAATACCTCTCACTGCTGTGCATCTCTTCATAACTGTTGGAGATTCTGCGACATGACTGAATTTGTTAAAGTGGAAACAATGCTTCTCCTACTCTTTGCCACTGAAATTCCTTTTCAGCTCAATAAATTAAGTCACATGATTTGGCATTTAACCTTAGATGTCCATCGCTACCTATTCGTGTCAGTAAACGTGGAGGAGGCCTGACCCAAAAAGCAGAGTGGTGGAGACAATTCAGCAGCGAATGTTAACTTTAATAATAAACCACAAAGTAACAATCTACATGGCTACAAAACAAGAGGAAACAGTAACTAAACACAACAGACAACAAGGTAAACTTTAGGCCGGGAGAGTGAAACCTATGATGCGACTGGCAGCTTGATCATCACTGAGGCCAAAGTACACAGGTGCTTCCAACGAGTGGACAGTCGCAAGGCTGCGGGACCGGTCGGCATCCCAGAGCGAGTACACAGGGTGTGCACGGCCCAACTGGCAGGTGTGTTTCCAGACATCTTTACTCTCTCCCTCTCCCAGTGTAGAGTGCCCTCCTGCTTCGAAACATCCACCATTGCCCCTGTACCTAAAAGGACCAAGGTAACATGTATGAACAACTGGCGTCCTGTTGCACTCACCTCAGTAATAAGCAAATTCTTTGAGAGGCTGGTCAAGGACTACATCTGCAGCATGCTACCACCCCCACTGGACCCCCTACAATTTGCCTACCGACACAACCTATCAACAGATAACACAATAGCCACAGCTCTACACACTGTCCTTACACATCTGGAAAAGAGGGATGCTTATGTGAGAATGCTGTTCTTGGATTACAGTTCAGCATTCAACACCATAATTCCCTCCAGGCTCGACAAGAAGCTCAGAGACTTTGGCCTTCACTCTGCCTTGTGTAGCTGGATCCCGGACTTCGTGTCAGATCGCCGGTAAGAGTGGTAATAGTCATGATATTCCTGAGCAAGTTTGATAAGATTCAGGGCTTTCTCCATTTCCATGGATTTATGAGGTGGTCAACTAAGGTTGCAGGCAGATGATCCAGCAAGTGGGTCCCCACCTCAGCAGAGCACCTGAAGACCAGGCAAAGTGAGGATCATGAAGGGACAGCCAAGACTAACTCAGGATAAAGGGAATGTTGGGTTAGTCAATCAGAAGGAATCAGATGGAATCGTAGTGTTCTCTGTGTGCAATCAGACTATCCAAGATCCCGAAGGACATCCGTCGATGGCTTTGATGTTAATCGGATGAGAGATAGGTTGGTAGGGTGTCCGTGCTTCACTCTCAGAATCTGATCCAGAATCCACTAGTGCCGCCTGTGCGTATAGGGCCGACGGAGTGTGGAGGAGGACAGAGAGAGTGAGACGGGCTATGGTACTGGAATGGGGGTCTGGGTAGAGAATGCCAGATGGGAATTTTCTCGTTTCTACCTGGAGGTGCTGTTTTTCCAAACACAGTGGACATGTGATGCATTGGAAACGACAAGCAGTTTCAAGCTCTTGGAGAGGTCGAGAACGGCTTCTTCAACAGTGAAATATAGATCCTTAGTGAATCACTGGGTGGCGCATTCTAGGCCTGGGTCCCAATGCAAGGTATAATCCACTGTTTGGAGAATTTAAATGGCGTCCCACATAGACTGGAAAGGCAGGGTGTCATGAGTTGGGCGAAGTTGGATCGTTCTGGGTGCCGAAATGCTTCGGAGGTCAAGAACGGTTTCTTTGGCAGTGAAATATAAGCCCGGAGCATTCACTGCGACAAAGCACAGCTCCTAATGCATGGTACAATCTGTTGTTCTGACAATTTAAACTCTGGCCCAGATAGACTGGGGGCTCCTCTCTCTGCAACACTAAGGGTTTGAGACTGTCTGTGCTTCATGTCTGAGAACTTGGAAGTGTTTGCCCCACTAATATGATGAACTGAACACCGAGGCTTTGGGCCTACTCTGGGCTGCTCTGGAGATTTGGATCTCAGGACTCAATTTGGTTCAGAATGCTGTTGTTGTTGCTCGCTTCCATTGTTTGCATGACTTGTGTTTTTTTTTCTTTCTCTGTGCACAGAGAGGGCTGGGGGTTGGTCTTTATTTTTTTTAAATTGGGTTGTTTCTGTTTTCTTGCTTTGTGGGTGCCTGTAAGCAAAGAAATCTCAAGGTTGTATAATTTATACATTCTTTGATAATAAATGTACTTTCTACCTTTGGATCCAGGTCCCAGAACATATTCCACACAATCATGAAAGCTCCACAAAGCCTCTATTTTCTGAGGAGGCTGAAGAGAGCTGGACCATGCACATGTATACTCACATCCTTCTACAGATGCACAGCAGAGCATCCTAACAAGCTACATCACTACATGGTACGGAAGCTGCGCTGCGGCGAACAGGAACAGCGGGTAGTTAAAACTATCCAACATATCACCACCACCAGCCTATCCACCATTAATTATGTATACACAAAAAAAGTGTCGGAAGAGGGCCAGTAACATCATGAAGATCGGTAACTTACCCTCCTCATTGACTGTTTTGTCCCATTTCCTTCAGGGAGGAGGCTACAGAGCATTCATGCCAAGACCACTAGACTCAAGGCAGCTACTCTCTCCAAGCATTAAGGCTGATCAACACCTCTACCCACTATATCACCCCTCCATAGCCCCCACCACCACTAATTTATCACTTCCTGTCAGTCACCTTATGTACAGACATGCCTGTGCCGAGCATCACTTCATAGACATAAAATCAATGTATATTAGTTATCTTATGTATTCATTTTTATTGTGCTTTTTTTGTTATTGTGTTCTTTATCTTATTGGTTTTTTTGCTGCATCAGATCTGAAGTAATAATTGCGAAATGATTTCCTCCCTTACACTTGTGTATTGGAAGTGACATGAAACATAAGTGAATCTTGATAAGTGTTGCTTGCATCAATGACCAATACTGTCCGGATATGGTATGTGCGGGAGGCAGCCTGCAAGTGTTGCCACGTTTCCAGCACCAACATAGCCTGCCCACAACTCCCTAATCCTAACCCGTAATTCTCTTTGGAATGTGGGAGGACACTGGAGCACCCAGAAACCATGAAGTGTCAAATGAGCGATCAAGTGAGGCATTTAAAGACAAAACAGACAAGTGAGTAAATTTCCATTCACCCCACTAATAGGTTTACTGTGAAATAGTTTGTTATCAATCTGTTTGAGTAATATAAGTTTGTAAATTTTGATTGGAAGGATTAATTCCCTTCGCAGTCAATGGGAAGGAAACAAGGTGAGAGAGTGAAACAACACGATCACAAAAATAATCCAATGACAGGGTCTTAAAAAAGAACACACAGATGTTTATTTTGCAGATGTAAAAGGGACAGAAAAAACTATTATCCATGGTGTCAAAGTAACACGAGTCTCATGGCGATTGGTTTCTCTGGAACAGTGAATTCTAAAGAAACTTCCGTACACAAAAAGTGGTTGAAGTGAATTTATATTTAAGATGAGCTGAAGAAGCACATGGGAGAAGGAAATAAAACCCTAAAACATGTTTATTTGATTAAGACTGATAGGCAAGGCTATAGTGGAGGCACTAACTGGGTGGAAAATTCTATCCACAGTTGTAAACCAGGCAATTGCTGTAGGTTTGCCCTGTTCTTTGGTGGCCTTTTCAGGTTGGAAGCTTAGATTCAGGTCCAAAAACAGTTTTTAGACACATTTTGACCACCTTATGAATTCTACCTTAAAATAGATTGTTTTTTATTAGTGACAGTATTGTAGTTGCAGAAATAAATCCACTGCAAGCACTCCAGTGAAAATGTTACAAACATCACCAGTCTTACAATTTTCCGAAATCCTTGCTAATGCCTCCACTGATACTACAATCTATGTGGAACAATGTTCCTTCTTTTGTGCACTGGGGCTTGCGCTTACCAAGAAGGTGCATTACCGCCACCTACTGTAATGAAGTGTGACAGTAGCTATGACAGGGATCAGATCCTTCCTCCCAAACCTGTTTTAATTAAAAAGTTCACCAGGGCCCTACACCACTTAACTATCCCTGTCTCAGGTGCCAGAAAATCCTATAAACTAGGTGCCCCAGACCTACCTAATAATGTCTAAACTGCTTTCCAACATGTATCTGTGGTACACCATGATCACATACTCCACTGTCTCTGGTAACGCGCACAACACGCTGGAGGAACTCAGCAGGTTGGGCAGCATCCGTGGGAACGGACAGTCAAAGTTTCAGGCCGAGACCCTTCGTTAGGACTGAAGAGGGAGGGGGCAGGGGCCCTATAAAGAAGGTGGGGGGAGGGTGGGAAGGACAAAGGGACTCGGCCCGAAACTTTGACTGTTCGTTTCAATGGATGCTGCCCGACCTGCTGAGTTCCTCCAGCATGTTGCTTTGACCCCAGCATCTGCAAAGTATTTTGTGTTTACCACTGTCTCTGGTACCTTACAAAAGTCACACCACCCATTCCTGTGCTTACCAACTGCAATCATATCAACCACACATCTTCCTAAAAGGTGTCTCCCCTGAACTGAAGGAAACAAATCGTAATACCACCTCCCTGTCCCTCTCCTATCCCATAATTTCTGCCAATTCCCAATCCCAGCCAACCTGATACAAAATTTGTTTTCATACTTTCCCATATTAACTACAATATCTACCTCTGGCTTAATAAGTGCCTGGTTTGCTATCACATCTTCCCTTTCATTACCCAATACACCCACTTGTGCAGGTATCCAACAAAACAGTTCTACTATTCCCAAACTTTGCAGAACATAAAAATATGCATCAACAGATCAGGTCTCCTTGAACACTTCAATTTCAAACTCTGCAATACTGAGGCAGATTCTGAGTAGATCACGACTCTATTTGACTTAACTTGGTCGACCCTTTGCAAACTGATGATAACAGCCATACATTCTGCTGTATAGACAGACAATCCATCTGTCAGCCTTTTCCCCACCTCAGCATTAAACCAGGGGATAAATATCACAGAGCTCACCCGTTACTAACTGGGTCTTTAGACCATTTATAAAGACAGGCAAAAAGGAAAAATACTGCTGCCATAAATCACCACTTGCGAGACCCTGTCTACCCCCCAGTAAAAATCTACTCCCACATCTGGAAATTTCCGTTGTAGAACTCCTAGCTAGGCTATAATTGGGCTAATCTGCGAGTTCCCAAGACCATATCCCTGCATATAATCTGTAATTATCTGCGCAAATTATTTAGCAAGCCGCCCTTTTAGCATTCCTAACAACTTATTAAAAGTGAATACATCAAATGGAACGTCCCCCACCCTACTACGGAATTGCTCAATTTTTCTCTCCAAAGGTTAAGAGGCATCTCGCTGAGTTCAACCCACAGTATATCTCTAGGTGTGGTCTCCAAGTCAGTCTCGCATTCAGCCATAGCCCCAAAATTTAAACCCAGGAACCCAAGACAGTGAACACCCATACAGGATGGGTTGGATAATGTTCAACTTACTCTGTACTCAGGTGCCATACTCTGGCACCTGAGTACAGAGTAAGTTGAACATTATCCAACCCATCCAAACCCATTTAGTTTGACTTAGAAAGAGAAAATTAAAAAATGCAGTCCAAAGACCATTCTTCTATTGCTGATGTAATGCCATGGTTCAAACTTTTACTGTTATGCTGTATGTATTTCATTTAGCAGTTCTGTAAGAGCAGTCTGTTTTGCTGGCAGCCTGTTTGGGTTATTGTTGAAGATCAGGACTGTGTGCCATCCAATTAGGGGGAGGGACACTACGGTTGGTCTTGGGGTTTTTTTTTTGTTCGGCAGGAGATGAAGAGACGCTGGGGAGAACCTGTCATAGGATAAGGTTCGTCCATCATCATCGATGTTCGTCCATCATCATCAATGAAGACCTCAACACCATTAGTACATTTTATGAGGTCAACTTGCTAGCTTGACGCTCAACCCAGTACGGATGGAGAGTATGCAAGGGAGCCAGCCGGATTCGAACTCGGGACCTCTCGCTCGAAGTCCATTGCTGATGCCACTACGCCACCAGCTGGCTGTTGATGGTGTCAAGACTAGCGCTTGATTTGGATTTAAGTGAGGGAGAGTTGCGCAGCGTCAGCCTCAGCCTCACTCTCTCTTCCCAATTTCCATCTGGATCCAGTGGCAAGACAAGAGTCGAGGTGGCTGGAGATGGGACTAGGTGCAGTGGATGACCAGGACATCTGCTGTGTCTTGTTGTGCTCTACGTGTTCCACGACGCTTGCAGTGACCGCCTTCTTGACCGTTGGACCTTCCATTGGTCTCGTCCACTCAACCTGCCAGAGTCTGTCTTCACATGCTGGGATAGACAACTCCCTGTCTCACCGAGGGTTTGAGACCTATCGGCTACTCTCACCTGGTTTAGCCGGCTTGTTGAAGCTGTTGCCTGGGGTGTGGCTGCTGTCGCATGCAAACAGCTACGAGGAGCCACAGGTGAGAGCTGAGTGCCAGGTGGGGACCGAAGGTGGACAAACTGCCTGAAAATGACGCGATATATTCCCCCACCAGAGGTGCTACTCCTCTCTGACACCCCATACACCCCATCACAGGATACAATCCAGTGGGAGACCTGTTTGTTTGAGATGGATCACAAACAACATTCATAAGGTTGTGTGTGCTTTCATGCTGAGCAAGGGCACAGCGTGCAAGTGACACAGAAGTTTAAGACGAGCTCCAACTTGTGCACATTTGACTGTTTAATTAAAATGGGCCCTTTTCTTTTTGGTTTTCATTACTAATGGCGGGAGGAGAGAGAGCAGCGCGCCTGCGCGTGTGCAGCCCTCCAGTAAAAAATGACATCGTATCTGTTAAATAGGGGCCGTGGACAATTCTGATTTGATGGAGAATGGACGTGAAAGCACAGAGGAACATCTGGAGAAATTTCTGAAATGCTCATTCATTGCTGTCGTTACTGTGTGGTTGGGAATCTTTCGGAGGGTAGGCCTCAAAATCCCCGGCTTTGCCTGCTGTTGGCGACCGAGAAGGAGGTTGAATCATTCGGACAGAGATGGCGATCAGTACTCGGTGTTGGAGAGCTGATCAGAGCTTGAAGTTTTCAGATGTCTCAAAGTCGGACTGTAGTCGGCGTGGCAGGGAGAGTTTTTCTTCCTTATCCCGTCTGCGTGAGATGGGGGACATTTGAGAAACTTTGAACTTTATTGTGCCACGGACTTCTTCATCAAGTTAAGGTATTGTTACACTATTGCAATTATATGTTATAATATGTGGTTTTGTCAGTTTTTTCAGTCTTGATCTGTCCTGTGTTTTGTGATATCACACCAGAGGGAAATATTGTATCATTTCTTAATGCATGCATTACTAAATGGCAATAAAAGAGGACTACGTGTCTTCATAATCTATCTAACCCTTTAGTTAAGATTCATAAATTCAATTCCTTTAATGGTATGAGGTGTACTGTCTGATAATTTGTGGCACTAATTTGTAACAGGGTTACTAATTACACAGCATCCACACAAACTGGAGTTTGGTGGGATTGGAGAGTGTTTTCCCTAGACTTACACAGCCAAGGAAACCAGGGGGTTTCACTGATAACGCTGTTTGCACAGACTTTACCACATAGGCAGTAGTATGATCCCTTTTCCACAGAACCCCATCATCAGCATACGAAGCCAAACTGAACCCAGGCCCAACACCATCAGAAATATAAGCCATCAGATTAAACAATATTGGACTCATAACACTACTCTGGCGGTCTCATTCACCACAAACTCTGATGACATTTCTTCACTCACCTTCATTCTAAAGGACTGGTCAAACAAAAAAATCAGTCATAAGGACCCCCAAGCTTACTGACCTTAATCAAAAGTCCCTCCATAGCATATCATAAGCTTTTTCAATGTCCACAAACACTACAACTACTGATTCTTTCACTGTGAAAGTCTTCCAAATATCATTGTGGTACAAGGGCATCATCTGTAGGTAACTCTTTATGAAAGTCACATTGCTCTTTGCTTCCAGACCTTATGATAAAAGTCAAGCAACTTCTTTAGGGGCCTCAGGCATTAGCTGGAGCATGTGATAGCTGACCATATCCTGTCTGGAGCTGTAGTACCTTCACTATTTACAGCAAATTTCAATTCAGCAATCATCTATGGCACACTAAAACATCTCGTTTCTCACAAATCTTTCCATTGTCCATTAAAATATGCTGTCACCTCTAATATACTCATTCCATAAATTGTCCAGCCTATGTATCTTTGCAAATGCGTTTCCCAGACATTCAGCCTTTTCTTTGTCTGTTGTAGCCAGATTTCTATTCTCCACTAACACTGGAATCTGGTTATAACTTCTGACACATTCATTTTCTTTAGCATTCTCCATACCACTGTCAGGCCAGTTTCCCTTCCAATTGATCAGCAAAATCAGAAATGCAAGAAAATCTAATTTTTAAGAATCAATACCTCACTAGATGCCTCACCTCCCACGCTCCCCGCCTGTACAATCTCATTTCGTGGTTTCCTCCATCCGAATATCTGTGACTGTTCGTTTTAACCTGACACACAACAGACGTAGAGGGATCAAATCTTCCCGCAGCTTCAGGATGAGAAATATTATGCATTACCTTCACCTTCTGAATTTCCTGAGCCTTTTGTAAAACAGGGCATCCTAAATAAGCAGCAGGATGAGCATGCCCACAGTTATACACATTTTGTACATCACAATTCCCCCCCCCCGCAAGAAGTAACAACATGTCCCACTCGTTGTCATTTAAAACACCACAACGTGGAGAGTCATACATTCTGACTAACTAATACTACAGGGTAAAGGGATCTTTGATGGTAGCACTTCATCAGAGAAACACAACAGAACAGACAAACTATCACATTTTCCCTTTTTCTCCAAGTCTGTAATCTGTTAACTAAAACTACCTTACCCCCTCTCAGGTTGTCCCTAACATCCTCCATAGATACACACAGAGGTACATCTGAAATAACACTCCAAACCTTCGTTTGTCCCCCATCAACGCACTAACAATGATTCTCCTGTGCAGAGTCTTCATTTGCAGTATTTTCTCTTGTTTTAAATCAAATCGACACCCGACCTTTGCGAAGACATATTGCTGACTTTGCTTTACCAATATCCTTCTTCAATCTAACCGGGTGAAGATTTCTGTCACAATTATATATGAAATTCATTATCTTGAATTCGACATCATCTTCTACTCCAGTCCCACTGCCCTTCAGCGGGCGACCCTCCTCATCCGAGCCACCCCTCACCCCCAACTCATTTCCCCTTTCTTTCTTGCCAAACTCCATTCCACACTATCACTTTAACTCCTCATCTGAACTTCCCGCCGTTGGCTTCCCTCAGTCACATTACAGGCGGTGCACACCGCGCACCCCCGACACTCTGCAGTTCCACTCAAGGCGCGCCCTCCGACACTCTCGCGCCGGCACTCTCCGGTTCCGGCCAAGGCGCGCGCCCCCGACACTCTCCGGTTCCGGTCAAGGCGCGCTCCCCGACACTCTCTGGTTCCACTCAAGGCGCGCCCCCCCGACACTCTAGCGCCGGCACTCTCCGGTTCCGGTCAAGGCGCGCTCCCCGACACTCTCCGGTTCCACTCAAGGCGCGCCCCCCGACACTCTCGCGCCGGCACTCTCTGGTTCCGGTCAAGGCGCGCGCCCCCGACACTCTCGCGCCGGCACTCTCCGGTTCCGGTCAAGGCGCGCGCCCCCGACACACTCCGGTTCCGGTCAAGCCGCGCGGACGCTCGATTCTCCGCTTGGATTCAGAGCTGCGCGCTCTCTGCTTTCTGCAACGATTCACCAGTCACAGGCGCCTCCAAAACAGGCACAAACCATCCCGGCTGGGACCGTCCTTGGTTCACACTCAGTTAAAACACAAATGCTCTTCAATATAGTTGAAGGAACTGATAGGGATCTAAATAATTGCTCAATTCTACTGAAGCTGAATGTATTTGAGCATTCTCACTCCTTTCACACTTTAGATTCAAGATTGTTTAATGTCATAAACAAAAGAAAATCTGCAGATGCTGGAAATCCAAGTAAACACACGAAATGCTGGAGGAACTCAGCAGGACAGGCAGCATCTTTGGGGGGGGGGGGAAGTACAGTCGACGTTTCACTCCGAGACTCTTCAGCAGGACTGGGTAAAAAAAAAGCTGAGGTGATTTAAAAGGTGGGGGGAGGGGAGCGAGAAACTCTAAGCGATAGGTGAAACCTGAAGGGGGAGGGATGTTACTTCATCCCTGAGAGCTGAGATTTTAATGGGGGGGGCAGTCTGATTGAAGAGGACAGAAGGCCACGGAAGAAAGAAAAGGGGGGAGGAACACCAGAGGGAGGCAAGGAGATAAGGTGAGAGAGGGAAATGGGAATTGGGGAATGGTGAAGGAGAGGGGGAGGCGGGGCATTACCAGAAGTTCAAGAAATCAATGTTCATGCCATCAGGTTGGAGGGCTACCCAGACTGAATACAAGGTGTTGTTCCTCCAAGCTAAGTGACAGTGGAGGAGGCCATGGATAGATGTATCAGAATGGGAATGGGAAGTGGAATTAAAACAATGTCCGCTGGGAGATTCTATGCTATACTGTTCTACATTGCTAAACAAGAGTTCCCTTTATGATGCCAGTCATAATGAATTTGACAAGATTAGACAGAAAGCACCAGGGGTTAACCGCTCCAGTTAAGATAACAATTAGTAAATACAAACAACAGGAATTCTGCAGATGCTGGAAATTCAAGCAACACACATCAAAGTTGCTGGTGAACGCAGCAGGCCAGGCAGCATCTGTAGGAAGAGGTGCAGTCGACGTTTCAGGCCGAGACCCTTCGTCAGGACTAACTGAAGGAAGAGTGAGTAAGGGATTTGAAAGTGGGAGGGAGAGGGGGAGATCCAAAATGATAGGAGAAGACAGGAGGGGGAGGGATGGAGCCAAGAGCTGGACAGGTGATAGGCAAAAGGGGATACGAGAGGATCATGGGACAGGAGGTCCGGGAAGAAAGACAAGGGGGGGGGGACCCAGAGGATGGGCAAGGGGTATATTCAGAGGGACAGAGGGAGAAAAAGGAGAGTGAGAGAAAGAATGTGTGTATAAAAATAAGTAACAGATGGGGTACGAGGGGGAGGGGGGCCTTAGCGGAAGTTAGAGAAGTCGATGTTCATGCCATCAGGTTGGAGGCTACCCAGACGGAATATAAGGTGTTGTTCCTCCAATCTGAGTGTGGCTTCATCTTTACAGTAGAGTAAATACAGGTGTTCGAGAAACCTCAAAGCCCTATGCTACGTTACAAGCTGCAGAGGCCCGTGACACTGCAATGTAGAGACATGGGTTCAATCCTGACCTCAGGTGCTGTTTGTGTGGAGTTTGTATGTTCTCCATGTGACCACGAAGGCTTCTTTTGCGTGCTCCAGTTTCTTCCCACATTACAATGATGTGTGGGGATGGTATGTTAATTTGCTACTGTAACATCCCGAATGTGTAAGTGAGTGGTAGACTTCGGGGCTTCTTGTGGGGTGGCAAGGGAATTAAATAATAGATGAGTTACAGGATTAGGTGGCTAATAGAAGGGTGTGTTTCCCTCCTGTATCTCTCAATGAATTGCCATCTATTGTGTTCTATATTTTAATGATTAATAATTGCACATAATACAAAGTGTCAGTTTAGACTCCTAATTATTTATTCCTGGAGAAGACAACTGACCCAAACAGCAGCCAGGATGTTGATTACAAATTACAGCAGGAGATAGAAAAGGTATGTCAGAAAGGCAATGTCATGATAATCGTTGGTGGATTTTAACACAAAAGTGGATTGGGGAAACCAGGCCAGTACTGGACCTCAAGAGAGAATTTATCGAATGTCTAAGGGATGGCTTTTTAGAACAACTTGTTATTAAGCCCACTAGGGGATTGGCTGTGCTGGATTAGGTGTTGTGCAATGATCCGGAGGTGATAAGAGAGCTTAAAGTCAAGGAACTCTTAGGGAACAGTGATCACAATATGATCGAGTTCACATTGAAATTTGTGAGGGAAAATATAAAACCCTATGTGTCGGTATTTCAGTGGAATAAAGGAAATTACAATGGTATGAGAGGGGAACTGGCCGAAGTTGACTGGAAAGGGACATTTGCAGGAAAGACGGCAGAGCAGCAATGGTTGGAGTTTCTGTGAAAAATAGGGGAAATACAAAACAGATATATTCCAAATAAGAAGAAATTTTCAAAGGGAAGAAGGACACTACTGTGGCTGACAAGTGAAGTCAGAGCCAAAGTAAAAGCAAAAGAGAGGGCATACAAGGAAGTCAGAGCTAGTGGGAAGACAGAGGATTGGGGAGCTTCTAAAAACTTCCAGAAGGAAACTAAGAAGTTCATTCGGAAGGAAAAGATAAAATACGAGAGGAAGCTGGCGACTAATATCAAAGAAGATACTAAAAGCTTTTTTAAGTATATAAAGAGTAAAAGAGAGTCGAGGGTAGATATAGGACCAATACAGAATGACGCTGGAGATACTGGAAATGAGAGATGCAGAAATGGCAAAGGAACTGAATGCGTATTTTGCATCAGTCTTCACAGTGGAAAACATCTGCAGTATACCGGACATTCAAGAGTGTCAGGGAAGTGAAATTTGTGCAGCGAAAATTACGACTGAGAAGGTGCTCAGGAAGCTTGATGGTCTGAGGGTGGATAAATCTCCTGGACCTGATGGAATGCGCCCTCGGGTTCTGAAGGAGGTAGCTGGAGAGATTGCGGAGGAATTAACGATGATCTTTCAAGAATCAATAGATCCTGGCATTGTACCGGATGACTGCAAAATTGCAAATGTTACTCCTCTATTTAAGAAAGGGTGGGAGGCAGCAGAAAGGAAATTATAGACCTGCTAGCCTGACGTCAGTGGTTGGGAAGTTGTTGGAATTGATTGTTAGGAATGAGATTACAGAGTACCTGGAGGCGCATGACAAGATAGGCCAAAACAGCATGGTTTCCTGAAAGGAATATCCTGCCTGACAAACCTACTGCAATTCTTTGAGGAAATTACAAGCAGGATAGACAAAGGAGATGCAGTAGACGTGGTGTACTTGGATTTTCAGAAAGCCTTTGACAAGGTGCCACACATGAGGCTGCTTAGCAAGATAAGAGCCCATGGAATTACAGGGAAGTTACTAGCATGGGTGGAGCATTGGCTGGTCAGCAGAAAACAGAGAGTGGGAATAATGGGATCCTATTCTGGCTGGCTGCCAGTTACCAGTGGAATTCCACAGGGGTCGGTGTTGGGACCGCTGCTTTTTACAATGTATGTCAATGATTTGGACTACGATATTAATGGATTTGTGGTTAAATTTGCCGATGATACAAAGATAGGTGGAGGAGCGGGTAGTGTTGAGGAAACAGAGAGCCTGCAGAGAGACTTAGATAGTTTAGGGGAATGGGCAAAGAAGTGGTGAATGAAATACAATGTTGGAAAGTGTATGGTCATGCACTTTGGTGGAAGAAATAAACAGGCAGACTATTATTTAGATGGGGAGAGATTTCAAAATGCAGAGATGCAAAGGGACTTAAGAGTCCTCGTGCAAAATACCCTAAAGGTTAACCACTAGGTTGAGTCGGTTGTGAAGAAGGCAAATGCAATATTGGCATTCATTTCTAGAGGTACAGAATATAAGAGCAGGGATGTGAAGTTGAGGCTCTATAAGGTACTCATGAGACCACAAGGAGTATTGTGTGCAGTTTTGGGCTCCTTATTTTAGAAAGGATATAATGACATTGGAGAGGGTTCAGAGAAAATTCACGAGAATGATTCCAGGAATGAAAGGGTTACCGTATGAGGAATGTCTGGCAACTCTTGGGCTGTATTCCCTGGAGTTCAGGAGAATGAAGGGGGGGGGAGTCTCACAGAAATATTCAGGATGTTAAAAGGCCTAAACACTTTGGATATGGCGAAGTTAAAATTCCATGGTAGGGGATTCTAGGACAAGAGGGCACAACTTCAGGATTGAAGGACGTCCTTTTAGAATTGGGATGTGGAGAAATAACTTTAGTCAGAGGGTGGTAAATCTGTGGAATTTGTTGCCATGAGTTGCTGTGGAGGCCAAGTCATTGGGTGTATTTAAGGTGGAGATAGATATGTTCTTGATTAGCCAGGGCATCAAAGGGTATGAGGAGAAGGCAGGGGAGGGGGGGATGACTGGAAGAATTGGATCAGCCCATGATTGAATGGCAGAGCAGACTCGATGGGCTGAATGGCTTACCTCAGCTCCTGTATCTTATGGTCTTATGACCCCCAGGTCTGTGTGAAGTGGGAGATAATTGGCGCACACAGTGGAAACTTGAAAGTTTACAGGGAAATTGTGAAAAGTAAACACAGACAGCACTGGAGCTCAAGCTCTGAAGGCAAACATCATCCTTTCCTTATCTCGGGCAGCTCCCTCATTTCTGCCAACAGAGAGAGAATGTACAGATGTACAGAGCAATCATCTTCATGAGTTTCTGTTCTGCTGGGGGGGGGGGGGTTGATTTTGAGGAAACGTTTGTGGAAGAGGCTTCAGAGAGTGCCAGCAGTGGAGCCAGGAGGAGAAAAGAAAACAAGTACAGCGACAGGTGTCGCCTGGGACAATAACACATGGCCAGGAGGGGTCGGCAGTTGGGCCCAGACAGTACAGAGAGAGGTGTCGCCTGGGACAGTAACACACGGCCAGGAGGGGTCGGCAGTTGGGCACAGACAGTACAGAGAGAGGTGTCGCCCGGGACAGTAACACACGGCCAGGAGGTGTCGGCAGTTGGGCCCAGACAGTACAGAGAGAGGTGTCGCCTGGGACAGTAACACACGGCCAGGAGGGGTCGGCAGTTGGGCACAGACAGTACAGAGAGAGGTGTCGCCCGGGACAGTAACACACGGCCAGGAGGTGTCGGCAGTTGGGCCCAGACAGTACAGAGAGAGGTGTCGCCTGGGACTAACACACGGCCAGGAGGGGTCGGCAGTTGGGCACAGACAGTACAGAGAGAGGTGTCGCCCGGGACAGTAACACACGGCCAGGAGGGGTCGGCAGTTGGGCCCGGACAGTACAGAGAGAGGTGTCGCCCGGGACAGTAACACACAGCCAGGAGGGGTCGGCAGTTGGGCCCGGACAGTGCGGAGAGAGATGTCGCCCAGGACAGCGGGCGAGAAGCGTGAGTGGGCCAGTGAAGGAGTGGAGCTTTAAGGCTTTGACTCGAGAAGCTTCGACGAGAAGAGGCGGAGGGCAAGCTAGTTCGCAGTTAGTTTTTACAATGTCTCCTGAGACGGTGATGTGCCTCTCATGTGAGATGTGGCAGTCTTGGGGGAACTCCCCTCTCCCGCAGAGTCACATCTGCCAGAAGTGCATACGGCTAGGCAATCTGGAAGACCGTGTAAGGAATCTGGAGCAGCAGCTAGATGACCTTCGACTCATAAGGGAGAATGAGGCAGTCATAGATGAGAGCTACAAGGAGGTCGTCACACCTAGGCTATCGGAAGCAGGTTGTTGGGTGGCAGTCAGAGGGGGGAAGGCGAAGGTGAGCAGACAGGTAGTACAGAGCACCCCTGTAGCCATTCCTCTGAATAATAAGTTTACCGTCCTGGATACTGTTGGCGGGGACGACCGACCAGGTGTGAGCCACGGTGGCAGGGCCTCTGGCACTGAGTCTGACCCTGTGGTGCAGAAGGGTGGGACAGAGAAGAGGAGGGCTGTCGTCATTGGAGACTCTATAGTCAGGGGAGCAGACAGGAGATTTTGTGGACGTGAGAAGGACACCCGCATGGTTTGTTCCCTCCCGGATGCCAGGGTCCGGGATGTCTCTGACCGGGTGCACGATATCCTGGTACGAGAGGGAAAGCAACCAGAAGTCGTGATACATATTGGGACCAACGACATAGGCAGGAAGAGGGATGAGGTCCTGAAGTGTGAGTTTCGGGAACTAGGCAGAAGGCTGAAGAACAGGACCTCAAGGGTGACGTTCTCAGGATTGCTGCCAGTGCTACGTGACAGTGATGGTAAGAATTGGAGGAGATGGCAGTTGAATGCGTGGCTGAGGAGTTGGTGCAGGGAGCAGGGTTTTAGATTTTTAGATCATTGGGATCTCTTCTGGGGAAGGTGGGGCCTGTACAGATTGGATGGGTTGCACCTGAACTCGAGGGGGAGCAATATCCTTGCAGGTAGGTTTGCGAGCATGGTTCGGGAGGGTTTAAACTAATTTGCGAGGGGGATGGGACCCAGAGCGATAGGGCAGTGAAAGAAGTGCATGGAGTAAAGCCAGATCTAACATACAAAGAGGCTTTGAGGAAAGAAAAGCAGAATAAACGGTGTAAAGACAGTAAGGTAGAAGGGCTGAAATGTGTGTACCTCAATGCAAGAAGCATCAGGAGCAAAGGTGATGAACTGAGAGCTTGGATACATACATGGAATTATGCTGTAGTGGCCATTACAGAGACTTGGCTGGCACCAGGGCAGGAATGGATTCCCAATATTCCTGGATTTCAGTGCTTTAAAAGGGATAGAGAGGGCAGAAAAAGGGGAGGAGGGGTGGCATTACTGGTCAGGGATACTATTACAGCTACAGAAAGGGTGGGTAATGTAGCAGGATCCTCTTTTGAGTCAATATGGGTGGAAGTCAGGAATAGGAAGGGAGCAGTTACTCTACTGGGGGTATTCTATAGGCCCCCTGGTAACAGCAAAGATACAGAGGAGCAGATTGGGAGGCAGATTTTGGAAAGGTGCAAAAATAACAGGTTTGTTATCATGGGTGGCTTTAACTTCCCTAATATTGATTGGCACCTGATTAGTTCCAAGGGTTTAGATGGGGCAGAGTTTGTTAAGTGTGTCCAGGATGGATTCCTGTCACAGTATGTGGACAGGCCGACCAGGGGGAATGCCATACTAGGTCTAGTACTAGGTAATGAACCGGGTCAGGTCACAGATCTCTCAGTGGGTGAGCATCTGGGGGACAGTGACCACCGCTCCCTGGCCTTTAGCATTATCATGGAAAAGCATAGAATCAGAGAGGACAGGAAAATTTTTAATTGGGGAAAGGCAAATTATGAGGCTATAAGGCTAGAACTTGCGGGTGTTAATTGGGATGATGTTTTTGCAGGGAAATGTACTATGGACATGTGGTCGATGTTTAGAGATCTCTAAGGGATAAATTTGTCCCGGTGAGGAAGATAAAGAATGGTAGGGTGAAGGAACCATGGGTGACAAGTGAGGTGGAAAATCTAATCAGGTGGAAGAAGGCAGCATACATGAGGTTTAGGAAGCAAGGATCAGTTGGGTCTATTGAGGAATACAGGGCAGAAAGAAAGGAGCTTAAGAAGGGACTGAGAAGGGCAAGAAGGGGGCATGAGAAGGCCTTGGCGAGTAGGGTAAAGGAAAACCCCAAGGCATTCTTCAATTATGTGAAGAAAAAAAGGATGACAGGAGTGAAGGTAGGACCGATTAGAGATAAAGGTGGGAAGATGTGCCTGGAGGCTGTGGAAGTGAGCGAGGTCCTCAATGAACACTTCTCTTCGGTATTCACCAATAAGAGGGAACTTGATGATAGTGAGGACAATATGAGTGAGGTTGATGTTTTGGAGCATGTTGATATTAAGGGAGAGGAGGTGTTGGAGTTGTTAAAATGCTTTAAGACAGATAAGTCCCCGGAACTTGATGGAATATTCCCCAGGCTGCACCATGAGGCGAGAGAAGAGATTGCTGAGCCTCTGGCTAGGATCTTTATGTCCTCGTTGTCCATGGGAATGGTACCGGAGGATTGGAGGGAGGCGAATGTTGTCCCCTTGTTCAAAAAAGGTAGTAGGGATGTTCCGGCTAATTATAGACCAGTGAGCCTTACGTCTGTGGTGGGAAAGCTGTTGGAAAAGATTCTTAGAGATAGGATCTATAGACATTTAGAGAATCATGGTCTGATCAGGGACAGTCAGCATAGCTTTGTGAAGGGCAGATCATATCCAACAAGCCTGATAGAGTTCTTTGAGGAGGTGACCAGGCATATAGATGAGGCTAGTGCAGTGGATGTGATCTATATGGATTTTAGTAAGGCATTTGACAAGGTTCCACACGGTAGGCTTATTCAGAAAGTTAGAAGGCACGGGATCCAGGGAAGTTTGGCCAGGTGGATTCAGAATTGGTTTGCCTGCAGAAGGCAGAGGGTGGTGGTGGAAGGAGTACATCCAGATTGGAGGATTGTGACTAGTGGTGTCCCACAAGGATCTATTCTGGGACCCCTACTTTTCGTGATTTTTATTAACAACCTGGATGTTGGGGTAGAAGGGTGGGTTAGCAAGTTTGCGGACGACACAAAGGTTGGTGGTGTTGTAGAGGATTGTCAAAGATTGCAGACAGACATCGATAGGATGCAGAAGTGGGCTGAGAAGTGGCAGATGGAGTTCAACCCGGAGAAGTGTGAGGTGGCACACTTTGGAAGGACAAACTCCAAGGCAGAGTACAAAGTAAATGGCAGGATACTTGGTAGTGTGGAGGAGCAGAGGGATCTCGGGGTACATGTCCACAGATCCCTGAAAGTTGCCTCACAGGTGGATAGGGTAGTTAAGAAAGCTTATGGGGTTTTAGCTTTCATAAGTCGAGGGATAGAGTTTAAGAGTGGCGATGTAATGATGCAGCTCTGTAAAACTCTGGTTAGGCCACACTTGGAGTACTGTGTCCAGTTCTGGTCACCTCACTATAGGAAGGATGTGGAAGCATTGGAAAGGGTACAGAGGAGATTTACCAGGATGCTGCCTGGTTTAGAAAGTATGCATTATGATCAGAGATTAAGGGAGCTAGGGCTTTACTCTTTGGAGAGAAGGAGGATGAGAGGAGACATGATAGAGGTGTACAAGATAATAAGAGGAATAGATAGAGTGGATAGCCAGCGCCTCTTCCCCAGGGCACCACTGCTCAATACAAGAGGACATGGCTTTAAGGTAAGGGGTGGGAAGTTCAAGGGGGATATTAGAGGAAGGGATTTTACTCAGAGAGTGGTTGGTGCATGGAATGCACTGCCTAAGTCAGTGGTGGAGGCAGATACACTAGTGAAGTTTAAGAGACTACTAGACAGGTATATGGAGGAATTTAAGGTGGGGGCTTATATGGGAGGCAGGGTTTGAGGGTCGGCACAACATTGGGGGCCGAAGGGCCTGTAATGTGCTGTACTATTCTATGTTCTATGCTCTACAGTAACAGGTGGCCAGGAGGGGTCGGCAGTTGGGCCCAGACAGTGCGGAGAGAGATGTCGCCCTGGACAGTAACACACGGCCCAGAAGGGTCTGCAGTTGGGCTCAGACAGTACAGAGAGAGGTGTCGCCCGAGACAGTAACACACGCCAGGAGCGGTCGGCAGTTGGGCCCGGACAGTACAGAGAAAGGTGTTGCCCGGGACAGTAACACACGCCAGGAGCGGTTGGCAGTTGGGCCCAGACAGTACGGAGGGAGATGTCGCCCAGGACAGTAACACACGGCCCAGAAGGGTCTGCAGTTGGGCCCAGACAGTACGGAGGGAGATATCGCCTGGTAACAGTAACACTCGGCCTGGAGGGGTCTGGACACTCCCTGGATTCTCAGTTCATTCACACTGCGTTAGTCTAATCCAACTGGATTATGACATCTCCCTTTCAGACTAGGGCAATTGCAGACTTCTCTTGTGCCTCCAACCTGTTTCTCTCCCCATTCCTGATAAATAATTGGAAGGAAGAATAACATTGATTTTCTGGTTAGATGGGTTGGTGTGAGTACACCCTGACCCTGTTTTGTGTTTAACTGGGGTTTTCAATGTTCAAAGTAAATTTATTATCGAAATATGCATATGTCACCAAATACTACCCAAGATTAATTTTCTGGCAGGTATTTGCAATAGGCAAAGAAATACAATAGAATCAAAGAAAATAGCTACACACAATTACTGACAAGCAACCAATATGCAAATGAAGAAAAACAAATTGCAAATACAACAAACAAATAATAGTAGTAATGATAAACAGTTAAATTAACAAATAATTCTGAGAACATGAGTTGTAGAGTCCTCGAAAGTGAGTGCATTGAGTGAAAGTGTGCTCACTGATTAGTTCAGTATTGTGGTGTGTGAAATTATCCATGCTGGTTTCGGAGCATGATGGTTGGAAGCATTGAGACTTAGAACACTTAATAATCAAATGTATTTGCATTGGAAGGTCTAATCTGTAGTTCTATCTGCAGTTTATATACCATCAGAGGCTGATTATAAGTGAGCACTTGCAACACTGTAGGATGTCATCTTCAGACAAGAAACAGCCCATCCGATACATTTCAAGTTATAGTCGGAGAATTCAACCAGGCTTGCTTGAAGAAAACTCTGCCCAATTATTACCAGCATATAACCTGTAGCACCAGAATTCCCAACATACTAGACCACTGCTACAATAACAAAAGAAATTCCTACCGTACCTTGTCCTGACGACATTTTTGTAAATTGGTCATTTGGCTGTCCTCCTTCTACCTCCATACAGGCAGAGCCTAAAGCAAGGCTCCAGAGATTACGACATCTAAGAGGTGGTCACAGGAGACAGAGTAACACGGTAACTACAGTAACACACAAAATGCTGGAGGATTTCAGTAGGCCAGGCAGCATCTATGGAAAAGCGATAGATGCCTGACCTGCTGAGTCCCTCCGGCATTTTTTGTGTGTTGCTTGGATTTCCAGCATCTGCAGATTTTCACTTGTTTGTGAAATGATTACAGGTTTGCTTTGAGTCACTTGATTGGGCTGCGTTGAAGGACTCATCTAGCGATCTGAAAGAACATACTATGGCTGTAATGGACTTTATTAAAACAGCTGTAGATGAGTGTGTCCCCACTAAGTCATTCAGAGCCTTCCCCAATCAGAAGGCCTGGATGAGCCATGAGATCTGAAATTTGATGAGGGCCGGATCAGAGGCATTCAAGTCTGGAGACCAAGAAGGCTACAAGTGGTGCAGGTTTGATCTCTAGAAAACCATCTCATGGGCAAGTGGAGATTTCAGACCAAACTGGAATCAGTGAGGGATTCTTGACAGCTGTGACAAGATTTGAATATTATCATCTCCAACAAAGTTAAATCAAGTGACATGGGGGACAGCAGGGCTAGGCTTCTAGATGAGCTCAAAGCCTTCCATCTTTGCTTTGACCACCAGAACATGGAGGAACCATTGCAAACCCCCATATCTCCCGATGATCCTTTGATCTCAGCACCTGAAACTGCCATGCAGACTGCCTTCAGGAGAATGAATCCAAGGAAAGCATCTGGACCAGATGGGGTACTTGGCCATGCACCAAAGACCTGAGTTGATGAACTGGCTTTCACTATTATTTTTAGTCTGTCCCTTTGGCAGTGTGTGGTATCCATTGACTTCAAGCAGGTTTCAATCACATTGTTGTCCAAGAAGAGTTTGGTGACCTGATTCAATGACTATTGTCCAGTTACACTTACATCCACAGTGAAGAATTGTTTTGAGATGCTGGTGATGAAACATATCAACTCCTGCCTGAGAGGCTTCTTGAATCCGCCCCAATTTGCCGTCTCATTGGCTCTTCACTCAACCCTGGAACATCTGGACTGCAAAGATACATATATCAGGATGCTCTGCTGATTACAGCTCAGAATTTAATGCCATCATCCCTTTAGAATTAATCAATAAGCTCCACGATCTTGGCTTCAATACCACCTTGTGCAATTGGATCCTCCATTTCCTCACTTGTAGACACCAGTCAGTTCAGATTGGCAAACATCTCCATAATATTCATCAGCACGAGTGCACCACAGAGGGCTGTATACTTAATCCCCTTCTCTACTCACTTTACACTTACGATTGTGTGCTTAAGCACAGCTCCAATACCATATTCAAGTCTGCTGATGACACTACTGTTGTGTGCTGAATCAAAGGCGGTGATGAATCAGCTTCCAAGGGGCAGAGTGCTGTCAGAACAACAGCCTCTCACTCAATACCAGCGAGACCAAGGAATTGATTGTAGATTTCAGAAGGAGGAAACCAGAGGTCCACAAGCCAGTCCTCATCGGCGGATCAGAGATGAAGAGCATTAGTAACTTTAAATTTCTGAATGTTTTAATCTCAGTGGATCTATCCTGGACCCAACATGTGAGTGCAATTGCAAAGAAAGCATGGCAGCACCTCTACTTCCTTAGTTCTTGTTTTCTCTCCCTCTCCCTCTAATATTTGTGGAATTTGATAGTGTTTCTGGGGCATTTTGTAAGAGCAATCTACTTAGCATCATTCCTCAAGCTAAATACCACTGGCTGAGTGAAAAGTATTTTGTTCCTTTTCTCTGTACCTTAAATTTACTTCCCCTGTTTCAGCGATTTCAACAAATTTCATGACATATACCCATGGCACTAAACCTGATTCTGACCCCTCCACTAATAGAAACAGATTCTCCCCATTTACAAAAGTGGAAACATTTTGCAATTTGGGTCTTCCTCTTGAAGACTTTATGTGGCTGTATTACTGAGTGCCGTGTATGCACTTTATACTTCATTGTCGCCAAACAATTGGTACTAGAACGTACAATCATCACAACGATATTTGATTCTGCACTTCACACTCCCTGGATTACAAATATTAAATATTAAAAATATTAAAAATAGTTAAATTAGTAAATATTAAAAATTTAAATTATAAATCATAAATACAAAATAGAAAAATGTGAAGTAAGGTAGTGCAAAAAAAAAAAAACGAGAGGCAGGTCCAGATATTTGGAGAGTACGGCCCAGATCTGGGTCAGGATCTGTTCACAGGAGGAATTCTGCAGATGCTGGAAATTCAAGCAACACACATCAAGGTTGCTGGTGAACGTTCATCAGCCACTTTGATGTGTGTTTGCAGGATCCGTTCAGCAGTCTTATCACAGTTGGAAAGAATCTGTTCCCAAATCTGGCCGTATGAGATCTTCAAGCTCCTGAACCTTCTCCTGGAGGGAAGAGGGATGAAAACTGTTTTGGCTGGGTGGGTCGTGTCCTTGATTATCCTGGCAGCACTGCTCCGACAGCGTGCGGTGTAAAATGAGTCCACGGACGGAAGATTGGTTTGTGTGATGTGCTGCGCCGTGTTCACAATCTTCTGCAGCTTCTTTCGGTCTTGGACAGGACAACTTCCATACCAGGTTGTGATGCACCCTAGAAGAATGCTTTCTACGGTGCATCTATAAAAATTAGTGAGTATGAGTCCTGTTTGGGATCCCTTTTGTACAGTACATGGCAAAGACTGCAGGATACGCCAGGAATAAATCCAGAGAAACAGCAATGTAAAATAAATGAGTGGGAATGCAAAGGGCTGGTCAGCAACAAAGTTTACCAAGTGATTCCCTCGGATGGCAGGACTGACATAAGTGGCATTGTTTGGTTAATTTGGCTTATATTTACAGAGTTTAGGGTCAGAGGAGATCTCATAGAAACGTGTAAGGTTCCAACACGACTTGACAGACTTGTTTCAGGGAAATATTCTTGACAGTAGACTGTTCCAAAGCAGCTTCAGGATTTGGAGGCCATGCTATATATAATGGAGATCAAGAGAAACTTCTTCAATCAGAGGCTGGTGAATCTGTAGGATTCCACACTTGAAGGCAGTGGTTTGAGGTTGGGCTAGATACATTTCAGAATTTCAGAGAGATTGAAGAACATGGGGAGAAGCTGGGAGCAGGTGATTGAGGTGGATCAGCCACACTCATGTTGGATAGAGGAACAGGACAGATGGGCTGAATGGCATCCTCATTTTCCCTAATTTTCTAAGCCTCCACTGTGTGCAAACCACTCAGCCTCTCACCACAGCACATGGTGTCACCCTGGGGAATCTACCAGGAACACAGATACAGGGGGAATGTATCCCACTCTCTCTCCCTCCCATAGTACACAGAAATATTGCCTGGGTTAATTTCAAATATGCTAGCCTGCTATCAGTTATACTACTTCTCTCTCAGTCGGACCGGGTAATTGATTCTGCAGTAACACCTAATGTAAACTTCCAGAATTGACACAAGTTGTGTCTGTGGAATGGACAGAAACACAACTCGATAAACTAGAGATGCTGTCACTTTACTGCAGGTTACCTTCACACCTAAACACCTCAGCCTTCAGCAGCAACCCATCCCTCTTCAGCTATGTCTTGGCAGTAGGTTCCCCAGTGAGGAGATCAATTAGTCTATTTGTTTTAAAATAAACAAATAGATATTCAAAAACTCTTTGTGTATAAACTTTTCTTGGGCTTCCAGTCGGGTACAGGTACAGGAAGCCCGAGAAGAGTTTATTTGTCATATACACTCGGAAAGCATTAGATCCTTTTTCTCTCTGTGTATTTAGCCATTTTTGAATTGAACCCTGGCAATGGGATTCACATCCATTCTGCACCATTGCCAGCAATCACAAACACCCTACAGTTGGTTGTCCGTTGTGTCCAATAACAACAGAAGACCTGTGGGGAGAGTTCTTAAAGTAGAAAAGCTGTTCCACTGGGGCAGTTCCACTTTCTTGACCTCTGAAGTCCGTGTCCAGTGGTTCAAGTGGTCATCACAAACTGGGGGCTTCCTTTGTCGCAGTAGATGGCCATGACTTATCTGTACCCTGTTACCTGCTTCACTCTCCATGAAGCGTTACAGAATTTCCTTCCTAGCCACTGGATCTCACTGTTGATCCCATCCACCCAGTCCACCAGAGCTGACTTCACATGCTTGGATAGGTATGTCCCTATCTCTCCGGGGTACGAGGCCCACTGGCTTCTCTCTCCTGGTTTAGCCCACCTGTAGAAACAGTGTACCGGGGTGTGGCCACTGTCGCATGCAGACAACTACTTAGTGAGACCTGAGTGTCTGGTGGTGTCCAAAGGTGACAGCGCTGCTCCAGAAAGGTCATGACAAGCCCTCTCACCAGAGGTGCAATCCCTGAACACCCCACACACCCACAAATACCCTAAACACCACTCTTAAATGGAACAGGAGCATCTGTTTGATGGGCAACCTGAGGACAGCATCTTCCCTGCAATTTCATCTCTGACAAGATCTACAGAAAGTCACTATGTAACACACTTCAGAATCCTGGCCCCTCCTCATTCCTGCCCCTCACAATAAGATTGCTGTTGCCACCTATGGCTCAGCAGGTAGAGTGACTGCCTCACGGTACCAGCTACCCAGGCTCAGCCCTGTCCTCTGGTGCTGTCTGTGTGGAGTCTGTACAATCTTCCAGTGACTGCTGGAGTTTCCGCAGGATACTCTGATTTGCTCCCACATCCCAAAGAAGAGCATATCGGTAGGTTAACTTGTCACTGTAAATTGCCCTGTGGGAGTGAGGTGGGAAAGGAATCTGGGTGAAGTTGGCAGGCATGTATGGGAGGCACGACACACTGAAATAACTGGGGAAACAGGATTAATGGGCTTGCTCAAAGAGCTGGCAAATACAGAATGGGCCAAATGGCCTCCTTCCACGATGTGAGAAAATGTAAGATGTATTTTAGGTTCCTTCTTTGTAATCCAAATCTCTGCAGAATGTTTAATACGGGTAGATACACTTTATTGCAATTGCAGAAAGAAGCTGCCATATACAAAATGAAATAAATTGCAACGTTCACACATTCTCTCCATTGGAATCGCAGTCACAAGGATCAAACTCATTCCCTTTACAAACCACCAGATCAGACTCAGTTCTGCTCTGCGTAACATTCTGGCATTTGTGATTTAAATGTGAGTTTTATATGTTAATAAGTCTTAACATCAAAAGAATCTTCCTCCAATTTCATAAAAGTGGGTCTCGGCCAATGAAGGGCAGTCACTATAATAATGCAGGCAACATAGCACAACAAGACTTCAAAAACAACAAAGTGTTATACAGTAACATCAGGGCAGGAGTGATGAAGTCCCACAGTGAGGGGTCGAAAGTGAGGGAATCCTACTTTGATCGGGCAGGAGTGAGGGAGTCCCAGAGTGACACGGGCAGGAGTGAGGGAGTCTCAGGTGACAGGGGCAGGACCGAGGGAGTCCCAGGGTGACGGGTGCAGGGAGCGAGGGAGTCCCAGGGTGATGGGGGCAGGAGTGAGGGATTCCCAGGGTAATAAGTGCAGAATTGAGAGGGTTCCATGATGACGTAAGCAAGAGTGAGGAAGTCTCAAGTTGACAAGGGCAGGAGTGATGATCCCAGTGTGACATTGGTGGAGTGCGAGAGTCTCTGGGTGATGGAGCTGAGAGTGAGGGAGCCCCAGGGTACCGGGTGCAGGAGTGATCGTCCCAGGATAATTGGGTTAGGAGTGAGGGAACCCCAGAGTAACAGTGGTGGGATAGAGGAAGGTCCATGATTACTTCAGCAGATGTTCTGACCAAATGAGCATCCAGGCAAAGACAAAACAAAGATATTGGGTTAGATTTTTAGGGCAAATTGAAATAACAAATGCTGCTCTTAATTAAGGTTTATAATCAGCAGGGTCTTTTCCAGCAAATCCAGTTTCATTTCCATTCCTTCTTTACTTATCCGATGTATCATTTATAGTTTGCTCTTTGGATGGTAGTTTTGTGGCATAGTACCACAGGAATATAGAAAACCCTGCAAAGATTCAAGAAGAAATTGGTATCGAGATGTTAAACATTATTTAGAATTTGTCTACACCTACGATTGAATCAGCCAGTTATTTTAGATACGAATAAAAATGAGACATATCAAGTATACCCTCTGGGTGACCATTAACTTAAAAAAAACATTCAGTTAATTACTCTCATTATTAAAATAAATAATTTAAACAATAAGTTAATAAAATTGCACAAGGACCAGAAGATTTGTTACAATTGTATAGCCACTAACTTACATATGTCACAATATACCTGATAAATCTCCCACTAACCTTGCAGGGAGTTTAAGATGCAAAACAGGTACATTTGAACCACGTACATTGGTCCATGTAAAATCAACGGCAAAGCCCACGTGATGCCCAGCAAATAACTGAGGCCGAGGACCGTCCACAGATCCTTCCACACAGATCTTGACATGGAATAGATTCCTTTTCTCATCTGAGCTAGCTTGACACAGACGGTGATTAGCATTGTCAGATTGCAAAGCCATATCATGCTGAAAAAGCCACAGTTTGTAACATAATGCACTTTATCATTTGTTATCCAGCACCTGTGAAAATATATAAACCATGAAGTATTCAATTTGCAGATTTGGTTTGGAATTAATTTCCCATTGAATCCAGTATCTAACCAGCTCCAACACTCTGGACTAATGTTTTAACACCACGAGGTCTCTGAACATAGAACATAGGCAAGCACAGAAACAGACCCTTTGTTCCACAATGCCTGTGCCAGCCCCGATGTCAAATTAGATTAATCCCACATCACTGCATGTGGAATATATCCCTCTACTCCTTGCCTGATCATGTACCTGTCTAAATGTCTCCAAAATCTTACCATCTTATCTACTTCCATCACCTCCCATAGCAGTATGTTCCAGGCACCTTCTACTCCCTGTGTCTAAAATCTTACCTGGTAAAGGTAAGCCAAAGGGTGGTGAATTTGTGTAATTTGTTGCCACATGCAACTGTGGAGGCCAGGTCATTGGGTGTATTTAAGGCAGAGATTGATAGGTTCTTGATTGGACATAGCATCAAAGGTTACGGGGAGAAGGCCAGGAACTGGGGTTGAGGAGGAGATACAAAAAAAGGATCAGCGATGATTGAATGGTGGAGCAGACTCAATGCACCAGATGGCCTAATTCTGCTCCACCATGTCTTATGGTGTAAATATCAATTACACTTTCATTCCCACATCTTAAATCTCTGCCCTCGGGTGTTAGATATTTCCATACTGGAAAAAAGTTCTTATTATCTACCCCATCTGTACCTCCATAATTTTATTTACTTCTCTCGGGTTGCCCCTTCAAACTCTGAGGCTCCAGAGAAAATAATCCAAGTTTGTCCAACGCTTCTGAGAGTTAATACTCTGTAACCCATGATACATCCTGGAGTATGTCTTTGCGCCCTCTGCAAAGACTCCACATCTTTCCTGTAAATGGGCAATCAGGATGGTGCACCGTTCTCCAAATGTAGCCTAACCAAAGTCTTATACCACTGCAAAATGACTTCCCAATTTTTATGTTCAGTGCCCTGACCAATCACTGAAAAGTGATATCTAGTCCAAAAATACATCTTGAAAAGAAAAAGCTTTAACTTACTCCTTTCTTTATATTTCAGGTCCATCATTTGTGACAGGGGTGGGGAGGGAAGAAAATTAGTTCATTGAAGTGAATTCATGGAAAGTTGATAAGTAACCTTCTCCGATAACATGCCACATACTGTTCCGCATCTAAGTCACTGCAACCATTTATCTCCTTTGTCCATGGAAAGGAAATGGCAAACATGGTATGATGTTTCTCCATCTAATACTGAGTTACTGAAGAATAAACTCTAACTCTATCCAAAGGATGTTGATGCTTTACCGGCCTACTGGTCACCCTCCAATGTCTCTCCATGATAAAAAGTGCCAGTGAGATGTTTGATTGTTGGGGACAACATAACTAATCTGAACCTGTTTCCCACCATCTAATGCCCAATGTCAGCTGACTCAGAACCTCAGAGCACCCTTGCCTGTTTGGCTCGATGCACATCTAGCTCAGCTGAAATTCTAGTCACAGACTGAGCAATGGAGATAAATATCAACATTATTGCTGTTGGCATGGTTAACAAGACCTACATGGAAACAGAGCTGTGAATGTCCTGCGTTTTGATTTGAAACCGTCCATAATTGTTCTTGTCCACTGCAATGCACAAAGACACCACCACAGCAGGGATGCCTGTCAATAGAAGAAAATGACATGTATTCATCCTGTTGTCGTCACATATAATTCACTATGTATGCTGTTGAGAATATTAAGCTGTAATTGCTTTATCGATTGGAGGTTTGGTATTGTGATGAATTATTTTCCAATTATTGCATTCAATCCATGTCCAGGAATAGCAGATGAAAGATGAAGAATAATAACATTTAAAAATCATACTTTAAATGTATTGTTGATTTGGCACCAAACTTTGAAATTGGATTATTCTTGCAAATTCCCCAGTGACAGTCATAATTCAGCCCCAGTTACTGTTGAATGATGGGCCATTACGTGACGCAGACCACAATCTCAACAAAAATGGGTTAGATGTGCCCAAAAGTTCTTGTCCAATCTTGGATCAATTTCAAATTCCTGGAGACAGGGTCATTAATATAGAAATAGGTGATGATGTGTCTGATCACATAATTACTGAGTCAAGATCATGGAATTCCTATGGCAGAAGAGTTACATCTGGGAACAAGGCTGAGGAACTGAAAATCTTCTTCAGTTTTGCCTGTGTTATAATGGGAATGTGCACCAAATACACACCTCTCCCGTCACTATCTTTGCAGTAGGGTAAATAGAAAAATGTTAGAACCTGCAGTGAAAATGTTAGGGAAAAACTGTTGGGAGGGAGAGGGGAAAGAGAATAATAAATAAATAAATAAATAAATCTCAAACAAAGCAGTGTCAGAATCTCAGGAGAGAGAGAAAAAATATTGACATGAGTGGGAAGCAGCTGAAATACAGAACCCAAGGCAAGGATATGGTCGGATGACAGCAGGCAATGATGTCAATCAGCTTTTCTCTCTGAATATTGTACTATTACCAGTAATGATACAATGATAGGAAACAAAATGCAGAACAAGTTAATGAAGGACTAATGTTTGGAGCAACTCAGTAGCAAGTAGCACCTTCCATGAAATGAAGTTAGTTAGGGCTTATAATGTTATAACTGACACCAGCTCCAGAAATGGGAGATATATAGGTCTCATGATGGTGCTGTGTTTAGGAGTACCAATGCCCAATTGACATCAGACACCTGTCCATCTTGTAATATTTAGAAAAAAAATTCTACTGGACCAACTGATGTCCAATGTATAAAGCACCGAGTGTTCAAGAGAAAGTGAAATACTGTAAATGACCTGACACTCACCCCAAACCATCAAAGCCAGTTTTTGTATGTAGCGTTTGACATAGATGTTGAACACTTTGATTAGCATCAAGTAGAGATGAAGTCCTTCAATTGCCATCCATGTTAAAGTGCACAGTAATGAATAGTGAAGGAACACAGCGATCGTCTTACAGACACCATCAACCATCAGCTTACTAATCCACTCATTGGTCAGGAAACTCGTATTCAGTAGAAAGCAAGCAATGCAGAGGTTAATGTGGATCTGGGTGGTGTGATCACCTTTATTCTTCCTAAAGCAAAGAGACAACCAGATACCAACATTGTGAACTACAGTCATACTTCAAGAACCTTTCTGATCCTACAGAGATAATATCACATGGAAACAGACAATTCAGCTTTACACAACCATTTTAGTCATTTTCAAAGGGCTTGGTGACTGTCAGAACAAGAGGGAAGTTACTGTGGGAACGGTGGTGGATGGAGAACCAGGATTCAGAACTGTATTTACAGAAGGGACAGTCTGAATTCCAGGCAGAAACGTCTTTCAACATTGACTCTGAATGTCCTTTTCCTGCCATTCTTCCCTTCTCCTTCTCCTGCCATTGCTTCCTCTCCTCCCCTGCTTCTGCCCCTTTTCTCCTCTCCCTCCCTTGCTTGTGTTCCCCAGCCCTTTGAGACTCTCTGATTTGAGAGGCTGAGCTGCATTCTGTAGAGTGCAGTGACCACGAGCCACTGTGGTGCCGAGCTCCTCCAGACTGCTTCACACACTGAAACGCTTCATCAGCACGCCTGGAGCTATCACCGAGGCTTTTGTTGTGCTTTGTGGATCCACACTGGAATCAGGAGCCAGGTGGTAAGGGAATCGATCACCCCTTTGGTTTAACAGTGACCCAGGAAAGGGGGGGCACAGCTGGGTTACAGCCGATAGAACACAAGGAGTTAAGTTTCATCTGGTACCAGTGATGTTTGCACCTCAGTCAGTGTTCATGACAATGAATAGCACCCTGCCTCAGCAGTAAGCCAGAGTCAGTGTACAACAACTCTGCTGTACTAGGGTGTCACTGATTGTCCTGGCATGGTGAAATGTGTTTGGGAAGCACTTGATGGTGCCAAGAGGCAACTTCTGTCAAGGTCATGTATCAGACTTAACTGTTTTTAGGCTTCATAGGAATAGATGACAGCTGGTGACACACAGGAGTTAACCTTCACCAGGCACTGAATATGTTGATACTGCTGAGCTAGGATGCCGTTGACTGGCCGTGAGATGGACCAGCATCTCCAGTTTTTCTGTTCCCTAATGGTCAAATGATGTACAATCTTTCCCAAGGCACTGATTGATTCCCTTTCCACCCAGCTCCTCAATCCAGCGTGGATTACCTCAATTAACGTTGTGCATCCAGTAAGTAATGAGCATTCAGCTTTTCACACTGAGGACACCACTGTCAACACGCTTCTATTGTAAAAGAATCAGCTTAGCTGTCAACTGGTTGGTAAAGTACTGTTGGAGCTGGGTAATCTGTAGTTAGTGTCAGGGTCATTGTTGGGTAATTTGTAGAGATAGTTAGTGATGGTGTGAGTGATGAATAATCAGTGGCCATTTCTTTACTGCTCCATGGAGGGATAATTAGAAGGTTCACAGAAGAGACTGATCTGTGAAACACACAAGCTGCTGTCTGGACTGAGGTTACGACAGGGTGCAGTTTGATCAGTGATACTCCCACAGAACTCACTGGATGGGGTCACTCACATCATCACACTGTAAAGGAATACTGTGATGGCTGAGAAGACGGCAGAGATTGCACAGCCAGTCACTGTGATGTACGTTAATGATATCACATCTTTTTCATCCAGCGTGTTGTTGTCCAGGCGTAAATCCTTTGAGAAATAATGGTGATTGTGAGCAATGATTAAACCTGTTCTCAGTCTGATTTGTCTATTCCTGGAGGTAATTTAAATTTTTGAAAATAAATTTGGTTGAAAATTAACAATGCCTGAAATGCGTCTGATGTAAACTTGAACTATTCCCAGGAAATAGGTGCCCCAGATAGCAGATCTGAACACATCTGCTGTTCATGCTGAGATGAGGCCACATCTCTCAGTGAATAGTTTGGTCACACAAGGGGACGCATGGAATCTATCACTGCCATCTGGTGCAGTGTCTACAGATACACCCCAAGCTTTTTTAAGGTTCCCTGTTCCTGCAGTTGGGAATCATCACTTGAATTCTCCACCAGGACAAGGCTTGCACAGGTTGTTAGACTGCATTGATTTCACAGGGAATTGTACATCAGTGGGTTCGGAGGCAAACAGGAAGTTGAGTTACTTTTTTAAATGGTTCTGTTTTCCTACCAACGTATTTAGCACACAGTTATGTGTCAGTATTACGAAGCACAAGATTTATGTTTCCTTGCTGTATGACCCCATGATCACTGCTGTGCCCATTACTGAGCAGGGGCACAGAGCTGCTCAGGTTACCCACCAAGTGCATACGTTTGCTGTACCATTAACCATGTAGGTGCCAATTCTCAGAACTGGAATGACTTCATCCTGACCAGGGAAGGGAGATTGATTATGTGTGCAATGTGGTGAGGAGACTTACACAGGGTGACTTGGTGAAGCAGCTGACCTTGAGGACTTTGAAGGACAAATAGGACTGGCTGAAGATGAACTGTTGAAAAGAAGGAAGAGGGCAGCTCAGTGTCAGAGCTAGCAGATCCTCTGTCTGGTAGCTGTAGTGACCCAGGTGCAATCCTGACCTTGAGTAATGTCTGTGTGAATTTTACATGCTCTTCCTGAGGCCACATGGGTTTCTACTGGTCCCTCTGGTTTCCTCCCTTGTTCCAAGGTCCTGCAGGTTGGTTGGATATTGCAAATTGCCCCAATGTGTAGGTGAGTATGTAGGACCTGGAGGAGTTTTAGGGCACATGGGGAGAATCTGGGGGGATTTGGGGGGTTATGGGGAGAAAATAATGAGATTATTATAGGTTGGTGTAAATGGGTTCTGGGTGGTCAAATCAGAATTCAACTGAATAGTCTGTTGTGTGCTGGAGAAATGAACGATATAACTCAATGAAAGATAAAGGGACAGACAGTTATGCCTCCTACAGGTGACAGACACACTGTTATCCTTATCTTGGGGGCAGTGGGGCAACAAGTATAAAACTTACCAGCAGCACAGCAAAGAAGGTGAGGTGGTCACACACACAAATGGTTTGATGACCCTCAACTGTTGTCTTACAGCCCATGGAATTCCAGGAGTCTGAGATGTTTTCTGTAACGTTAATTCAAGGTCTAAAGATTACACTGTAAGTGTGGTTTCCAACACTGACTGAAATTTTTGAACTGGTTCTCAGCTTACCGTTGTCATTTTCAAACAAGAATACACATCGATGTGATCCATTCTGAAGTATATGGATTTATTTAGTTAGTTTGTGTGTTACCAGAAACCTGTTGCAATGACTGTTTAGCAATGTATGTACCATTGTGGGCACCAGGGTCTGTACAAAAGAGTCCTAGTGCTACAACAGAACTAAACTGTTGATTGATAAGACTGTACAACTGAGCTGTCCCACTTGTCTGCTTAACTCTTTTTACTGTGATGTAAAGATCAGCAATAATGTTACCTTCTGATGTTGTTGAAAGACAGAAAACAAATTCAAAAAAGTCTGAAAAAATTGAGAGAAGTTCTCAAAATACTAATGGTGAATCTCAGAGTTGGAGTTCTATCAGGGGTGGCACAGTAGAACTGCTGCCCCACAGCTCCAGATACCTGAGTTTGAATCTGGCCCCAGGTACCCTCTGTGTGGAGTTTGCAGGTTCCATCTCCGACCATGTATATTCCCACCAGATGTTCAGGTGTCCTCCTACATTCCAATCTCATGCTGGTTGGCAGATTAATTGGCCTTTGTAAATTTACTATGTCTTCACGTGTGTTGTAGAATCTGGAGGTGGCCAGGAAATGCAGAGGAGGCTTGACCCAAAAGCAGAGTGGTGGAGACGATTTAGCAGTAAATGATATTGTACTAATGAACTACAAAATAACAGGCCATGAGGAGCCACAAAACAAGAGAGAACTGATACTTAACACACCAAGGAAACAGAATATGGGAGCAACAGGATGAGGCTGGCTAGTTTCATGGGTGAACAAGGACAGGGGATGAGTGCTGGGTTTAAATAGGCTGCAGGTAATGAGTTGGAAATGAGTGACAGGTGAGTCCTGTTAGCTGGTTGGAGACTGGAGGAACCTGTCTGTGCAGGCCAGATGGGGGTGAGCTACTGAGAATGTGGGAAGGACAAAATATAGGAGAAATGTGGAATAGTTGATGACTGGTGCAGACATTGTTGGGCAAAAGACTTGTTTCTTTGATGTATCTCTCTAACTTCATTCCACCCAATGCAATTATAAAGTGGAATTAGATGTCTTGTTCAGTGCTGTCATATTGTTCCTGCTTTACTGCACTGAAGTATCAGAATTGGAGCCTCAAACTGCACCCGAACTGATTCATATCAATTTGAGTATGTTAATGTTAACAATGCATCAACAATAATGTGCACGGATAGAAATTGATTCAACAGCTCAGATGTATGGGAATTAAATAAAACCATCAGACCTTAAGACATTGAAGCAGAATGAGGCCATTTGGCCCATCAGGTTTGTTCCACCATTCCATCATGGTTGATTTATGATCCCTCTCAATCCCATTCTTTTGCCTTCTCCCTGTAACCTTTGATGCCTTGGCTAATTAGGAACCTAACAACCTCTGCTTTAAATATACTCAATTACTTGGCCTCCACAGCTGTCTGTGACAATGAATTCCACAAATCACTAGTGTCTGGCTAAAGTCCCTCATAATCTCTGTCCTAAATGGACATCCTTCTATTCCTGGGCTGTGCCCTCTGGTCCTAGATTCACTCACGATAGTAAACACCCTCTCCACATCTTATTTAGGCCTTTCAATATTTGATAGGTTTCAATGTGATCCTCCTTCATTCTTCTAACCTCCAGTGAGTGCAGGCCCAGATCCAGCAAACACTGCTCATACGTAAACACTTCCATTCCCAGAATCATTATCGTGAACCTCCTTTGGACTCTTTCCAATGCCAACAGATCTTTTCTTAGATAAGGGGCCCAAAACTGCTCTCAAAATTCTAAGTGCGGTCTAACCAATGCCTTATAAATCTTCAGCATTACATCCTTGCTCTTATATTCTGGTCCTCTCAAAATGAATACTAACATTGCATTTGCCTTCCTTACAACAAACTCAACTGCAAGTTAAACTTTAGGGAATCCTGTATAAGGGCTCCCAAGTCCCTTTTTGAATTTTCTCCCTGTTTAGAAAATAGCCTTTTAGTCCACCCACGAAAGTGCATGACCATGCACTCTCCTGGACTATATTTCATTTGCCTACTTTTCCAATCTGCCTAATACTTTCTGCAGAATCTTTGTTTCCTCAACACTCACTGTCCCTCCACCTATCTTCGTATCATTTGCAAACATGGCCACAAAACATTAATTCCATCATCCAAATCACTGACATGTAATGTGAGAGGAAGCAGTCACAACACCAAGCCCTGCAGAAAACCACTAGTCATCGGGAGCCAACCAGAAAAGGCCTCCTTTATTTCCACTCTTTGTTTCTTGCCAGTCAATCTTCAATCCATGCTGGTATCTTTCCTGTAGTACCTACTACCTTATTAACCAGCCTCATGTGCAGCACCTTGTCAAAGACCTTCTGAAAGTCCAAGTAGACAACATCCACTGACTTTCCTTTGTCTATCCTGCTTGTTACTTCCTCAAAGAATTCCAACATATTTGTCATGCAAGATTTCCCCTTAAGTAAACCATGCTAACTTAGGGGTACTTTATCATGTGCCTCTAAGTACCCCTAAACCTCATTCTTAACAATACAATCCAACACCTTCCCAACCACTGAAGTCAGGCTAATTACCATATAATTTCCAATCTTTTGCCTTCCCCCACCTCCACCATTCTTGAAGAATAGAGTGAAATTTGCAATTTTCCAGTCCTCCAGAAACATTCCAGAATTTAGTGATTCTTAAAAGATCATAACTAGTGCCTCCACAATCTCTTCAGCGACCTCTTTCTGAAACCTGGGGTGTAGTCCATCTGGTCCAGGTGACCTTTCTACCTTCAGTCCTTTCAGCTTTGCAAGCACTTTCTTCTTAGTAATAACAACTGCACTCACTTCTGCCCCAGACACTTTTGAATTTTAGGCATTCTGCTAACATCTTCTACAGTGAAGACTGATGCAAAATACTTGTTAAGTTCGTCTGCCATTTCTTTGTCCTTCATTAATACCGCTTCAGTGTCAGCTTCCAATGGTCTGATATCCACTTTTGCCTCACTTTTACACTTTATATATCTGAAGAATCTTTTGGAATTTTGTTTTATCTTCTTGGCTTCTTTTCCTTCACATTTCATCTTTTCTGTCCCTATGCCTTTTCTTGGTTTTCATAAGCTTCTCAATCCTCTAACTTACTACTAATTTTTTGCTATATTATATACCCTCTCTTTTTCTTTATACTGTCTTTGACTTCCCTTGTCAGCCAGGGTTGTGTCATTCTCTCTTTACAGTACTTCTTCATCTTTGAGATGTATCTTTCCTGTGCCTTCTGAATTGCCCCCAGAAACTCCAGTCACTGCTGCTCTGCCGTCATCCCTGCTAATGACCCCTTTCAATCAACTTTGGCCAACTTGTTTCTCGTGCCTCTGTAATTCCCTTTACTCCACTATAATACTGATGCATCTCAGTTTATCTCTTCCTCTCAAACTGCAGGGTGAATACTATCAAATTACAAGACTTTTATAAGGTGGTTTATTAATACAAAGGAGCTGTTTACAGGTTGTTTTGATAGAATGAATTAAATGTGTAAATTAAATAATTAGCCAGGGTGGTTAATGTTTTGACTTAGCTGAACATTCTGAGTAGAAATACTGTACAAAACCATGTGGGTTGTTATAGTCTCTGTCTGGGTAATAAAGAAATAAACTTTAATTGACTGTAAGACCTTTCATCATTCTAGAACCATAGAAACCATAGAAACTACAGCACAGAAACAGGCCTTTTGGCCCTTCTTGGCTGTGCCGAACCATTTTCTGCCTAGTCCCACTGACCTGCACACGGACCATATCCCTCCATACACCTCCCATCCATGTATCTGTCCAATTTATTCTTAAGTGTTAAAAAAGAACCCGCATTTACCACCTCGTCTGGCAGCTCATTCCATACTCCCACCACTCTCTGTGTGAAGAAGCCCCCCTCCCAATGTTCCCTTTAAACTTTTCCCCCCTCACACTTAACCCATGTCCTCTGGTTTTTTTCTCCCCTTGCCTCAGTGGAAAAAGCCTGCTTGCATTCACTCTATCTATACCCATCATAATTTTATATACCTCTATCAAATCTCCCCTCATTCTTCTACGCTCCAGGGAATAAAGTCCTAACCTATTCAACCTTTCTCTGTAACTGAGTTTCTCAAGTCCTGGCAACATCCTTGTAAACCTTCTCTGCACTCTTTCAACCTTATTTATATCCTTCCTGTAATTTGGTGACCAAAACTGAACACTCCAGATTCGGCCTCACCAATGCCTTATACAACCTCATCATAACATTCCAGCTCTTATACTCAATACTTTGATTAATAAAGGCCAATGTACCAAAAGCTCTCTTTACGACCCTATCTACCTGTGACAACACTTTTAGGGAATTTTGTATCTGTATTCCCAGATCCCTCTGTTCCACTGCACTCCTCAGTGCCTTACCATTAACCCTGTATGTTCTACCTTGGTTTGTCCTTCCAACGTGCAATACCTCACACTTGTCAGTATTAAACTCCATCTGCCATTTTTCAGCCCATTTTTCCAGATGGTCCAAGTCCCTCTGCAGGCTCTGAAAACCTTCCTCACTATCTACTACAACTCCAATCTTTGTATCATCAGCAAACTTGCTGATCCAATTTACCACATTATCATCCAGATCATTGATATAGATGACAAATAACAATGGACCCAGCACTGTTCCCTGTGGCACACCGCTAGTCACAGGCCTCCACTCAGAAAAGCAATTGTCTACCACCACTCTCTGGCTTCTTCCATCGAGCCAATGTCTAGTCCAATTTATCACCTCTCCATGTATACCTAGCGACTGAATTTTCCCAACTAACCTCCCATGCGGGACCTTGTCAAAGGCCTTACTGAAGTCTATGTAGACAATATCCACTGCCTTCCCTTCATCCACTTTCCTGGTAACCTCCTCGAAAAACTCCAACAGATTGGTCAAACATGACCTACCACGCACAAAGACATGTTGACTCTCCCTAATAAGCCCCTGTCTATCCAAATGCTTGTAGATTCTGTCTCTTAGTAGTCCTTCCAATAACTTACCTACTACTGATGTTAAACTCACCGGCCTATAATTTCCCAGATTACTTTTCGATCCTTTTTTAAAAAACGGAACAACATGAGCCACTCTCCAATCCTCCGGCACTTCACCCGTAGACAGCGACATTTTAAATATTTCTGCCAGGGCCCCCACAATTTCAACACTAGTCTCCTTCAAGGTCCGAGGGAACACTCTGTCAGGTCCCGGGGATTTATCCACTTTAATTTTCCTCAAGACAGCAAGCACCTCCTCCTTTTCAATCTGTACAGTTTCCATGGTCTCACTACTTGATTCCCTCAATTCCATAGATTTCATGCCAGCTTCCTTAGTAAATACAGACGCAAAAAACCTATTTAAGATCTCCCCCATTTCCTTTGGTTCCGCACAAAGCCGACCACTCTGATCTTCAAGAGGACCAATTTTATCCCTTACAATCCTTTTGCTCTTAATATACTTGTAAAAGCTCTTTGGATTATCCTTCATTTTGACTGCTGGCAACCTCATGTCTTCTTTTAGCCCTCCTGATTTCTTTCTTAAGTATTTTCTTGCACTTCTTATACTCCTCAAGCACCTGATTTATCCCCTGTTTCCTATACATTTCATACAACTCCCTCTTCTTCTTTATCAGAGTTGCAATATCCCTTGAGAGCCAAGGTTCCTTATTCCTATTCAATTTGCCCTTAATCCTGACAGGAACATACAAACTCTGCACTCTCAAAATTTCCCCTTTGAAGGCTTCCCACCTACCAATCACATCTTTGCCAGAGAACAACCTGTCCCAATCCACGCTTTCTAGATCCTTTCTCATTTCTTCAAATTTGGCCTTCTTCCAAACCTCAACCCTAGGACCAGATCTATCCTTGTCCATGATCAAATTGAAACTAATGGTGTTATGATCACTGGAACCAAAGTGCTCCCCTACACAGACTTCTGTCACTTGCCCTAATTCGTTACCTAACAGGAGATCCAATATTGCATCCCCTCTAGTTGGTCCCTCTATATATTGATTTAGAAAACTTTCCTGAACACATTTTACAAACTCTAAACCATCTAGACCCCTAACAGTATGGGAGTCCCAATCAATGTATGGAAAATTAAAATCCCCTACCACCACAACTTTATGTTTCCTGCAGTTGCCTGCTATCTCTCTGCAGATTTGCTCTTCCAAGTCTCGTTGACTATTGGGTGGTCTGTAATACAATCCCACTAATGTGGCCATACCTTTCCTGTTTCTCAGCTCCACCCATAAGGACTCAGTAGACAAGCCCTCTAATCTGTCCTGCCTGAGCACTGCTGTAATATTTTCCCTAACAAGCAATGCTACTCTCCCACCTTTCATTCCTCTGCCTCGATCACATCTGAAACATCGGAACCCTGGAATATTAAGCTGCCAGTCCTGCCCCTCCTGTAGCCAAGTTTCACTAATTGCTACGACATCATAATTCCACCTGTCAATCCACGCCCTCAACTCATCCGCCTTCCCCACAATACTCCTAGCATTGAAATATATACACCTCAGAAGATTTTTACCACCACTCACCACTAGAAAGATTTTTTTCTGAATTATTGTCAAAATACTTACTTTCATATTTTTGCCATGATTAATCTTAATAGTCACACCACCCGTTAAATTCTGAATGCTTGTGTTTCCCACAGTAATTCCAAACACTTGGTCATTTAATAGTGTGTTATTATTTTCATCCTACAGAGAAATAAACCAAGAGTCCTTTCAGCAAGGTGCAATGTTGAAGAACAAAGCATCAGATATTTTTCACAATTTTCACTATTTTTAGAGATTTTTAACTTTGGACTATATTTTGCCCAATACATCTGGCCAAATTTGCTCCTCTGACTCTGGTGGACCATCACAAATTAGACTGAGATCTAGATTCACATGGCTCCGGCATTGTTTCAGAGTTTACTTTCTCCTAGGAACCACAAGGAAAGGCATTAACATGGGAGGTGGTGAGGTCAGGGGAGAAAATCATTCAAACTGAGGACTGACCACCACAGGCACCTGTCCCTTTTCAACTAAATGGTAGCAACGTAGGCTGACAACAATCTCATTTCATTTCAAGTGTAAATTTATACAGACTACAATGACACTTTTGAACAATTTACCTCAAACAGTTCGCTCTCATTAAATACGGTGAAAATGAGCCTTGAAAGGTCATTCTGTTGCTCTTCAGCTCTCTCAGATAGCTCAGCTGGAAGGATCACCTCGACATCAGCATCCTGATTATCGGTGGTTCGTTCACCCACCTATACAAGTCAAAGGGAAACCATTTCACCATTCACTCTGTGCTCTGTTGATAATAGGTGCAGAATTAACACCAATTGATCTGATTGTAAAGTAGGAAAGTCTTATAATCGTGGAGTAATACCACTTGCAAACAGGAACTTTGTTCCAACCATGGTGCCCATTAAGTTAGTCTCAATTTCTCACATTGGGCTGATATCCCTCTAAACCCCCTTATCCATGTACTTATCCAAATGTCTTTTCAATGTTATTGTACCTGCCTCAACCTCTTTCTTTGGTGTCTTAGTCCATAAATGTATCACCTTCTGCATGAAAAAAATTGCCCTTTAGGCCCCTTTTAAATATTTCAACTCTCAACTTAATCCCATGCCCTCTGCTTTTTAGTTCCCCTTTCCTGGGACAAAGACTGTGTGTTCACCCTATGAAAACCCATCACGATTTTATCTATCTCCATAAGGTCACTCATCAATCTCCTTCATTCCAAAGGGATAAAGTCCTAGCCTGTCCAATCCCTCTCAGGCCCTCCATCACAAAGAATAACACACTGATTTATCTTGATAGAAACATTTAAAAATGACACATAAATATCATCTGTTGCTTCTTTTAGGCAAATTTCATTTCTGTTTTGTTAATCTGAGAGACGTTTAATGAGTGATCTAAAGATTGGTTGTATATGTAGCTGCAGCATAGGTGGACAGCTTGTGAGTTCCTTGTACTTACCCACAGTGAATTAGCAATCAGTCTTATTTGTTGTTTTCTGGGGATTTCCTTTTTTTTCATTACTTTACAATCTCTGTATATTTCCATGCTGTCATTATTTAACTCTGTGCATTTATCTGACATTGTCATACATTTTCTTTTGTATCTGTGAAACCATAAGATATGAAAATGTATAAACAGTAATGTAATATGTGAATTTACTGTCTCAATGGATGGGAGTGTAATTTACATAATCTCAGTTCAGTCATTTCCACTTTAATCCCTTTCATTGCCTCACTCAGACCTTCATCAGTCATATTGATGAAAGGATCTACAATCGCATCAACATTAGTATAGTCATGTTATTGAAAGTGCAGGTGGGTTCCAGTGATCAGTGCATAATGAGCAGAGTAAAGTTTAACAGCACATCCTCACTACTGATGCTGCTACATTCACACACATACACACACAAACACGCAACAGACATAACACACGCCAAGCATACACCACATGAAGATACACACACTACATGAACATATCAAGTACATAAATGCACATACACACATACACAAATGTATACACATTTGTAAGCACATGTACATACACACACACACACACACACACACACACACACACACACACACACACACACACACACACACTCAACGTGCCCATCATTGGGATGGATCAATAACTATCATGGATCTTAACATAACATGACTATACGGCAAAATTACCAGATGCCCTTATCCAGACAAGGACCAGTAGATCTGTGGAATGAACAAAAATCCTCCCCTCTCTAAAGATGACAGTGTTTACACTCCCAAATTGATACTTTGATAGAACCTTCACACAGAAATATAGGTCTACAAATGCCTTGTCAGATCAAGTGAGTTATTTCTAACATCACCATCACTGTTTCTCAGATGAGTTGGTTGTTCTATCACATGTGCTTGAAGAAATTAGATCTATACACTTTGGATAATGTACATTGATCTTATTGAAATGGTTAAAGATCCAGCAGATACAGAAGATATTGAGATGTTTCCACTTTTCCATCAATGGGAGAAAATACAACAAGGGGATATAGTTACATAATTAGTTAATCTTGAAATTGAATTACATAGAAATGTTTTCCTGCAGAAGATGTAAATTTCTGGAATACTCTATCCTGGAGGTTGTTAGAGACTGGATCCCTGGGGATACTTAAAGAAGATGTAGATACATTTCTGAGGGAATAGGAAATTTAACGGTGTGGGGAACTAGCTGAGAAGAAGAGGCAGATTAGCCATGTTCATATTGAATGGTGGAAAAGGCTTGAAGGGCTGAATGGCTGATTATGTTCTTTGTGATAAAATAAGAGGATTTGTACATTCACTGTTGGAACAATTAGATCTCTGCAACCCACCTTACTGTTGCTCTGTGAGGACATCCATACCAACCACTGGCGGCATGGAACTAATACTTGTGCTTCGACCATAAGACCATAAGATATAGGAGCTGAAGCAGGCCATTCCGCCCATCCAGTCTGCTCTGCCTTTCAATCATGGGCTGATCCAACTCTCCTGCCTTCTCCCCATAACCTTTAATGCTCTGGCGAATCAAGACCCTATCTATCTCTGCCTTAAATACACCCAATGACTTAGCCTCCACAGCCAATGGTGGCAACAAATTCCACAGATTTACCACCCTCTGACTAAAGTAATTTCTCCACATCTCAGTTCTAAATGGACATCTTTCAATCCTGAATTCATGCCCTCTTGTCCTAGGTTCCCCTACCATGGGAAATAACTTCGCCATATCTAATCTGTTCAGGTATTTTAACATTCAGAATTTTTCTATGAGATCCCCCCTTCATTCTCCTGAACTCCAGGGGATACAGCCCAAGATCTGCCAGACGTTCCTCATATGGTAACCCTTTCATTCCTGGAATCATTCTCGTGAATCTTCTCTGAACCCTCTCCGATATCACTATATCCTTTCTAAAATAAGGAGCCCAAAACTGCACACAATACTCCAAGTATGGTCTCACGAGAGCCTTATAAAGCCTCAACATTACATCCCTGCTCTTATAGTCTATACCTCCAGAAATGAATGCCAACATTGCATTCGCCTTCTTTACCACGGACTCAACCTAGAGGTTAATCTTTAGGGTATACTGCACAAGGACTCCCAAGTCCCCTTGCATCTCTGCATTTTGAATTCTCTCCCCATCTAAATAATAGTCTGCCCATTTATTTCTTCCACCAAAGTGCATGACCACACACTTTCCAACATTGTATTTCAATGTTGGTCAAACATTTGGTCAAATGTCTTCTGCTACTGGCCACCAATCTGGATACGAGTGGAGCAGGATCCAGCAAGTATTTACTTCACTGCTTATCATAGAGGGCCTCCATATATAAGAACTCTAGCAAGCTTCTCCCTACGCTTTCTGCCGTCCCTTGTGAGTGTCAGTGCCAAGGGGCCATTTGATGGTGAGAAAACTTCATTGACCCTGATTGTACTGAATTCCCCTGTTCATGCATTTTCTGTTAGTGTTCAGTGAGCTAATATGAGGAAGCTGATGAATACACTTTCTCCATCCCCACCCAGAGCAATGGGAGCATTCTGACCAAATGAGGCTGGATCAAGGATCCTTCTTATAATGTATCATCGAGAGACTCATCCGCAGTGTTCTGGTCATTTGAATAATCTGCACTTCAGACTATTGTAAACAAGGTACAAAATATATCATAAATTATGAGAACACAATTCTGAAATTGTCCTATCTTCCTGATCACAATTCTTCAGCTGTAAATCTTTTTACTTCATATCTAACATCAGTGGAAAAAATAGTTCAATTAAAAATACTTCTTGTGACATTTCTTTTCAGAATTTGTTCGTTGATTGGTCTCCTTTAGAAAACCTGAAATGAAATGGTAGAAAACATTTTTGTAAGTATTTCAGAAATAATTTGTGTTCCTGTTGCTTTTTCCACCCATACTTTTCTCCTTTGTTAGCCAGTGATTAAGCAGGTCATCAGTTCTATAGAGGAAATCAATGTATTGTACTTGGCAGTGGGGGCAGGTTTACACAGAGTGCAATCTGTGCCAACTGCAAGGAATTGGAATTTGTTGGAGAAAAGAGCAAGATAATTAAGTTACTCAAAGTCGAGTAAGTGTTTCGCCAAAAATACAGTGCTAAATTAAGAAAAAATTATCATGCATTTAATCACTAACCTAGAAGCTAACACAATAATAACAAAGAAAGAGCGGTTCAGTTAAGGATACAAATGAAAGATCAGCATCTTTATGAAAGGGAAAGGAGAGTAAAATATTTATGGCCGGGGAACTGGGAACTATTCTTGAAGATATGGGTATTTCTGCACCTTGTGTATCCGGATGCCATACTGCACAGCCAGTGCCTCTGATTGATCACACTCAGGTTTAAGATTCCTGAAGTCCCTGTGGAGCATGAGGGAGATTGACTAAATAATAAATGAGTGGTTGTTTGAAGGGTAGAAAGAGGTGTAAAACAGCAGCAGCCATTCTCAAATCAGTACTCAGCATTAGAGACTGATGGAGATGATGGCACCTTGGCAGATGACAGTTCAGATCATGGCACCATGGACAGTCAGACCACGTGGGGAGCACCACAATGGGTAAAACTGCAACTGTAGCCAGAAATACACTGAGAATTAATTTAACTGAAAAAAAAACAAATGTATGTAAAGGATCAGACAGTTACCGTGAAAAATGGTCATCCTATATACAGTGGTTGCTGAAGTCATCTGTATCGTTCTCTAAGCCCCTGCAGTATGACCTGCCCACAAAGTGTACAAATCCACAGAGAACCAGACACATGGTTCTACTGAGTTTGCATTCATCCCTCAATTCTCAGACCTTTGCTGCAGTGAAACTATTCATCAGCCTTTTACAATCCCAATAAACCCGGAACATTTCTTATGGTCAAACCACCAAACAGGGTAGCATTGCCTCAAGAACATATTTCACTGGGCTGGCTGGTAAAGTAACAGGATGGAGAATGGAGAGCGATATTTGATTATAGATTATTAAATCAGCTCACTCCAGTGTATGGCCGAACAGTCTGCTGTGATAGACAGCAGAGAATCAGCCCCGACAAATAATCTCCAGGAAGAAATTCATTGAGTGGAGTAGCTTCTGTTGGGACAAAGGACTGATGCAGCCATTAACATTATCTGAGAAACGAAAATGAATCCTGGGAAGGGAGGTTCTCCTATGCAGAGACACAGTGCACAAGATCTACATCTTCCATAAATTCAAAACTTGAGAGCTAATCTCTTTGAGATGTGTGAAATTCTTGAATGACATGCCATTGTAGAGCAAAAGAAAACAAACTGCTACAGCAGGGGTTCCCTACATTTTTATGGCATCAACACCTATCATTAACCGAGGGGTCCGTGGACCCCAGTTTGGGAACCCCTGTGCAAGAGGAACTCAGCAGATCAGGCAGTATCTGTGGAGGGAAATGGATGGTTGAAATTTTGGGTTGAGATGCTTTGGAACTGAAAAGGTACAGGGGAGATAGTTGATATAGAGGGGTGAAGGGAAAGGGCAGAGCAAAAGGTGGCAAGGGATAGGTGGGTCCAATTGAGATGGAGTGATGAGCACATGGAGGAGGCAAGTGTACAAAGAGAAACGAGGCTTGAAGGGAACAGGTGATGGAATCTGACAGGAGAGGCAAGTGGAGCATAAAACCCAATGAGGAAGGTGGGGAGGGGAGATGGGAACAGTGGGAGATTGAGAAACACTGGGAGGAGTGTGCACATGATGTGCAGATGGAGTGTGCAGAACACACGAAAGAAACAAGGTGAAAGGAGAGAGGTGGTTAGGTTAGATATGTGTAGAATAAAAGTAAATTTCCAGCATTTTCTGTTTTTATTTTAGATTTCAGAGAAGCATCAGCAGTCTATTTTTTTATTTTTATTGGCAGCAGGAGTAACTGCTGGAAGTTGCATCTGGAATCATAGAACGTATTCCATGGCTTATTTGATTTGTTAAAATGAATATCCTATTGATCTCTCAAACACAGCTGTAAATGTTGCCCAACGCACTCCCGAAAATTCCAGTGTTTTTGTGAACATAATGATTTACTCTTGCACAAAAGGAGGACATTTGGCCCATTGGGTAAATACTATCTCTCAGGAAATCAATGGTGTACAATGGGGTAATAAATAGTAGACTAACACATCTGGCCAAATTGCAAATTAAAAACTGGCAACTTCCCTGATTCCAAAGAAAGTGATTGAGCAGAAACATTAATTTCATGGATCTCTTCACAGGAAATGTCCCTCCTGTTGGCCAATATTTTCTGTTTTTATTTTGGCTTTTCACCATCTGCAGCATTGTGATTTTTTGGTGCAGATCCAGACACTCTGGTTAAGGATTTGGGAAGAAGGAGAGAGGCCCAGAGTTTGCTGGGACTGTAGCAGCAATCTTTGGTCGTGTTGAGTGACAGTGGGAGGGGATCACTCAGGAGATTAGTGTGTGAAAAAGCACTGATGATATGCTGCATTGTAGGAAAGATTCAGTCACCTTACATACATGGTCACAGTTGGTGAGTAGATGGATCCCACCTGCCAACCAGAACACCACTGACCTCACATGTTCTGCACCATACACCAAAATGCCTGAGGTGGGATCTTACTGCACAAATATAGAGGTCATTTTCCTCAGACTGCAATCAATTCCAAAAGTATTTTGTTCTGATTTACTTTGATAAAAATCTGTGGCTGAGAAAAGAGATTCATAATGGCAAGATATTTGAACTTTCCTGAATCTGTGATTTGGTATTCATCATTAATTTGGTTAAAAGGGAAATGGAACTGAAAGGATTCAAAGTGCTGAAAGTTTCTCATGATGTTAAAAATTTAAGTTGCTGACCTTGGCACTCCTCCTCCATACAGTGATATATGCAACAAATACCTGCAGAGACAGAATTAAAGAGCCACTGTTACGGAGTTACTGCAGAGGTTACAGCCCAGGTGCAGAGGGAGAGACACTGGAGCCAATGAACAGTTCACTGACATGATAAGACTGCGCAGAACTAAAGGAAAGACAATAAACACTGGGCCAATAGGTCCATTAACCAGAACTCTCAAACTGAAAGTTAATGCTGATATTGCAACGAAGAATCAATAACTTAATATTAAATAAGTACTGCTCCTTTACAGCGTCAGTTAAGCAGTAGACTTCTTTTCCAGAACAAGGACGGAGGCAAGCAGGGAGCATAGATTTTGCTGTGCTTTTGGTAAAGTCTCAACAAAACTGGAATGAGAGGCAGGGAGTTAAATACCACCACAATGAAACACCAATTGGCTGGAACGTGCATACTCACGAGTGTGATTGCTGAACCCATTCCACAGTCTGCCTGTTTGGGCACATAGACCCTGTAGGAGAGTCTGTGGTTGTGACAGGGTTCCCCTCCCTAGGTGCAGCTCCCAAGGTGCTAGAGACTGGTGCCTGCTGAAATTCCGGCATGAGAGACTTGTCCAGGATGACATGGATCAGAACCAAACAACATTCCTGAGGGCCAAACCCCTTACAAGCCATGCATCCAGCAACATGCCAGGAGTCACAATATAGAATAGACAAAGGAATGGGAAGAAGAGGAAGGAGGGATAATTGGAGCTGGGGATGGGGAGGGAGGTAGTCATCGGCTTGAGTTGGGAAACATGCAATGATGGGTGGATCTTCATTGACGAAGATAGGTGCCATGTATATGAGACCTTGTTGACAGCATTCTCCATTATGCATGGTCCCACATAGAATGGGGCCAACCTGCGGCTCTCAACTTCCAAGGGAAGATCTCTAGATATCAGCCAGACTTTCTCTCCCGACTTGACAGGCCTCACCTGTCGGCAGAGCTGATCAGTGTGCTGGGCACGTTGTTTCTGAGTGTGCTACAGAGAATCTATCAGCCAACTCCACGTGCGCTTATAGTGTTCGACCAAATGTTCAGCAGCAGGAACTCCCATGTCAGTCTCTTGATCAGGAAAAAGTGGTGCCTCGAATTCCTCCTGGCATTTCAAGGGGACATGCCAGTGGAGGATAACTGGAGGTTATTTTGGGCAATCATTCCCCAACCAATTGGGAGCTCCCAGGATGTGGGGCTAGAAGAGACAAGGCAGTGCAGAGTTGTCTCCAGCTTCTGATTCTCTCTCTCAGTCCTGATTAGACACTATATCCTGAGGGAAGCTGTGCAGCCTGTACACATGCTGAACCATATGGGTGGCAGTCTCACGTGCCAACAGGGGCTTAGGGAGAGCGATGAAGTGGACAGCCTTGGAGAGCTCTTTCACAATCACCAGAATGGTAATGTTTCCATCAGATGGGAGCAGACCAGCGATGAAATCCACAGAGAGGTGGGACCAGTGGCACTGAGACACAGGCCGTGAGACACAGACAGTGGACATAACAGATCTGCAGTGTGTTGGTGTGACGTCCTGTTCTGGGCACAAGTGCGACAGGCTGAGACAAAGTCATCGACATTCTGGGATACAGATGGTTGCCAAAATCATCTCTTGATAAATTCCAGGGTCCTTTGAATTTTAGGATAACCAGCTAGATGGGAGAACTGACCCCATTCCAACTCTCTGAGGCACACCCTGGCAGAGTCAAGCAGCTATTTGGAAAATTCCCCACCTGGATTGGCAATGCCGTAGTTGTATGGCTGGTGTGTTGACAGGAAGGTGCCTTCTTACTGAAGACCTCAAGAAGGTCAACATATTCAGCCAGAACAACAGACAGGTCTACACTACCAGTTGGCACAGAAGGGGATACGTTGGCAGGGGCTTGAGCGGATATAGACATATAGACATGCTGATCCCCACTCTTGGAGCACTGTTCTGTCTATCTGTCTATCAGTAGGGAGCATTAAATGATTAGGGGAAGATGCTTGCAGGGAACACCAGTTGGTTGAATGTGTATACTCATGAGCGTGATTGCCGAGCTCAGTCTGCAGCCCACCAGCGAGAACACAGACCCTATGGCAGTGTCTGTAATTGTGAGAGCAGCACTGTGATTCCTTGGGAAAGTCATGCATGTCCAGTTGCTACGTGGGCTAGGTTCACAAACCCATAGAATTTATATCTGGACAGTAGCAGGAGATAAGGGGATGACCAAGGAAAACTGACATTGAGTTGGATGGTCAATGATGATCTCAATAATTGGCAGAACGTGGTCTAGGAGGGGAGTAGACATCCCCTGTTGCTCGCACTCTTTTTTCCATACATTCTATGTTGTACAGCACGTGTCCACGTGTGCTGTCAGGTGAGCAGGTGTCCTGGGACTGAACTTGTATTTGGTTCTGTTTAAATGCAATTCTTGCAATTCCAGAGCACAATGCACAGTTTTAAAAAGCAGCAACTTTTTGGAATCATTCGGCATAGCAAGAGATCTGTGGCAGCCATCTTTGGTCATGTTGAGTTACAGTGGGAGGAGATCGCTCATGGGATCAGTGGTGGAGTGAGGCACTGAGGACATGGCGCGGTGTGGAGAAGAGTCAGTCACCTCACACATACGGTCACGGTTGGTGCGCAGATCGTAGGATCCCACCTGCCAACAAGAGCACCACTGGCCTCACACTGTCTCTGGGCCATGTACCATAATGTCTGATAGAGGAACTTACTGCACAAATATAGATGTCATTTACTCACATTGCAATCACTTACAAACTATTTCACTCTGATTTACTTTAGGTAAACATATAGCTTTTAAAAGAGATAAATATTTGCAAGATTTGTCAATTGTGCACATTTTCTCTATGTGCATATTGGTATTTCCCATAAAATTTGATAAAAAGGAAAAATTTTGAATAGCTGGAATCTCTTCCTTGCTGTTAAAATTTAAGTTTCTGACCTTTGTGTTCCCTGGAATTAATCGATTTGCCATGTTCCTCTGCAGAAACAAAAAAGAAAGAACCATAGTTCAGAGTCATTGCAACATCGTCAATGCATTTTTTCCCGTTTTGCAAAGCAGGTTTACTCGATGATTACAGCTTCACGTTATTATAACTCTACAATATTTCACAATTCATACTATTTACAGTTAATAGTTTATAATTAAAGCACTGTTATCTCTATCCAGAATTCAGTTGGGCCCCTGTGACACCCATCAGTCCCAGAAGGTGCCCAGTGTAGACATAGTTGTCACGTTATTCTTTTCCCAGGGGCACACGTACATGGACGTAGGCGTGGAAAATTAGCAGGCAATCAGCTCAGGAACAACCCTCAACCACCCGCTGCCTGGATCTGTGAATGGCCACCTTGACTCCTGGGTGAACTCCTGGGTCTCATTGCACTGTGGGAGTTCAGTCACTGATATATTCAATGTACAAATCAATAAGAGAGGCAGGATTTATGAACATTTGGAGAGGTATAATAGGATTAGGAATAGTCAGCATGGCTTTGTCAAGGGCAGGTCGTGCCTTACGAGCCTGATTGAATTTTTTGAGGATGTAACTAAACACATTGATGAAGGAAGAGCAGTAGATGTAATGTATATCGATTTCAGCAAGGCATTTGATAAGGTACCCTATGCCAGGCTTATTGAGAAAGTAAGGAGGCATGGGATCCAAGGGGACATTGCTTTGTGGATCCAGAACTGGCTTGCCCACAGAAGGCAAAGATCAGTTGTAGACTGGTCATATTCTGCATGGAGTTCGGTGACCAGTGGTGTGCCTCAGGGATCTGTTCTGGGACCCTTACTTTTCGTGATTTTTATTAATGACCTGGATGAGGAAGTGGAGGGATGGGTTAATAAGTTTGCTGATGACACAAAGGTTGGGGGTGTTGTGGATAGTATGGAGAGCTGTCAGAGGTCACTGCGGGACATTGATATGATGCAAAACTGGGCTGAGAAGTGGCAGATGGAGTTCAACTCAGATAACTGTGAAGTGGTTCATTTTGGTAGGTCAAACATGATGGCAGGATATAGTATTTATGGTAAGACTCTTGGCAGCGTGGAAGATCAGAGGGATCTTGGGGTCCGAGTCCATAGGACATGCAAAGCAGCTGCGCAGGTTGACTCTGTGGTTAAGAAGGCATATGGTGCATTGGCTTTCATCGATCGTGGGATTGAGTTTAGGAGCCAAGAGGTAATGTTGCAGCTGTATAGGACCCTGGTGAGACCCCACTTGGAGTACTATGCTCAGTTCTGGTCACCTCACTACAGAAAGGATGTCAAAGCCATAGAAATGGTGCAGAGCAGATTTACAAGTATGTTGCCTGGATTGGGGAGCATGCCTTATGAAAACAGATTGAGTGAACTCGGCCTTTTCTCCTTTGGAGCGACGAAGGATGAGAGGTGACCTGATAGAGGTGTATAAGACGATGAGCAGCATTGATTGTGTGGACAGTCAGAGGCTTTTTCCCAGGACTGAAATGGCTGCCACAAGAGAGCATAGGTTTAAGGTGCTTGGGTGTGCGTTTAGAGGAGATGTCAGGGGTAAGATATTTTATGCAGAGGGTGGTGAGTGTGTGGAATGGGCTGCTGGTTACGGTGGTGGAGGTGGACACGATAGGGTCTTTTAAGAGACTTTTGGATAGGTACATAGAGCTTAGAAAAATAGAGGGCTATGGGTAATCCTAGTAATTTCTAATGTAGGGACATGTTCAAAACAACTTTGTGGGCCGACGGGACTGTATTGTGCTGTAGGTTTTCTATGCTTCTATGTTTTCTAAAAGTTTATATCACAACAGAGCCAGAGAATATGTGAGAAGGAGATAGAAACGGCTCTGGCTCCCTCCACACCCCCAACGTTTGAGTCATCAGCAAACTTACTAACCCATCCCTCCACTTCCTCATCCAAGTCATTTATAAAAATCACGAAGAGTAAGGGTCCCAGAACAGATCCCTGAGGCACACCACCGGTGTACGTCCTCTATGTAGAATTTGACCTGTCTACAACTACTCTTTGCCTTCTGTGGGCAACCCAATTCCCGATCCACAAAGCAAAGTCCCCTTGGATCTCATGCCTCCCTACTTTTTCAGTAAGCCTTGCACGGTGTAGCTTATCAAATGCCTTGCTGAAATCCATATACACTACATCTACTGCTCTACCTTCATCAATGTGGTTAGTCACATCCTCAAAAGATTCAATCAGGTTCAAAAGGCATGAACTGCCTTTGACAAAGCCATGCTGACTATTCCTCATCATTTCATGCCTCTCCAAATGTTCATAAATCATGCCTCTCAGGATCTTCTCCATCAGCTTAACAACTACTGAAGTAAGACTCTCTGGTCTATAATTTCCTGGGCTATCTCTACTCCCTTTCTTGAATAAGGGAACAACATCTGCAACCCTCCAATCATCCGGAACCTCTCCCGTCCCCATTGATGTTCATTTCCAAAGGCTTAGCAATCCCCTTCCTCACCTCCCACAGTAGCCTGGGTTATATTTTATCCGGTCCCAGTGACTTATCCAACTTGATGCTTTTCAAAAGCTCCAGCACGTCCTCTTAATGTCTATATGTTCAAGCTTTTCAGTCTGCTGTAAGTCATTCCTACAATCGCCAAGGTCCTTTTCCGTGTTAAATACTGAAGCAAAGTATTCATTAAGTACCTCTGCTACCTCCTCCGGTTTCATACACACTTTTCCACTGTCACGATTGATTGGTCCTATTCTCTTACGTCTTATCCTCTTGCTCTTCACATACTTGTAGAATGTCTTGGGGTTTCTTTAATCCTGCTTGCCAAGGCCTTCTCATGGCCTCTTCTGACTCTGCTAATTTCATTCTTAAGCTCCTTCCTGCTAGCCTTATAATCTTCTAGATCTCCATTATTACCTAGTTTTTTGAACCTTTCATAAGCTTTTCTTTTCTTCTTGACTATATTTTCAACAGCCTTTGTACACCATGGTTCATGTACCCTATCATCCTTTCCCTGTCTCATTGGAATGTACCCATACAGAATACCATGCAAATATCCCATGAACATTTGCCACATTTCTGCTGTACATTTCCCCGAGAACATCTGCTCCCAATTTAAGCTTCCAGGTTCCTGCCTGGTAGCCTCATATTTCTCCTTACTCTAATTAAATGCTTTCCTGCTCCTATCCCTCCTCAATGCTATGGTAAAGGAGAAGGAATTGATATCACTATCTCCAAAATTCTCTCCCACCGAGAGACCTAACACATGACCAGATTCATTTCCCAATACCAGATCAAGTACAGCCTCTCCTCTTGTAGGCTTATCTACATATTGTGTCAGGAAACCTTCCTGAACACACCTAACAAACTCCATCCCATCTAAATCCCTTGCTCTACGGAGATGCCAATCAATATTGGGGAAAGTAAAATCTCCCATCACGACAGCCCTGTTATTTTTATACCGTTCCAGAATATGTCTTCCTATCTGCTCTTCGATGTCCCTGTTACTACTGGGTGGTGTATAAAAACACCCAGTAGAGTTATTGACCCCATCCCATTTCTAACTTCCACCCATAGAGACTCAGTAGATAATCCCTCCATGACTACCTACTTTTCTGCAGGTTGATAGTGAAATCAGCTATGACCTCACTGAAAGTCAGGAGAGTCTCAAGGTGAACTTCTCCTACTCCTAATTCTTATTCTTTTCTTTTCTATCTTCTACCTCAAATACCCACCTACACTGAAGTAATACTGCACTTCCACTCAACAATGACTGTGGCATTATCTTATCCTTTATCCACATCCAGCATCACAGAGGATGTATTTCAAATTATGCACCCAACAGGCATAGACAGGTCTGTCACTGTATTATGCTGAGCACGGTACCAGTGGCCAGACTGTTATATGTCACTTGGGCACTGGGCTGGTAGTGACAAGTCATTCTTTAAACTGGAGTGCACTACAGCTAGACATGGGTTGTTGCTGTATAACAGGTGTATCCAAGACTGGTGAGTACAGTTCAGAATCTGCACACAAACGAGAGAAAATCTGCAGATGCTGGAGAACAAAACAACACACACAAAATGCCGGAGGAGCTCAGCAGCCAGGAAACATCTATGGAAACAAGTGAACAGTCGATGTTTCGGGCTGAGACCCTTCATCAGGACCCTGAAGAAGTTTAAATCTTTGTGATTCAGAATCTGTACAACACAGATGTACAGTATTGATGAATGTGGGTCTGGTTCATTTTGATAATGTGTGTACAAACTATCACTGTATATAACTAGGTACAGTTGTAGGAGGTTCTGATGAACATCAAATATATTTTCCGTTTCAGTGAAAGAAGCAGGGTGGAAAAACAACGGGAATGTCAATAAAATAGTGATAAAGAGAGACAGCTGAGTGAGGATGGTGAAGGTTTGCTAATCCCGTCCTCCTCTCTATCACTGACATTCCCTTTGTTCTCCCAACCACCAGGGAAATGGGCTGATGAGTGGCTAATGGATTTCATCAGAGTTAACTGTGAAGTGATCTATTTTGGAAAGTCAAAAAAGTGTCGGACACTTAGTATCAATGGTAACGATCTGGACTGCCAGTCCAAACACCCAAACTTGAATACAACTCTCACATAACAGCTATGAATTAACATGCAGTCAATATCTAAGATGATATCAAAATTTAGTAAGATGTAACACAATGCTACTGTTTTTACCAAGAAAGAACATGACTGAGCTGAAATACTAATCCTATGTCTCTTCCTTCACAAACATTCCACCTCCTGCCACTCATTACCAGCATTTTCTGTTTTTATTTCAGATTTGCAGCATCTGCAGCAGTGTGAAATTTGGTGTGGATCTGGACAACCTGGTCATGGAGTTGGGTAGGAGAGGGGCTCAGAGTTTTCTGGGTCTGTGGCAGCCATCCTTGGTCATGGTGAGAGACAGTGGGAGAAGATTGCTCATGAGATCAGTGGTGGAGTGAAGCACTGAGGACACGGTGCATCATGGCAAAGATTCGGTCACCTCACACACATGGTCACAGTTGGCGAGCAGTTTGTAGAATCCCACCTGCCAACCAGAGAACCACTGGCTTCACGCTGTGTCTGGACTATGCACCATAATGTCTGAGGTGGGATCTTACTGCACAGATACAGATGTCATTTTTATCCACATTGCAATCACTTGCAAATCATTTCACTCTGATTTACTTTAGGTAAACATGTAGCTTAGAAAAGAGGTAAAGATTTGCAAGAATTGTGAACTGTGCACATTTTCTCAATGTACATATTGGTATTTCCCATCAATTTAGTTAAAAACGAAAATTTTCACATAGCTGGAATTTCTTCTTGATGTTAAAAATTAAGTAACTGACCTTTGTCTTTCAACTGTGTACATTCCTTATTGCACTGCTTCTCTGCAGAGACAAAAACAAAGAACCACTTTGTGGTTCAGAATCTGTACAACACAGATGTACAGTATTGATGAATGTGGATCTGGTTCCATTTGACAATGTGTGTACAAACTATCACTGTATATAACTAGGTACAGTTTTGGGAGGTTCTGATGAACATCAAATATGTTTTAGGATTCAGTGAAAGAAACAGGGTGGAAAAACAACGGGAATGTCAATAAAAGGGTGATAAAGAGAGACAGCTGAGTGAGGATGGCTGATGAGTGGCAAATGGATTTCATCAGAGTTAACTGCGAGGTGATCTATTTTGGAAAGTCGAAGAAGTGTCAGACATTTAGTATCAATGGTAACGACCTGGACTGCCAGTCCAAACACCCAAACTTGAATACAACTCTCACTTAACAGCTCTGGATTAACAAACAGTCAATCAATGGGAATTTGAAGATGATAATATTTAGTAAGATGTAACTCAATGCTATTGTTTTTACCATGAAATAACATGACGGAGCAGAAATAATAACCCTATGTCTGGCCATTCACAAAGGTTCCCCCTCCTGCTACTCATTGCCAGCATGTTCGGGTTTTATTTCCGATTTGCAGCATCTGCAACAGTGTGATTATTGGTGTGGATCTGGACATGGGGTTGAAGAGTTGAGAAGGAGAGAGGTGCAGAGTTTTCTGGGACCATGGCAGCCATCTTTCATCACTGTGAAGTCAAGTCCACATGCACCACTTCCACTGGCAGCGTGTTCCATCATTATTTCACTCTGATTTACTTCAGGTAAACATGCAGCTTAGAGAAGAGGAAAGAACTACAAGATTTGTGAATTAATTCCCATGAATTTAGTTAACAAGGAAAATTTTCATATAGCTGGAATTTCCACGTGATTTTAAAATTTAAGACCCTGACCTTTGACTCTTATCCTTTCACATTCGTCTTTGATCTGCTTCCCTGAAGAGACAAAACGAAACAGCCACTGTTCAGAGTTGCTGCAGCAGTGTAAATCCTTCTTTTTCCCTTTTGCAAAGCAAGTTTCATCATTGATTACAGCATCACATTATTACAATTCTACAATATTTTACCATTCACACTATTTACAGTTAATAGTTTATAATCAAAGCACTGTTATCTCTATCCATAATTCAGTCAGGCTATTGAGGTCAGGAATCAGTTATGACCCCACTGATTGTCAGGAGAGTCTCAAAGTGAGGAGGAAACTTCTCCTGCTCCTAATTCTTAATCTTTTCCTTTCTACATTGCACATCCAGTATCCACCTCCATTGAAGTAATCCTCTGCTTCCATTCAAGGATGAGTGTGACATTGTTTTATCCTTTATCCACATCCAAAGTCATAGACGATGAGTTTGAAATAATGCACCCAATAGACACAGACTGGTCTGTCACTTTATTACAACGAGCACAGTCCTGTCTCCCATCACCACAGTTACACATTTTACTTTATCCCACATCTAACACTATAGAAAGGATCTTTAAATAGATCTTCCAGTTGTAGATTGTGGAAATTTACTCTGGAAATCCAGTTCCCATCTTCAGCAGTAGTATACCAAGGGTCATCCTCTCAGGGATATCCTGAATATTGGGATATCCTGAAGCAGGAATTAAATTGCAAAATCTCAGTCTTTGCAACTCTCAGGCTGAACAAAAGTTACCACTTCTCATCTTTTTATTTTACCTGTGGTTACCTGAGGATTCAAGGAGCTAGGGGACCCAAATGTCAATACAAATGTGATCAATGACTATCTGACTCTTCATAGAAACATAGAAAATAGGTGCAGGAGTGGGCCATTCGGCCCTTCGAGCCTGCACCGCCATTTATTATGATCATGGCTGATCATCCAACTCAGAACCCCGCCCCAACCTTCCCTCCATACCCCCTGACCCCCGTAGCCACAAGGGCCATATCTAACTCCCTCTTAAATATAGCCAATGAACTGGCCTCAACTGTTTCCTGTGGCAGAGGATTCCACAGATTCACCACTCTCTGTGTGAAGAAGTTTTTCCTAATCTCGGTCCTAAAAGGCTTCCCCTCTATCCTCAAACTGTGGCCCCTCGCTCTGGACTTTCCCAACATCGGGAACAATCTTCCTGCATCTAGCCTGTCCAATCCCTTTAGGATCTTATACGTTTCAATCAGATCCCCCCTCAATCTTCTAAATTCCAACGAGTACAAGCCCAGTTCATCCAGTCTTTCTTCATATGAAAGTCCTGCCATCCCAGGAATCAATCTGGTGAACCTTCTTTGTACTCCCTCTATGGCAAGGATGTCTTTCCTCAGATTAGGGGACCAAAACTGCACACAATACTCCAGGTGTGGTCTCACCAAGGCCTTGTACAACTGCAGTAGTACCTCCCTTCATGGGGATACGTCATGGGGGCCATAGAGATAAAGAAACAGAGTGGTCAGTTTTGGAAATCCAAAATTATCCCTGATTAGTGAGCTCTAACATTTTTTTCCCATATCAACCAGTATTTTCACCTCACCATTTATCAGGGATTTCCTTTCCACTGACAACTTGTGGTTTATTGAGATTTGTCATTAATTTGGTTAAAAATGAAAGGATTCATAAAGCTGGAAGTTTCTCATCATGTTAACATTTAAGTTACTGACCTTGTTGGTTGACTGTTTTAGATCCATACTTGCAACTTATCTCTGTAGAGGCAGAAAGAGAGACCACTATTAGTGAGTTGCTGCAGAAGCTCAGATCTCTTTTAAATTTCACCTCTCACAGCCTGTATCTTCCAGCTGTAGACTCTCTTGTTCTCATAAAAAGTCTATGAGTATCTATCTTATCCAAGACCCTCATAGTTCTGGAAAACTCTATAAGGTCACTCCTGAGGTAATACATAGCAAAGAGAAATAGCCAAGCCTATGCATTCTCTCCACGTAACTGCAATCCTCCATTCCAGGTAGCATCCTTGTGAATATCTCTGGACTCTCTCCATTGCTCGTGCATCCTTCCAGTAGTGTGCTGACCAGAAATTTACACAATATTCCATCAATATTCCCAAAGATTCTGCTATTGACTTTATATTTCCTGCCAGCATGTGACTTCCTGAAGCAAATTACCACACACTTGCCTGGATTAAATTGGATCTGCCATTGATCTGCCCAGTTCCACACAAATGCCACATGGCAGATGTGGATTAACATTCAGTTAATAATAAAAAAAATAACGAATTCAATTTAATCCAATTTCCTTTTTCTACACAAGGCATCCACCTCCACCATCTTGATAGTGATAGTGATACATATCACTGTGATGGTATTTGGTTTACTGCCCATGAAATTTTGAACTTATACAAAGATCTTAAGCCCTATCCGATATAAGTGCCCTCACTAAAGTGAGGCTATAGTGTAGCCACTTACTCTTCAAAGGCTAGATCACTTCCCTTTTTATTGTCCATGGTGAGTTTCACTGCCAATACCCACTATTTGAGCAGTGAGTCCCTCTCACGACGAAGGAGGAGATAGTTCCAGCTAGTGAAGTAGCTTAAACACAGTTCATTTATTTTTAGTGAGTTTCATGTGAAAGCTCTATAAAGTCACTCCTGAGACTCCTATGCTCCAATGAGTAAAAGAACCCCAGCCTATCCAATACCTCCTTGTATTCAGCACATTTCATAACCTTAGGATATTCCAACTGTCTTCATGCTGTGGGATATTTCTCAAGTGTTGAGTTGAGAATGTTTTGAAAGTACATTTTTCAAGCTAAGACTGAAGAAGTTTGAATATAAGATACACAAGTCATTCACTTACTTCTACCAATTGTAAAAACATGAAAGCAATCAAACATGTAACACAAATGAAGTGATAATGTATCTTACCAGATATCATTCCAATAATGAAGATAAACAAAATAATGTTTCCTGTTTTCCATCTGCAGGTACATGCCCTTGGGTTTTCCATTGTAAAAGTATCAAATGGCTAAAGAAATAAAAATGATGAATTGCAGCAAATTATACTGCACAGAAGGTGTTTCATAGTCATAGTCTCATAGTCAAAGAAAAATACAGCACAAAAATAGCCATTCAGCCCATCTATTCTGTGCCATACCATTTAAACTGTCTACTCTCATCTATCTGCACCAGGACATCAGCCCTCCATATCCCTACCATCCATGTACCTATGCAGACTTCTCTGAAACGTTGAAATCAAGTCCACATGCACCACTTTCACTGGCAGCTTGTTCCATACTCTTACGATGCTCTGAGTGAAGAAGTTTCCCTTCATGGTCCCTTAAACTTTTCACCTTTCACCCATAACCCATTACATCCAGTTGTGGTCCCAACCAACCTCAGTGGAAAAAGCCTGCTTGCATTTCCCCTATCTATACCCCTAAATTTTGTATACCTTTATCAAATCTCCCCCCAGTCTTCTTCATTCCAAGTAATAAAGTCCTAACCTATTCAATCTTCCCTTATAACTCAGATCTTCCAGTACTGGCAACATCCTTGAAAATTTTCTCTGTACTCTTTAAACTTTATTTACATCTTTCATTCAGTTAAGTGACCTAAACTGGACACAATACTCCAAATTAGGCCTCATCAATATCTTATACAACTTCCACATAACATCCCATCTCCTGTACGCAATACAGGCCAATGATCCCTTTGTTCTACCACACTCCTAAGTGCCTTACCATTCACTGTGTAATACCTACTCTGGTTGGTCCTACCTAAGTGCAACACCTCGCACTTGTCTGCATTAAATTCCACCTGCCAGCTTTCAACCCATTTTTCCAGCTGGTCTCGAACCCACTGCCAATTCTGATGGTCTTTGCTATCCATTTGCTGTAATTTGCCTCAAGACAACACATACCTTCTCCTCTGTAAATCTGTATAGGGTCCCTGAAGTCCATCTCCTGGGTAAATACAGATGCACAAAATCCTTTAAGATCTTCCTCACCTCTTTTGGCTCCACATTTGGATTATCATTCTGAACTTCCAGAGGACCAATTTTGTACAAAGCAATCCTTTTGCTCTTACCATATCCATAGAGTCCCTTAGGATTCTCCTTCACCTTGTCCACTAGGCAACCTCATGCCTTATTTTAGCTCTCCTGATTTCTTTCTTAAGTGTTCTCTTGCATTTCTTATTCTCCATAAGTACCTTGTTTGTTCCTACCTGCCTACACCTACCAAGCACCCCTTTTATTAATCTTAACCGGGGCCCCGATATCTCTTGATATCTCAATATCTCTGTTATATTTACCTTTTAGTTGGATAGGCACACATAAGCTTTTTACTCTCAAAATTTCACTTTTGAAGACCTCCAATTTACTAAGTACACCTTTGTCAGAAAACAGCCTGTCCCGATCAATATTTGTCAGACCCTTTTCTAAGACCATCAAAATTGGCCTTTCTCCAATTTAGAATCTCAACCCCTGGAGCAGACCTGCTTCTTTCATGTTCACTTCGAACTAATGGCATTGTGGTCACTGGTTGTAAAGTGTTCCCCTGCACAAACTTCTGTCACCTGCCCTATTTCATAACCTAAGTATCTCACACTCTTCCTTTCTCTCTGGAACTTCTATGTACTGATTAAGGAAACTTCCTTGAACACATTTGACAAATTCTATCCCATCTAGTTCTTTTACAGTATAGGAGTTCCAGTCAATAATTGGAAAATTAAAATCAGCTACTCTAACAATCTTATATTTCTTGCAACGGTCTGCGATCCTGCTATAAATTTGTTTCTCTAAACCCCATGGCATGGTGGTTAATAATATAGCCCTGTTAATGTGGTCATACATTTCTTATTCCTCAGCTCCACCTATAACGCCTCCTGAGACGAGTTCTGCAGTCTGTCATGACTGAGCACTGTGGTAATATTTTCCCTGCCTAGTAATGCCACCCTCCTCCTTTAATCCCTCCTTCTCAGTCACATCTAAAACAACAGAACTCCAGAAGACTGAGCTGCCAGTCTTGCCCCTCCTGGAACCAATGGCTAATGGCTACAACATTATAATTCCATGTGTTGATCCATGCCTTGAACTCATCTGCCTTCCCTACAATACTTCCTGTATTGAAATATACGCAGGTCAGGAGATGAGTCTGTGCTCAACCTTTCGATTCCTGACTTTGTCTGTGGTCTTACCAATATCCATCTCCGCAACCACTCCACTATCTGTTCTAACGCTCTGGTTCCCATCCCGCTGGAACTCTAGTTTACACCTCCCTGTGCAGCACCAGCATATCTTCCCACCCGGATATTAGTCTCCTTTCAGTTCAGGTGCAAACCATCTGTTCTGTACAGGTACTACCTTTCCTGGAAGAGAGCCCAATGATCAAAATATTTGACACCCTTCCTCGTGCACTCACTCCTTAGCCACGTCTTAAACCATCTATTTTCTTATTTCTGGCCTGACTAGTACGTGGCATCCGTTAGTCTCACGAGGCCATGGATCTGCACCTGGAAAGCTTGGCCTCTCCGGGCGCAGGCCTGGGCAAGGTTGCATGGAAGGCCGGCAGTTGCCCATGCTGCAAGTCTCCCCTCTCCACGACACTGATGTTGTCCGAGGGAAGGGCAAGGGCCGATACAGCTTGGCACCAGTGTCGTTGCAGGAGTTGCCAGAATGAGGTTGATGGCAACGTCGGACTGCCTTAGGGACTCCAGCTCCAGATTTGTCCTCAGAGTTTACTCGCGAAGCCTTTCCCGTGAGTGGGTATGGCCACAAGGCAGCAGAGGTTTGAAATCAGTTTTCCTCTCCTGGATGGACTGCCTTCCCAGGCTGACGAGCTCCATCTACCCGAAAATAAACATATTGCCACTGAAAATGTATAAAGTTCCCACCACCATCCTCTGCCTGACGATCTAGTGCTAACCCTGTCCTAAACTGTGGAGTCATTTCTGATAACGTGTTAAAGAAACATCACACATGTATACCAAGCTCTGTTACAGTATACTATACATTAGCTTGAAACTGTCAGTCAGGTTGAATAGGCCAGAAAGCACCCTGGGTCATAAGTATTGAATTGAATTGACTTTATTTCTTACATCCCTCACATACATGAGGAGTAAAAATCTTTGAAGTTACATCTCCATCTAAACGTGCAATGTGCAATCATAGTAATTTATAATAAATAGAACAGTCAATGTAATATAGCGTACACTCAAGTCAGCGTAAGTTCATCAGTCTGATGGCCCGGTGGAAGAAGCAGCCCTGGAGCCTGTTGGTCCTGCTGTGGTACCACTGCTTTTATGCTGCGGTACCACTTCTCGGATGGTAGCAGCTGAAATAGATTGTGTTTGGGATGGCTTGGGTCCCCAATGATCCTACACACCTTTTTACACACATGTCCTTGTAAATATCCTCAATCATGGGAAGCTCACAACTACAGATGCACTGGGCTGTCTGCACCACTCTCTGCAGAGTCCTGCGATTAAGGGAGATACAGTTCACATACCAGGCAGTGATGCAGCCAGACAAGATGCTCTCAATTGTGCCCCTGTAGAAAGTTCTTAGGATTTGGGGGCCCGTACCAAACTTCCTCAACCGTCTGAGGTGAAAGAGGCGTTGTTGTGCCTTTTTCACCACACAGCTGGTGTGTACAGACCATATGAGGTCCTCAGTGATGTGGATGCCAAGGAACTTGAAGCTGTTTACCCTCTCAAACCCAGATCCACTGATGTCAATAGGGGTTAGCCCCTCTCCATTCCTCCTGTAATCCACAAGCAGCTCCTTTGTATTTGCGACATTGAGGAAGAGGCTGTTTTCTTGACACCACTGTGTCAGAGAGATGATTTCTTCCTTGTAGGCCATCTCGTTATTGTTTGAGATAAGGCCAATTAATGTAGTGTCGTCAGCAAATTTAATTAGCAGATTGGAGCTGTGGGTGGCGATATAGTCATGGGTATACAGGGGGTAAAGGAGGGGACTCAGTACGCAGCACTGAGGGGCTCCTGTATTGAGAGTCAGAGGGTTGGAGGTGAGGGAGCCCACTCTTACAACCTGCTGGCAATCTGACAGGAAGTCCAGGATCCAGCTGCACAAGGCAGGGTCAAATCCGAGATCTCCAAGCTTGTTGAGCCTTGATGGAACTATGGTGTTGAATGCTGAACTGTAGTCCAAGAACAGCATTCTCACATAAGCATCCAGATGTGTAAGGACGGTGTGTAGAGCGGTGGGCTATTGTGTCATCTGTTGATCGGTTGTGTTGGTCGGCAAATTGTAGGGGAACAAGTTTGGGTGGTAGCATGCTGCAGATGTCATCCTTGAGCAGCCTCTCAAAGCATTTGCTTATTATTGAGGTGAGTGGAACAGGACGCCAGTCGTTCAGACATGTTACTTTGGTCCTTTTTGGTACAGGGACAATGGTGGATAATTTGAAGCAGGAGGTCACTCTACACTGGTAGAGGGAAAGATTAAAAATGTCTGTAAACACACTTGCCAGTTGTGCTGTGCACATCCCAAGTACTCGCCCTGGGATGTCGTCCAGTCCCGCAGACTTGCGACTGTCCACTCGTTGGAAATATTTGTGTACCTCAGCCTCAGAGATGACCAGGTTGCAGGTTGTAGCGGTGGCTTTCCTCGGAGGCTCAGAGTTAGTGACATCAAACCGAGCATAAAAGCGATTGAGGTCATCTGGGCAAGAGGACACGATGTTGGCGGCACCACAACGTTTGGTTTTGAAGTCCGCGATGGAATGCAGCCCTCGCCACAAGTCACTTGTGCTATTCGTTGTGAATCTTGGCTCAATCTTCTCCCTATTTGTTGTTGTGCAGATCATAACTGCCTTTCTTGAGCTCTAGTTGATCTCCAGCGATGTAAGCTCAATGTCACGTTGTAAGTGCTGCTCGCACGGAACTATTGATCCAGGGTTTCTGGTTCGGGAAGACCCTGACCAAATTCTGGGGTACAACATCGTCAACGCACTTCTGGATGAAGCATGTGACTCCATCAGTGAACTTGGAGACATCCTCATCGTGGAAGACATTCCATTCTTATGAGTACTACTGAGGTGGAATACATTTTCACCATTGACCCCTCCCACACCCCTGTCATTCTCCCTTCTCCTCACCCACATGGGAGAGAAGGTACAAAACTTGAGAACATGTACCCTGAGACCAGGCTCAAAGACATGTTCTACCTGTTGTAAAACTCTGAAACAGATCTCTTATATTTTCCTCAACCTACCTCATTGCGACGCTTGCACTGAAATAGTCTTTGTGAACTCAACAACCATCACACTAGATTCTGTATTCTTTTTTTTCCCATTGTTATGTACTACCTGGTTGTACTTATATATGGAATGATCTGTCTGGATTGTCTATAAACAAAGCTTTTCACCATATCTCCATACTTGTGACAATAGTAAACCAATTACCAAATCCTTTTACACACGAAGTCATGGAATCCATTCTCTTTCCCACCTTGTAACAGATGCTCATGAAAAGGACTCATTATTCATGTTTCGATCCTGTTTCATCAATGTGCTTTCATATCAGGGAACATTACAGGAGAAGAGACTCTGGGAACTGGTGCTGAGCTTAAAGTTTTTACGGAAACAAAGGATGCAAACTATCTGTTTCAGGCTCGGATTGCTGCCAGGAAGAGCGATGGGGCTGGTGACAACGGAATGCAACAGGTAGCTGCTAGAGTTAACTTCTACTGTAAGAAAAACAAAGCTCGTTTTGTTCTTCCACAGAACTGAAGATCCTCATCTCTGGTTAATCTCTCCACCCCCTCCACAACCTCATTCACTTGATCTTTCACAAAGCATGCAAGTAAAAATTGAAAATACTAATTAAAGGTTTTGAGGCAATTATTATGAATATTGAGTAACTCCCACAGTAATCCATTTGTAAAGCAACACATTCGGGACCTGACCACTGAATAACTCACAATTGTTTTGAAGATAAGTGAACTTATGCAGACAAGGCAGCTGACAGTCTCTTCACAAGAGTAGAACACCAGGAAGGAACTAAGATGAATCACGCATTGCAAGTGAACTCAAATGTAGAAGTTACACAAACCATAATAATGGTCAGGCATTTCAGGTGGAATCCTGCCTAATTCTGTTTAGCTTTCTGACAAAAAAACTTAAAACTCTAAATTAAATCCCATATAGTTTCTTTTCTGTTGAAGTTCCTGTACCTGTGGGAGGTGGGTAGTTTCTGGGTCTTTGTCATGACTCTTTATTCTACATCTATCCTTAAAATAAACATCTATTCTTAAGTCATTTACAATGGTGCTTCTGAGCTCCAGCTTCTTATACAACTGGTGATTTCCCCAGTTACTATCAGCACTTGGCAACTCTATAACTTGTTGGGCACTTACTGTTTCCAAACTTAATAAAAACAAAGAAAGCTGTGAACTCTCAGTAGGCCACATAGCACATGTGGAAAGCAAAGACTTTCAGAATGGATATCTGTTTTTATCTCAGACTTGCAGCATCTGCAGTTGTCCAATTTTCAGTTTTTTTTCATCTTCACTTTTCCCTTTGGAATGCTTCAGGAACATGCCTCACATGGAACTGGTTTGCCCCTTAGTGGAGTTCTGGGTTCATCAAGGCTCACAGACTTAAAAAACATTCACTTCCGTAGGGTCACCATGGAACTCAAAAGAAGCCTCCACCTTTGCCTGTCCACCATCAACCATCTCTCAAGCATCTGATTCCTTTCAACAATGTCCAAGGATCTCAACGCTTACCTTGACATCATGGTTAAATCCTCCATTGCAGTAAGTATGTTTTACAACTTCAGGACACAACATTAATGTCTTGTTCAAAGCATGAAGGGACATACGTTTTTGTTTACAGATAACATTAAGGTCAGAGGTGTAAATGTGTATTTCCGTCCTCCTTTGAAAATGCCCAATGTTCAGCATTAGACTTCTAGTTACAACGTCAATTACTAATGGGATTATTCTGAGGTCAAACACTAAAATTCTTAACAAATAAAGAAAAATAATGATGTACTAGCACTTACCCTGGAGAGACAATGCTTTCAGCTATGCAGGGGTATCTCTGACAGCAGTTCTCTTAACTTCAGAAAAGAAATGTAGAAACCTACAGTATGAAAGTTCTGCTTTTCTGGACTAACTGCCAAAGTTCAGTTCCAGAGTTGATCTGCTGATTCAAAGGCAAGGCTTTCCAGATAAAACCCCACTACTGTGGAAGATTGTTAACTTGCTGATGATGTATTGGGGTAAATTCATTTGCCTATCAACAAAATGTTAAAAATCTCACAAAAAAATTCAACATAAATGAATTTGATCTCAAAATATTGAGATAGCATTGGAAGTGTCAAATTTCCTCATGGCATAGGTGGAAAACTATTCTGTCCCTTGAGTTCATGCTGGCTCAGTGAGCAATCCCACTCCCCTACAAACTTATCCTTGTAAACAGTTTTCGTTACATTCCCACCATTCTTCCCCTGATGTTACCACTCACCTCTGGGGTAGGTGCCATTTGAACAGGCCAATTCAGCCACCAACCCGTGTGGCTTTGGGATCCTTAGGGGAGGGAGGAAACAGAGGTACCCAAGTGAAACACATGTACTCACAGGAAGAACATGCAAACTCTAATTCAGGAGTGAAGTTTCCATGTAAAATACAAATTATTGTTGAAAAATCACATGGGGGTAGATAGATCTTTATGTGCTCTTCAAACTGGAAAATATTTCTAGGAATATTTTCAAAGGTTCAAAAGTTGAATTTAATGTCAGAGAAATGTAAACAACATCCATCCTGAAATGCTTTTTCTTCACAAACATCCACGAAAACAGAGAAGTGCCCCAAAGAATGAATGACAGTTAAACGTGAGAACCCCAAATTCCCCCCCCAGTTCCTCCCTCCCACGCATAAGCGGCAGCAAGCAACGATCCTCCCTCCCCCCACCAGCAAATAAAAAGCAGATCAGTACCATCACTGAGCCCAAGAGTGTGCGAAGCAATAGCAAAAACACAGACCAAATGTATCATTAACAGCTAACACAACTCAAGAATGTGCTGGGGGCAGCCCACAAGAGTCATCACACATTCTGGCAACAACGTAGCATGCCCACAATGTTCAGAACCATGCACAGCCAACATAGAGAAAGCAACAACAACAGCAAAACAAGCCCTTTTGGTTCACTGGCGATTGGTTGAGCTGTCACTCAAACTGCTCCCCAATGCACACTGCAACAGGCCTGAGGAAACCAGATTGTCTGAGAAATTCAGCACTGCTGTACGAGAAGTTTTCTTTGTGTGCTGTCCTATTCTGAGCCATAACTAAGAGGGTCACCAGGCCCCAGGTGAAAGCCAGATTCGGGGCTGCAGGTTTAACACACAATTTATCCATCAGGAAACAGACAGAAACTGGTACCAAGTGATGACCTATTGGGGCTGGCCAGCTAGCATGAGGTCAACAGATTTTAAGGAGGGCTTCAAAAGGAAGAGAGAAAGGTTGACATGCAGAGAGGTTAGAGACTGATTTCCAGAGACAACTGGTATGCAGGAGAAGGTGTGACTGGCTGAGGCATAGTGACTACTTTCAAAAGACCAGCACTTGAGAAACCCGAGTAACTTGGAGGGCTGGAGACAGGTACAGAGACAGAGAGTGGAGAGACCATGGCTGACAATTCAAATTAGAATCAGGTTCATTATCACTGTCACTGTCATATGTTATGAAATATGTTTTGTGGTAGCAGTACAGAGCTGAAGAAAAATGACTATAAGTTATAAAATAAATGGTGCAAAATATGAATAATGAGCTGGTGTTCCTGGGTTTATAAACTGTTCAGAAATCTGATGGTGAAGGGAAGAAGCTGCTCCTAAAGCATTGTGTGGGGGTCTTCGGGTTCCTGTCCTTCCTCTGCAATGGTGGTGATACAAAGGAGGCATGTCTCGATAGTGAGCGGTTTTAGTAACGGATACCACCTTCCTGAGGCACCACCTCTTAAGATAGTGGGGGGCATTGTGCATGTGATGCAACTGGCAGAGTCCACAACCATCTGCAGCCTCTTGCAATCCTGTCTATTGGAGGCTCCATACCAGATTGCCATGCAACCAGTCAGGGTAGTTTTCATAGTACACCGATAAGAAATTAGCAAGAATTTTATGACTTATCATATCTCAAACTCTCAACAAAGCAGAGTCACGCAGGTGCCTTCTTTGTGATTTTATCAGTGTGTTGGGCCCAAGATAGAGCCTCTGAGATGTTGAATATAAACTGCTCATCCTTTCCACTAATGATCCCTTAATAAACCCTGGTACAGGTTTTCCCAATTTCTCCTTCCTGAATCAACAATTAATTATTTGGTTCTGCAGACACGTGATCAAGGTTGTGACATGACTCAGTTAATACCTCTCACTCCTGTGCATCTCTTCATAACTGTTGGAGATTCTGCAACATCACTGAATTTGTTAAAGTGGAAACAATGCTTCTCCTACTCTTTGCCACTGAAATTCCTTTTCTGCTCAATAAACTAAGCCACATGATTTGTCATTTAACCTTAGGTGTCCATTGTTACCTACTAGTGTCAGTAAATGTAGAAGAGGCTTGACCCATAAAGAGTGGAGATAATTCAGCAACGAATGACAACTTTAATAATAGACCGCAAAGTATTAAGCCACAAGGGATACAAAACAAGAGGGAATAGTAACTAAACAGAACAGACAACAAGGTAAACTTTAGAGTAGAGGACAGTAAGGGAATAGTAACTAAAGAGAACAGACAACAAGGTAAACTTTAGAGTAGAGGACAGTAAGGGAATAGTAATTAAAGAGAACAGACAACAAGGTGAACTTTAGAGTAGAGGACTCTGAAACCTAGGAACAACTTGTTGAGGTCAGTTGGTTCGATGAATGAACAAGGAATGTGGATGAGAACTGGGGTTAAATTGGTTGCAGGTGATGAGTCTGGAATGAGTGGCAGGTGAATCCTATTAGCTGGGTGGAAATAGGAGTTGCTTCCTTGTGCAGTCTTGGAGGTGTCAGCAAGGGCAAGCCTGACAAGATCTTCCCACCTACAGCAGGCCGCCGATAGCCCAGGATGATCCACATGGTTTTGGTGGAGCTCATAGATAAGCAATAGATCCAAGATGTAACTGACCACCAGCCAAGACCTCTCCTTAGGGCTGTACCCTTCTCTATTAACCAAGTACTATACTCCCAATTTGTCATGATGTGAATGCAAGAAAAGATGAACTGTGCGCGCTGGACCAACTTCGACTGTTAGGGTGTATTTTGGAGTTAGGGAATATAGCAAATATTCATTTCAACAATGACCAGTCTTCAGATCTGAATGTGGATTGCAGATTGAATTTAAAATGCATCTAAGAATAACGGGCTTCCTGGGCTAAGTTTATGTATGGGCTAAATCGCTTGACCTGTCCATGTACTCAGAGATAGTAGTGATTAACATTCATTTTGAGTGTCTGGAATGTTGGTGCAAAGGTCTAGGTGTCTGAAGATTATATTTAGTTTAAATGAAGCATTATGAATGCATTGTAACTATAGAAATTGTCCAGCTGTTACCTTTGATCTTTAGTATATAAAATTGTGATGTAATCTGGAGTCAGGGAGCCTTTCTCTCCAGGGTAACTCCAAATATTGTCAGTTTGTGTGTGCCAATAAAGACTTTTATACTACCAACAGCATGTCTCTCTGGTCACTTTCATTGACCGTCACAACATTTAGGGGCTCATCCGGGATACGTTTATGACCCATTATGTGGCCAGCGATCTGAGTAGTCTAAGTGAATGAGTATTTTTAAGATTACCACCCACACTTACATCTGTTCAGGTCAATAACCATGACATCATGGCATGTTATGAACACGGCGGAGAACTGAACTTGCAAATATAAAAGTGGTGTGGTGTGCATGTGTATTTGTGTTGTGTAAGAGACCAGATACATTTTTGGGTAATTTGGTGAAACAGGGCCACCAGTTGAAAATGATGGTTACTAACCATTTGGGGGAATCGTAGAGTAGCAGACTCGTTTGTGAGTGTGTTTGTGTGTTTAAGAGTAAGTCTTAGTGTAACTTTTAAATGAAAAGGAATACAACAGGCATTATGAGTTCAGGTGCAGAGTATATATTCTGTTGTTTTAAGTGTATACTATTTAATTTTTATCTGTTATTGTGGGAATTAGTGTGGAGATATTTGAAGAAGAGATTTAACTCAGATATATCTGTCGTGATGGCACCAATTGAGGTCAGGTAACATCAAGTCAAGAGCCCTAACAATCCAAGCCAGCCTATGACCCTGATTATGACTATCCATAAGCCTATCAGCCCTGGGGAAAAGCAAAGCATGTTTTCAGAGATGTCGTCACTTTAGACAAATGCAAGAATGCAGAATTCTAATGCAAGCTTAAGGAAACGATTGAAGTTCACCAGGTATTCATGTGTTGGTAAAAGCAAGGTGCCTGAGGAAAATGTGGGACAGTATGGCTGAGGGATTGCAGGATAGTACATGGGCAACTACCAGGAAAGCCAACAATGAAGAGAGATATCGCTTCTTTATGGGGGTAGTGAGGCAGCATTGTGGGGGTGAGGGGGAGCTTGAGGTGACTGGGGAACAATAATGTCAGTGCTTTAGAGAGCTGCTGAGCCTGTCATGTGTAATGCCCTGGGAAAGGTTTCACTGTTAATGTAATAGTTTCTCTGTAGCAGCAGTGTTTGGGTAATAACTTGAGATAACGGGGGCTTTGGAATGTGCAGCGTCCAATTTGGGGATGTTTTTCTTTCTTGTGTGCCTGAGAGCGAGGGATTCGCGGGCCTTTGCTCAGCAGAAGATGGAGAGAGAAGATGCCAGAACGGAGAGGTCATAGATTACAGGACGGAGTGGACTTAGAATGGGGTTGGGAGTCGACAACGTCTGGGGGATATTGATGGAGAACGAACAAACGGGAAAATTGTGAGCTCCAATGTGTACATTAGACTGTTTCCTTAAAATGGTCCCTTTTTCTTTTTGTTTTCTTTACCAATCCTATGTCAAATTAAGAATTATAAAGCGCAATCATTTAATTGCATATGGTGTATTGTTTGTTATTTCATGGTACTGATTTGTAACTGGGGAAAACATCATGCAGCATCCACACAAGTGAGATTTCACAAGTTCAGCGGGCTAGAGAGTGTCTTCCCCTAGACTAACGTTGCCGACATAACCTGAGGGTTACAATTGTGGGGATATCGTTCTGGGATTGATTTCATTGGATGCTGTGTGATTGCCCTGAGCATTGAACCAGTGGGTTGTGTGTTTAAGTCTGTGCTGGTATAGATGCTGCCCCCGGGGTGGAGCACTGGTGTTCATCCACAGGAGTTACAGGTAACTAACGCATGCGTGGTGACTGGGGTAGATACTCGTATTCCGGATGAACTGTTAATTCACTTGTTAAGTACTGTTAAAGTTGTCGGTAAAATTATGATTGCGGGGCGAAGGTTTGATAAAATGGCGGGTACAGACCTCATTTTATTGCAGACTAGCACTGACATAACGGCAGTGGAGTGGGCCAAAACACAAGTCGAGTTTCCTGTAGCTGGGGGCGGAGACTTGAAAGACAGGCTTCTATCATTTCTGAGGAATGAGGAGAAGAAGTGGTCGGATTTGGAATGTCTAATTAGTCCCCTTCACCCAGAGAAGAGTGAGAATTCTGAGTTATATCCACCCTTACCTCTCTGGTGAATAAATGTGATATCACTCTGGAGGAACATTTTATCATTTCTTAATGCATGCCTGGATTTCTAAATTACAATAAACGAGGACTGAGTGTCCTCATAATCTAAATGCCAAGGTCCAAAGTCCCAACTATGGTAGGCTCCACCTATTCTCTGGAATAACATCCACCCCCCGAGAGGGAAGAGGAGTGTGAAACTTGGGCGGAGCAGACCTTTCAGTTGCTAGATGAATAGCAGTGCTCTGATGACATAAAGCGACAGAGATAAGTTCAGAGTTTGAGGGGGCGGGCTGCTGATGTTGGGAGAGCTGTAAAGTCCCGATACCCCTAGCCAAGGCTGCCGATTACATGGGAGCACTGGAATATGCATTTGGCATGACAGGGAGCCCAACAGAGCGCATGGCGGGGTTTCAGAACATGCATCAGGAGAAGGGGAAGAAGCTTTCTGCCTACATCTTTCACCTAGAGAGGCAGCGAAATTGTTTGTGGCACAGAGGGGTCATTCAGGTGGCTGAGGTGGATCAGTTAAGAATGGACCAGGTAGCAAAGGGCGCCCGGTTCCAGGAACTAATCACTTGGGGTCTCCGACTGTCTCATAAGATGTGGCCCCCCTCCCTCATTTGTTGAGCTGACCAGAGAAGTACGAGAGGGGGAGAATGTGCTGGAGGTGTGGGAGGCCTCTGTCAGCAGAGTATAGTCCTCGGTAGTGGTCCCCTATGGTGAAGTGACCACGGATAGCCTGCCCCAGGGAGTGGTAGAGGAGATTGTGGCAGAGTTGAGAACTGAGATGTCCCGGTTGTTATCAGCAGGTGTGACGCCCATATGATGGAGCTGATAGGGAGGCGAATCCTCTAAGGGGACAGACTATGCAGAGGGCTGCTGGCAGCAGGTGTCACACAAGAAGGGGAGAGGCCAGTATTGTCTGTTATAACTGTGGTGAAGAGGGACACTTCAGACGGGAGCGTGAATGACGGGAAACCCTTCAGAGAGTAAGCCCCCGGGTACCTAAGCAGAGAGAGTTGTTGGGAAAAAGAGACCCTGTGAGGGAATGGCCTGGCGTATCGGGAGGAAGACATTCCTGAAGGCTTAGTGGGGCCAAGTTCTAGGGTATCACTACAGATAGAGGGTACTTATGTTACAGCCATATTTGACAGAGGGTCACAGGTCACTTTGTTGTACCGTTCATCTTACAACCAATATTTGACGTATTTACATTAGATTATGAGGACACTCAGTCCTCGTTTATTGTCATTTAGAAATGCATGCATGCATTAAGAACTGATACAATGTTCCTCCAGAGTGATATCACAAAAAAAAAACAAGACAAACCAAAGATTAACACTGACAAGACCACATAATTATAACATATAGTTACAGCAGTGCAAAGCAATACCATAATTTGATAAAGAGCAGACCATGGGAACAGTAAAAAAAAAGTCTCAAAGTTGCGATCGACTCCCGACAATCCCCAATAGCAGGCGGCAGAAGGGAGAAACTCTCTCTGCCGTAAACCTCTAGGCACCAACAACTGCCGTTGCATTGGAAGCACCCGACCACAGCTGACTCTGAGTCTATCTGAAAACTTCGAGCCTCCGACCAGCCCTTCAACACTGAGCACCAAGCACCATCTCTGCCAAGCGCTTCGACCCCACCCCGGCCACCGAGCAACAAGCAAAGCCAAGGACTCAGGGCCTTCCCCTCCGGAGATTCTGGATCACACAGTAACAGCAGCAGCGAAAAAGGCATTTCAGAAGTTTCTCCAGATGTTCCTCCTTTCTCTCACGTCTCTCTTCGTCAAATCAGGATTGTGCACGGCACCCTACTTGACAGATTACAGATATCATTCACCAGAGTGGTCACACAAGCTGCATTGCACCACCATCTTCTCCTCCTCCTTTACCATTGATGCCATTGAGTGCACCGGAGATCTGGGGTCTTAGTGCAGGTGATTATCCGTATGAAGAGTATTTGTCAGTGAAGCTAGAGTTTTTGGAGGTCGATGTGGGAGTGGCTGAGTCCCTTAATATATTAGCGCTAGTTTGTCTGGACCTCATTGAGAAGGGTAGACTTTCATTTCTTGTGGGGACCAACACTCCTATTGTGAGCAGGCTCATGGGAGCCTGCAAGGAGAAAGCTGAAGAAAGCTTCCTGAGAACACTATCTGTTCACCCGATGTTTCGAGCTGCTTTTGAGGAAGTGCATGGCTGCATTGGGCCGGATAATAAGTTTAGACGAGGGACTGTGTGGTTCACCCAGTCAAAGGCAATTGTGTTACAGCCCGGGGAAGTAGCAAGCTTCGGATGGTGCCATTCCACAAGTTCACTGTAACCTGACTGCTCTGTAGACAAACCAGTTACCGGAATTGAGTTCTGTGGAAGTGGCAGCTGCTCAGCGAGGCGACCCAGACATCAATACCGTTTGGTCAGTGGTCGAAAAGGGAGATATGGCTCAGGCGGAGAAGATGAAACATGCTGCGATGCCTCATTAATGAGAGAATGGCCCAGACTGGAGTTGAGGAACCAGATCCGATACTGGGTTACATCACCTCCGGACTGATCTCGGCGGTCCCAGCTGGTTCTGCCTGAAAAGTATCGGAGGATGGTGTTGAAGTCACTTCATGGTGATTCTGGGCATTTGGGGGTTGAAAAGACCTATGGATTGCTCAGAGACCGGTTCTACTGGCCCTGAATGAAGCCGGAGGTCAAAGAATACTGCAACTTGTGCATTCAATGCATACAGAGGGAGACGCTGCCTATGCGGGCAGCTCCCTTGTCCCACTTGCAGAGTGCAGGGCCCCTAGACCTGGTATGTATGGATTTCCTGTCAATAGAACCCAATTGCCAGCAACACAGTTAATGTCTTAGTTATCATGGATCACTACATCATATATGCGCAGGCTTTCCCTACCAAGGACCAGAGGGAATTCACAGTGGCCAAAGTGCTATGGGAGAAGTATTTCATTTATTATGGCCTCCCCAAGCAGATACATAGTGGCCAGGGACAGGATTTTGAGAGTAGGCTCATCCATGAGTAACTGAGCATGCTTGGAGTTGAGAAGTCGAGAACTACACCTTATCACCTGCAGGGTGATCCCCAGCCCAAGAAGTTTAATCGGACCTTGCTAGACTTGCTTGGAACTTAGAAGATCAGCAAGAAGAGCAGGTGGAGTCAATATATTCGACGTTTGGTCCATTGTTACAACTGTACCCGAAATGAAGCTACCGGGTACTCGCCATATTATCTGATGTTTAGGCATGAGGCGAGGTTGCCCATTGACCTTTGTTTGGGACTGACGAGGGCGACTTACCACCGAAAACTGATCTGAAGTATGTGTCTGATATGAAAAGGGAGCTGAAAAAGGCTTATGAATTAGTTGAGGTCGCGGCTGCCAAGCATAATCAAGGAAATAAGAGGAGGTATGATCAAAAGGTTAGGTTCTCCCAACTCATGCCGGGAGACCAAGTCCTCATAGGAATGTGGGGCTACCTGTGAAGCATAAGTTGGTCAACCGCTGGGGAGCTACGCCCTATGTGTGGGAGAGTCAGATGTCAAATGTACCAGTTTTCTGGGTGAAATCAAAGGATGGGAAGGGCCCTGTCAAGTTTCTCCGTTGGAACTATCTTCTGCCTCTGGGACAAGAGGTGCAGGTTGGCTCAGATCCCGACCTGCAGCCTGCACCTAGTAAGAGGACTCTGCAGTGACGCGGGATGACTGCAGGACCAACCGCGGGGGAGATTACACCAGCCCCTGCCCCTGAGTGGGATATGGACTCGGAGGATGAGGACATGGAGGTGTGGTATATGCTGCCGTTTTATAACTCCCTGCTGATGGAGTAAGAGACTCCCAACCCTTATCATGCTGCGTCAAGTGAAATGGTGGGGAGGGGGTGGTGGTTTCTGTGGACAGCCTGGGTTTCAGCGGGACCCTGCAAGGGATGAAGGGAGGTTCAGCCAAGGGATAGAGGGGTCTGAGTTGCAGGTGGGCACGAGTGACAGACCAGGGGAGGCCTTGCCAGGTAGACCAGAAGTATCCCCAGTAGTGTTGGAACATGAGGAGGTAGACGATGGGGAACGGTGGTCTCACAGAATCAGGAAACCACCGGATAGGCTAGCCTATGCAGCACCGGGGGGAACAGAGTGCGGCACCTATTGCTTTGGGGAGCTAGTCACTGCCTTTTACACCTGGGTTGGACTTTGTGTTCTGCAGGAAGGGTTGACAAATTATCTCAAAGTCATGAGGACATGACTAGATTTGGTGGGGGGAGAGTGTAATGCCCTGGGAAAGGTATCAATGCCAATGTAATGGTTTCTCTGTAGCAGCAGTGTTTGGGTTATGACTAGAAATAACGGGAGCTTTGGAATGTACGGTGTCTGATGAGGGGAGGCTTTTCTTTCTTGTGTGCCTGAGAGCGAGGGATTCGCAGGGTATTGTTCAGCACTAGATGGAGAGAGAAGTTGCCAGAATGGAGAGGACACAGACTACAGGATGGAGTGGACTTAGAATGGGGTTGGGAGTCAACGACACCGAGGGGAAATTGATGGAGAACGAACAGACGGGAAAATCGTGAGCTCTAATGTACTCTAATATTGTGAAACTGATTTGTAACAGTGGAAAACATCACACAACATCCACACAAATGAGATTTCACAAGTTTGGCGGGCCGGAGAGTGTCTTCCCGTCGAACCTGAGGGGTACACATGGATTATGTGGAACGTAAATATCGGTATATGAGGAGTATTCAGCTGCTGTGACATCAGAGGATTTGTTCTGTATGCCAGCAACCAGGGCACTTAGCAAGGAACTGCTGGACTAGACATAGAACAGTAAAGGAGATGATTTGTTACAGCTGTGGCCCTTTGGGCCATTGTTGGAGGCAGTGTTGGCAGTATCCAAAAAGAGGAAACCTGTGAGAGACACTCATCAAGACAGGCAGAAGTCATGACAGAAACACCCCATCAGCGACCGGATTCTCCAATGTGACCACTGATCAGGTTATAGAACTGCTGAAGACAGTTTCTAGGTCAGATATATAACAAGCGCAGTCTCCCATTGCCATCGCTAATGACCCAGTGGCAGTGAACACATACAACAAATAGTCAGCATAGCCGCAGCCACTCTGATCATCAGGAACTGGAGCCGGGATAGTATCTATGGGTTTCTGATGGTGATCGAGAGAAGATAAACCTAGTTAAAATAGAAAAGGGACTGCATAAACCCCATCAGCAGTATCCTATAAAAATGACAGCTATTCAGAGTATAGTGAATGGACTAATTCACTGAGGATACTAAGAGAGATCTCACCAACCACTAACTTGCCTGTATGGCCAGTAAAGAAACAAGATGGATAATTTTGGTTAACAATAGACCATACGGCCGTCAATAAGACCACGCCGAGATGGCATCACATTTAGCCAGTCCTGGCATAATTCTGACTGGCCTGTCTCCAGAACATAAAATTTTCTCAGTCCTGGACATTGTTAATTTTTGGGGCCCCCTTAGCACTGAGTCCCAAGACCAATTTGCATTCACCCTGGGTGGACAGCAGAATATGTGGACCATGTCCCCCATTTGGACTCCACAATAGTCCTGCTATTTTTTATAAGCTTATGGCAAAGACTTAAGACTTTGGACAAGTTTACTTTAACATCTTACCACTGAACCACCTTACATCATGTAGATGATCTACTAATTGTCTCGGAAAATGAAGAAGGTCATTTAGGGGCGATAGCTAATAGCTTAGAGATACTGTGGGTTAAGGGGTTTAAAATCAGTCCACAGAAGACTCAGATAGGAAAGCAAAACATATAGTACCTGGACTACATGATTTCCCAGGGGAGGAAGATCATATCAGATGACAGACATTCTGCAATCAGCTCCAAGACCTACCTAGCAAATGTAAGGGGAGTGAGGAAGATAATGGGTCTCTTTAATTACTGCCATAATTTCATACCAAGCACTAGTGGCTCCAATACAGGCCTTAATCAAAGGAAGGAAGCCCTCGCTGGAGGAAGTAAGATGGGGAAACAAATGAGGAAAAGGCTTTTACATATTTTTTTTAAGACCATAAAACATAGGAGCAGAATTAGGCCATCTGGCCCATCGAGTCTGCTTCACCATCTAATCATGGCTGATCCATTTTTTTTTCTCCTTCTCAACCCCAGCTCCCGGCATTCTCCCCATAACCTTTGATGCCAGGTGCAATCAAGAACCTATCAATCTCTGCCTTAAATAAATCCAACGACCTGTCCTCCACAGCTGCATGTGGGAACAAATTCCACCAATTCACCACCCTTTCGCTAGAGAAATTTCTCCGCAACTCTGTTTTGAAAGGGCGCCCCTCTATCTTGAGGTTGTGTCCTCTTGTCCTAGACTCTCCCACCATGGGAAACATCATTTCCACATGCACTCTGCATAGGCCTTTCAACACTTGAAAGGTTTCAATGAGATCCCCCTCATCCTTCTGAATTCCAGCAAGTACAGACCCAGAGCCATCAAACATTCCTCGTATGGTAACCCTTTCATTCCTGGAATCATCCTTGTGAACTTCCTCTGGACCCTCTCCAATGCCAGCACATGTTTTCTAAGACGAGGGGCCCAAAACTGTTCACAATACTCAAGGTGAGGCCTCACCAATGCCTTATTAAGCCTCAGCATCACCTCCTTGCTCTTGTATTCCAGACATCTTGAAATGAATGCCTTCCTCATCACTGACTCAACCTGCAAGTTAACCTTTTCAGGGTGTTCTGCACAAGAACTCACAAGTCCCTCTGCATCTCAGATTCCTGGATTTTCTCTCCATTTAGAACATAGTCTGTACATTTATTTCAACTACCAAAGTGCATGACCATGCATTTTCCAACATTGTATTTCATTTGCCACTTTCTTGCCCATTCTCCTAATCTGTTTAAGTCCTTCTGCATCCTACCTGTTTCCTCAACACTACCTGCCCCTCCACTAATCTTCATATCATCTGCAAACTTGGCAACAACGCCATATATTCCATCATCTAAATCACTTACATACAGCATAAAAAGAAATAGTTCCAACACCGACCCCTGTAGAACACCACTAGTCACTGGCAACCAACCATAAAAAGATCCTTTTATTCACATTCACTGCCTCTTACCAATCAGCCAATGCACTAACCATGTTAGTAACTTTCCTGGAATACCATGGACTCTTAACTTGGTAAGCAGTCTCATGTGTGGCATCTTGTCAAAAGCCTTCTGAATGTCCAAAAATACAACATCCACTGCATCCCCTTTATCTATCCAATTTGTAATTTCCTCAAAGAGTTTCAACAGGTTCATCAGGCAGGATTTTCCCTGATGAAAACCATGCTGACTTTGTACTATCTTCCCCTGTGTCACCAAGTACTTCATCACCTCATCCTTAACAATGGACTCTAACACCTTCCCAACCACTGAGGTCAGGCTAACTGGTTTATAATTTCCTTTCTGCTACCTTCCTCCTTTCTTAAAGAATGGAGTGACATTTGCAATTTTCCAGTCCTCTAGCACCATGCCGGAGTCCAACGATCTCTGAAAGTTCATTTTTAATGCCACCACAAGGATGCAGTTCATCTGGTCTGGGTGACTTATGTACCTTTCGGTCTTTTAGTTTTTTGAGCACCTTCTCTCTTGTAATAGTAACTGCACCACTTCTCTTCCTTCACGCACTACAACATCAGGCATATTGCTAGTATCCTCCACAGTGAAGACTGATGTAAAATACTCATTTAGTTCATCAGCCTAGCTTCCTATCCCTCCGATACTACGTGTAACCTTGGACATCAGCTCCCAACTACAACCATCCTTCAGCCACGATTCAGTGATGGCCACATCATACCTGACAATCTGTAATATTGCAACAAGATCTTCCACCTTATTTCTTATACTACCCGCATTTAGATACAACACCTTGCGTACCATATTTGCTATCCTTTCTGATTCTGCATCCCTAATGATTTGATACTCACCCTTTTAGCTGCAACTAAGTCCCATCACCTGCCTGCCCACCCGGACCGTCTGACTGCACACTGTCTTTACTTTTTTACCATCTGTCCCATCCCGAGTCCCTTCACTCCAGTTTCCACCCCCTGCCAAATTAGTTTAAACCCTCCCCAACAGTTCGAATAAACTTGCCCACAAGAATATTGGCCCTCCTCGGCTTCCGGTGCAATCTGTCACTTTTGAACAGGTCATACATCCCCCAGAAGAGATCCCAATGATCCAAGAACCTGAAGCCCTGCCCCCTGCACCAGCTTCTCAGCCATGCATTTACCTGCCAAATCATCCAGTTTTGGCCTGTGCATGGCACAGGCAGCAATCCAGAAATTACTACCCTGGAGGTCCTGCTTCTCAGTTTTCTAACTAGCTCTCTAGATTCTCTTTTCAGGACCTCATTGCTTTTCCTTCCTATGTTATTGGTATCAATATGTACCAAGACATCTGGCTGCACCCCCCCCCCCCTCCAAAATGTTGTGGATGCGATCTGAGACGTGCCCTATCCTGGCACCTGGGTGGCAACATAACATCCGGGTGTCCCGTTCACGTCCACAGAATCTCCTGTCTGTTTCCCTCACTATCGAGTCCCCATCACTACCACTCCCTTCTTTGCTCTCTTTCCCTTCTGCAACACGATCCCGTGCTCAGTGCCTATAACCTGGTCTCCGTGGCATCCTCCCAGGAGGTCATCCTCCACAAAAGTATCCAAAGCAGTATACTTGTTTTTGAGGGGAATGGCCACAGGGATGCTTTGCTCTAACTGCTTATTTCCATTTCTCTTGACAGTCACCCAGCTACTTGCCTCCTACAACTTTGGCGTGACTACTTCCCTGTAACTTTGATCAATTATGTTCTCACTCTCCCATACAAGCTGAAGGGCATCCAGTTGCTGCTCCAGATCCCTAACATGGTTTTCAAGGAGTTCAAGGATGCACTTCACATAGATGAAGTTTCTTGGGAGACTCTGGGTCTCCCAGTTCTCCAACATCTGGCACGAAGAGCACACCACAGCCATTTAAATGGTACAGTTAAGAGAGGGAAAAAAACAAAAAGCAAACCTTAATAGACACTTTACACAGAGCCAAGACCTCTTCCGTGCCAAAGTCTATTGCTTCTACTCTCTCCACTGACCTACTCCCACCAATGGGCCTTCTTATCCCTTCTATACTTTTATTTAGTTGGTAGAGCTCTGTTGATGCTGCTGATTGGCTCCGTACAATGGACAAACGTCCATGAAGCTCTCTTTTTAAATATCCGCCACCAACCTACGAGAAATACCTCTTCGTAGAGCACTGTTGACACCGCTGTTAGGACCCCTACAATGGACAAATGGCCGTGAAGCTCTCTTATTCAAAAACGACCGCCGACCTGTGAGAAATACCTCTTCGTAGAGCTGTGTTGACCAGATATCAAGAAAGCCCTGGTCTCTGCATCTACATTAGGATTACCAGATGTGACTCACCCTTTTCACCTATAGTGCAGCAATGAAGGAGAGTATTACAATGCAATGGTGGTGCAGGACTTTGGGGCCACAAGATGACCAGTGGCATTTATTCAGCGAAACAGACACTTGTTGTAGCAAGATTTCCCTGCTGCGTATCAGGTTTAGACAGTTCAGCGTGGGCAGAGTGTGTAAGCAAACCTGTTGAGATGATAGCACAAAGCATACTACACACCCCCCATACCATTGTAGAGCTCCTGAACACAGGGAGGCTCCCTGACCCAACGTTACATCACAATTTTATGTGCTAAGATCAAAGGTAACAGCGGGCCAATTTCTATAGTTACAATGCATTCATAATGCTTCCTTTATTTCAAACACCTAGATTATTACACCAACATTCCATCACCCAAATGAATGTTAAACACTGCCGTCTGAGTCCACAGATGGGTCAAATGATTTAACCCTGCCAGCAACTTAGCGCAGGAAGACCATTGTTCTGAGCTGTATTTCAACTTCAATCTACAATCCACATTCAGATCTGAAGACTGGTTGCTGTTGAAATTAACATTTGCTATGGTTAGCATTCATTTTGGGCATCTGGAATGTTGGTGTGGGTAGCAGTTTTTAATGGTGATGTTATTGAGTCCACTGAAGTCAAAGCTAATCCTGCACTGGCTATGGATTGGGATGGGTGCATGAAGCCATGCTGTAACATTTCGGCAATGTAGTCTTTTTATGGCTTTGTTCTCAGGAGGAGAGAGAGCGAAAAGATGGCCTAAGGGAGGGATGGAGCCCGAGAGGAGTTTGATTGCTCAGTTATGTGGTGTTTGAGGCGGCAGAGTTTACTGAACATAATGGCTAATACTCCTGAGGGAGCTTGGTGAGATTTAGGGCCTCCTCCATTTCTGCGGATTTATGGGGTGGTCAACTATGGTTGCAGGCAGATGGTCCAGCAAGTGGGTCCCCACCTCAGCAGAGCACCTGATGACCAGGTAAAGTGAGGATCATGAGTGGACAGCCAAGAACAACTCAGGATAAGGGGGATGTTGGGCTAGTCAATCATGAAAAGTCGGATGGAATCACAATGTTCTCCGATGTTCATGTGTGCAGGTGTTGTATGCAATCAGACTATCCAAGATCCCAAGGGCCATCCATCAAAAGCTTTGATATTAATCAGGTAACAGATAGGTTTGGTAGGGTGTCCATGCTTCACACACAGAATCTGATCCAGAAAGTTGTCTGCGGCAGCGGAATCGACCATGCCGTCTGTGCGTATAGGGCCAACGGAGTGTGGAGGAGGACAGAGAGAGTGCTATGGTACCAGAATGAGGGTTTGAGTTGATCAGCGGTCCCCAACCACTGGGCCGCGGACTGGCACCGGGCCGCAAAGCATGTGCTACCGGGCCGCGAGGAAACAATATGAGAGTCAGCTGCACCTTTCCTCATTCCCTGTCATGCCCTCTGTTGAGCTTGAATGCACGCCAGGTCGTTACCCATGCGTCATCCATGTCAGCCAGGAAGGAGATCAACTCCTGGAGCTTGCAGATGACGGCGGGCTGAAAAGTATGTTTGACATAACATCTCTGCCAGCATTCTGGATCAAAGTCAAGGCTCAATATCCTGAGATAGCCACGGAAGCACTGAAAATGTAGCTTCCATTTCCAACATATCTCTGCAATGAATGCAACAAAAACTAAACTGCGGAGTAGACTGGACATAAGGAACCCCCTTCGAGTATCGCTGTCTCCCATCACCCCTCGATAGGACCGTCTTGTTGCAGGAAAACAAGCCCAGGGCTCCCACTGATTCAGCGATATTGGTGCGTTGCAATGATTTTATATGTTCATACGGGGAAAATATGTGCTGTGTGTTTAATATCCAAACGTTACTTAAAATGTTATGATGCTATTGACTCACTTATATAACCATATAACAATTACAGCACGGAAACAGGCCATCTCTGTCCTTCTAGTCCGTGCCGAACGCTACTCTCATCTAGTTCCACCGACCTGCACTTAGCCCATAACCCTGCATTCCTTTCCTGTCCATAAACCTATCCAATTTTTCTTTAAATGATAATATCAAACCTGCCTATACCACTTCTACTGGAAGTTCGTTCAACACTTACTTCAAGCTCCCCTGATAATTGACTTATCACTATATTCATATTAAGGAAAATATGCGCTGTGTGTTTAATATTAAATTTGTTAGATAAACCCTTTTAGAAATGAAATTGAGTGTATTAGCTAATTATCATCTATATTCCGGTCGTGATTAACACCCCCCTCCCCCCGGAACAGAATCGCCAAAAACGATTTGTAGAAAGAAATATCGGCACGTACACGCATGCGCACTGGTGCCCTCGCAAGGCTTCATGGTCATTGTAGTCTTTCTCGGGGTAAACGCAACATATTTGACTACTACTCTTGTCAGTTGGCAACCCTACTCCCCAGCCCGCCCCCCCCCCGGGTTGGTCGATCCGCAAGAATATTGTCAATATTAAACCGGTCCACAGTGCAAAAAAGGTTGGGAACCCCTGGAGTAGATAATGCCAAATAGGAGGTTGCTTGTTTCTATCTGGAAGTGCTATTTTTCCGAATACAACGAACAGGTGATGCATTGGTGTTCGGCTGTTCCACTGTAGGCGCAAAAGTTGTTTCTACCCTGGTGCCCGCGCTCTTGGGGGGTGGGAATTTAAGGAAGCTTCCCCTAACTGCCTGTATTCTGGAGGCATTGGTGATGATGTGGAGCAGGGGTTCCCAACTTTTTTACACACCATGGACCAATACCATTAAGCAAGTTAACACTCACAACACGCTGGAGGAACTCAGCAGGTCGGGCAGCATACGTGGAAACTATCAGTCAACATTTCGGGCTGGAACCCTTCGTCAGGACTGTAGAGGGAAGGGGCAGAGGCCCTATAAAGAAGGTGGGGGGAGGGAGGGAAGGAGAAGGCTGGTAGGTTCCAGGTGAAAACCCAGTAACGGGAAAGATAAAGGGGTGGGGGAGGGGAAGCAGGGAGGTGATAGGCAGGGAAGAGGAAAACCATTAAGCAAGGTGTTCTTGGACCCTAGGATGGGAACTGATCTAGAGGGTTGTTCCATAAGATGCTTTTCAATGTGGACAGCCAGAGTGATGAGGCTTTCGAGTTCTTTGGACATCTACTGGGTAGACAGCTCATCTTTCAAGCGCTCAAAGTCTGTGATGATAATGGGCCAGCAGCATTACTATGGTCCAGCCTCACTCCATCGCGAGGTCCTAAGTTCCCACACAGAGCGTGAGCCTTGGCGCAGGCAAAGTATCAGATCCACTACCTCCCTTCCACTTCCTGGATGGTCAAAAACTTAGCAGTGAAATACCCATATTTGTTGCAAATGGTGGAGAGTTGGATGAAAGAGGCAGACAGATGGCCAATAATTTCTTGTTACTTCTAGATCATGTGCTTGTGTCAGAAGATGGGTTCTTGAGGTGAGCATGTTCTGCTGGGTCAATCAACGGTTCATTCATCCTGTGAGGAAATGTAGTGGAGGCTTGCCCCAAAAGCGGAGCAACAGAGAAAATTCAGCAATGAATGATAACTTTAATAGTAGACAAAATAACAAGCCACAAGGGCCACAAAACAAGAAGGAACAAAAACTAAACACAACAGGCAATAGGGTAAACTTTAGGTTGGGAGAGCAAAACCTAGGGGCAACTGGTTGAGGCCAGCTGGTGTGATGAGTGAAAGAGGACTATGGGTGAAAACTGGGGTTAAATAGGTTGCAGGTGTTGCGTCTGGAACAAGCTGCAGATAAAGCCTATTAGCTTAGTGGAGACCGGGAGGAGTCAGTGGAAGTAGGCCTGAGAGTTAGCAAGTCTTGTCCAAATGTCCTTGTCACCAGAAGACTGGCCACATCATAAACAAGTTAAATGGCTCAGTATATTGCTGTAAAATGGCATTACAATGGATTGTGTGTTGCATTCCAATTGTTTCCAAACTAATTTTCCAATAAATATTGCTCTGTGATCATTGAAAATTGCTGGAATGTTGTTATTCTTGTGTTTCCACCAGTTATCTGTGCACACATTCAATCTGAATAGGATTTCATCACTGAAGCAGCTTTTTTTTATAAGATTAGCTTTATTTGGAAACATTGAAACATCCCTCTTTACATCAGCAGCACAGCAATGGAAACTGAAGCAGTTTCAAACTCGAAGGAGTGCACATCTTGCACAATTTCTCGGTTTAAAATGTCTCTACAGAAGGTGTGCAACAGCTTACTGGGTAGTTCGAAAGCAAAGAAATTTGATTTAAAACATTGCTAATAACACTTTTTTTAAGTAAACTGCATTAGACGATCACCACAAATAATGGAGAGGTGAGCGAAAGCAAAGTGAACTCAATAAATGTGCCCTGCTGGTGTGCTGCAAAATGGGTGCACTTGGAGATGGAGCCATGCTAGTTTGAGGGAACGATTCGGAGAGGAGAAGGAGAGGCAGAGGAGTTCTGATTCCTATCTAATTAACCCGGGTGTGAGGCAGGATTGCTCTCAGCATTGAGCCAATTTGGAGAGGTTGAGAATGGCTTCTTCAACAGTGAAATATAGGTGCTTAGTGAATTGCTGGGTGGCGCATTCTACGCCAGGAATGATCTGCCGCAGCGAGGCTCGGGTCCCAGTGCAAGGCATGACCCACTGTTCGGAGAATTTAATTGGTGTCCCAGATAGATGGAAAGGCAGGGTGTCAAGAGTTGGGCGAGGTTGGATCGTTCTGGGCACTGAGATGATCTGGAGATCAAGAATGGCTCTTCGTCGGTATTAAACTCAAGGCCCGAAGTGATTTGCCATGGCAGAGCGCAGCTCCTAATGCGAGGTACAGTTCACTGTTCTGACAATTTAAACTCTGGTCCAGATAGACTGGGGGCTCCTCTCTCTGCAACGCTAAGGGTTTGAGACTGCCTGTGCTTCATGTCTGAGAACTTGGAGGTGTTTGCCCCACTAATATGATGAACTGAACACCGAGGCTTTGAGCTGCTCCGGGCTGCTCTGGGGATTTGGATCCAAGGACTCAATTTGCTTTGTAATGTTGTTGCTTACATGATTTGTGAGTTTTTCTTTCTCTACAGTAGGTAGTTAAACTATCCAACACATCACTGCCAGCAGCCTATCTGCCATTTAGGATGTATATACAGAAAGTGCCAGAAAAGTGCCAGTAACATCATGAAGATTCATAACTTACCCTGCTCGTTGACTGTTTGTCCTAATTTCTTCAGGGAGGAGGCTACATAGAATCCACAACATAAGAACATAAGAAATAGGAGGAGCCGTAGGCCATCTGGCCTGTCAAGCTTGCTCCGCTACTCAGTAAGATCATGGCTGATCTGACTATGGATTCATCTCCACCTACCTGCCTTTTCCCCATAACCCTTAATTCCCCTACTATGCAAAAATCTATCCAACTTTGTCTTAAGTACATTTACTAAGGTAGCCTCCACTGTTTCATTGGGCAGAGAATTCCACAGATTCATCACTCTCTGAGAAAAGCTGTTCCTCCTCATCTCCATCCTAAATCTACTCCCCTGAATCTTGAGGCTATGTCTCCTAGTTCTTGTCTCATCTATCAGTGGAAGCAACTTTCCTGCCTCTATCTTATCTATCCCTTTCATAATTTTACATGTTTCTATAAGATCTCTTCTCATTCTTCTGAATTCCAGCGAGTACAGTCCCAGGCAACTCGAATCTTTCCTCATAGTATAACACCCTCATCTCTGGAATCAACCTGCTGAACCTCCTCTGCACCACCTCCAAAGCCAGTATAATCCTTCCTCAAGTAAGGAGACCAGAACTGCTTACAGTGCTCCAGGTGAGGCCTCACCAGTACCCTGTACAGTTACAACATAACCTCCCTCCTCTTCAATTCAATCTCTCCAGCAATGAAGGCCAACATTTCATTTGCCTTCTTGATAGCCTGCTGCACCTGCAAACCAACCTTTTGTGATTCATGCACAAGCACTCCCAAATCCCTCTGCACAGCAGCATGCTGCAATCTTTTTACCATTAAAGTAATAATCTGCTTTCTCATTTTTCCTTTCAAAGTGGATGACCTCACATTCACCAACATTGTACTCCATCTTCCAGTCTCTTGCCAACTCACTTAACTTATCTATATCACTCTGAAGACTCTCTGTATCTTCTGCACAATTTGCTTTTCCACTCAATTTAGTATCATCAGCAAACTTAGATACACTACACTTGGTCCCCTCTTCCAGATCGTTAATGCATTTCAGCACTGATTCTTGTGGTACATCACTCACCACTGATTACCAACCAGAGAAACACCCACATATCACAACTCTCTGCTTTCTATTAGTTAACCAATTCTCTATCCATACTAATACATCACACCCAACTCTATACATCCTTATCTTATGGTTAAGTCTTTTATGTGGCACCTTATCAAATGCCTTCTAGAAATCAAAGTGAATAATGTCCATCTCTATCCACTGCACCCATTATATCCTCAAAGAACTCTAGTAAGTTTGTCAAACAGGGCCTGCCTTTTCTGAATCCATGCTGCATCTCCCTGATGGATCCATTTCTTTCCAGATGCCTCACTATTTCTGCTTTAATGATAGCTTCAAGCATTTCCCCAACTACAGATGTTAAATTAATTGGCCTATAGTTATCTGCCTTTTGCCTACATCCTTTTTTGAAAAGTGGCGTTGTATTTGCCATCTTCCAATCTGCCAGGACCTGCCCGGAGTCCAAAGAATTTTGGTAAATTATCACCAAAGCCTCTACTTTAACTTCTGCCATTTCATTCAGTACCCTGGGATGCATTCTATCAGGACTTACAGTAGCTATCTTCAGATTCACAAGTTTGCTCAGCACTATCTCTTTAGTGATAGCTAGTGTTTAGAGGTCCTCACCTCCCATCGCAACCATAACATCTCTCTTTGGCATGCTAGACATGTCCTCCACCATGAAGACCATCACAAAATAGTCATTCAAATGTCCTCTGTCCTCTGCCATTTCCTCATTACCCAATATCAATCCGCCCTTCTCGTCATCCAAGGGACCTACGATTACTTTAGCCACGCTTTCTTCTTTATAAAATTATAAAGACTTTTACTATCCATTTTTACATTTTGTGCTAGTTCATTTTCATAATCCATCTTCCCTTTCTTTATTGCTCACTTAGTGGTTCTTTGTTACTTTTTAAAGTCTTCTCGGTCTTTCAGTTTCCCATTATTCTTGGCGACTTGTACGCATGAGCCTTTAGTTTAAAGCCTTCTTTTATTCCCTTAGTTAACCAAGGCTGGTTCTCCCCACCCTTACTGTCTTTGGTTTCAACTGGAATATACTTTTGTTGAGCACCGTGAAAAATCTTTTTGAAAACCTTCCACTGTTCCTCAACTGTCCCACCATGTAGCCTGTGTTCCCAGTCTACAAGCCAAATTCTCCCTCATCCCATTGTTGTTATGTTTAGGCATAATACACTGGTTTTCAATCGAACTATTGCACCCTCCATCTGTATGAGAAACTCAATCATACTGTGATCACTCTTTCCACGAGGATCCCTAACTACAAGATCACTAATTTTACCTGTCACATTTCACAGGACCAGATCTATGATAGCACCTTGTGGGTTCAGTAAAATGCTGTTCAAGAAAGCATGGATGCATTCTATGAAGTCCTCAAGACTGCCTCGATCAACTTGATTCACCCAATCAATGTGCAAACAAGTTAAAGTCCCCCACGATAACTAATGTTCCACTCTTACATGTCTCAGATGTTTCTTGGTTTATTGCCTGTGCCACTGTAATGTAATTATTTGGTTGCCTATAGACAACTCACACCAGTGATTTTTTTCCCTTTACTCTTCCTAATCTCTACCCAGATGGATTCAACATTCTGCTCCTTAGATCATATATTGTCTTTCACTATCGCCCTGATCTCATCCTTAATTAAGAAAGCTACTCCTCCTCCCTTACCTTCCTGCCTATCCTTCCGTATTACCTGGTATCATTGGATATTTAATTCCCAGTCCTCTCCACCGTGCAACCACATTTCTATAATGGCCACTAAATCATACCCCTTTGTAGTGATTTGTGCCACAAGTTCACTGACCTTATTTCGATTACTACAAGCATTCAGACAAAGTGCCCTTACACTCATTGTGCTCTTAAAATCTTGTAACCTTTTACTCTTTTGCACTTGATTTTCCGTCACTCCACTTTTACTTTTCTCTTTTTTACCTTTTGATTTTTTCTTTATCTTCATCCACACTTTTCTCTTTTACTTTACATATACTTCTCCAATCTGTTGAACCCACCCCCCTGCTATTTAGTTTAAAGCCCTATCCACAGCCCTAGTTATGCGATTCGCTAGGATCCAGGTCCCATCATGGTCCGCCCCATTGGTACAGCTCCCTCCTTCCTCAATACCGGTGCCAATTTCTTGTGAATTGAAACCAGTTTCTCCCACACCAGTCCCTGAGCCATACATTTAACTCTCTAATCTTCTTGACTCTATGCCAATTTGCATGTGGCTCAGGTAGTAATCCATAGATTACCACCTTTTTGGTTCAGCTTTTTAACTTAGTCCCTAGCTGCTCAAATTCCCTCAGCAGAGCCTCTTTCTTTGTTCTACCTACGTTGTTGGTACCCACATGGACCACAACAACTGGATCTTTCCCCTCCCATTGCAAATTCCTTTGCAGGTCGGGTAAGATGTCCTGAACCCGGCACCAGGCAGACAACATAGCCTTCAGGATGCTCTATTCTTGTGATAGAGACCTCTGTCTATTCCCTGGAATCTACTGTCCCCAATTACCACTACATTTCTCTTTCTTCCCCCTCTTGAATGGTTCCCGGACTACATTGCCAGTTAGATTGCTCATCCTTCCTACAGCCCCACTCTCATCCATACAGGGAGCAAGAATCTCAGACCTGTTGGATAAGCTCAAGGGCTGAAGCACCTCCAGCATTGTCTCTTGGATCCCACTACCCACCTCACTCAAAATCACACCTTCTTCTCCCTGACCACAAACCGAATTTGAGGCAGCTAACCTAATGGGTGTGACTACCTCCTGAAATAGAGAATCTAGGTAACTCTTCTCCATGCTGATGTGCCGCAGTGTTTGAAGCTCAAATTCCAGGTCATCAACTTTGAGCCTGAGTTCATCGAGCAGCCAACACTTGCTGCAGACGTGGTCACCAGGAGCCACATCAATGGGGTCCAGCAGATCCCACATCGTGCAGCTACAGCACATCACCTGATCCTGCATCGTCCCCTTTATTTAATTAGCTGTAACTTAGGGACTTTTTAGTCCACCACTACAACAGCCTTACCTACACCTCCCTGCTGAAGCCTCATGAGCGAAAGCCTCAAGTACCCACTCCTACACTGGTCCACTCACACAATGGCTGCCCTGCTTTGACCCTGCTTTACTTTTATTAGCTCCTGCTAATGAATTGCGAATCGATTCGCCTGCCGCTAATGCACCAAGCCCAGCGATATGCTCCTTTTTTAAACTATTTTCCCCGACCTATGCGAAGCTGTCTCTCTCTGCGAATCAACTGGTCTGCCGCTAATGCCACCAAGCCAACTAGACTCAAAAAGTTATTCAAAAACAGTCCAAGTATTAAGCCTAATCAACATCTCCACCCACTGTCTCACCCTTCCACAGCCCCCACCACCACTAATTTAATATTTCCTGTCAGTTGGCTTAAGTACAGACATGCCTGTGCCGAGCATCACTTTTATAGACATAAAATCAATGTATGTTTTGTTATGTATTCATTTTTATTGTGCTTTTTATTATTGTGTTCTTTATCTTATTGTTTTTTTTTGCTGCATCAGATCTGAAGTAATAATTATGAAATGATTTCCTCCCTTACACTTGTGTATTGGAAATGACATGAAATATAAGTGAATCTTGATAAGTGAAATGTGTTGCTTGCGTCAATGACCAATACTGTCCGGATACTGTATGTGCGGGAGGCAGCCTGCAAGTGTTGCCACGTTTCCAGAACCAACATAGCCTGCCCACAACTCCCTAATCCTAACCCGTAATTCTCTTTGGAATGTGGGAGGACTCTGGAGCACCCAGAAACCATAAAGTGTCAAATGAGCGATCAAGTGAGGCATTTAAAGACAAGACAGACAAGTGAGTAAATTTCCATTCGCCCCACTGATACATTTACTGTGAAACAGTTGTCAATCTGCTTGAGTAACGTAAGTTTGTAAATTTTGATTGGAAGAATTAAATCTCTTTGCAGTCAATGGGAAGGAAACAAGGTGAGAGAGTGGAACAACATGACCATAAAAATAATCCAATGACAGGGTCTTAAAAAAGAACACATCAAACACAGATGTTTATTTTACAGATGTAAAAAGGACAGAAAAAATGATTATCCATGGTGTCAAAGTAACACGAGTCTCATGGCGACTGGTTTATCTGGAACAGTGAATTCAAAAGAAACTTCCTTACACAAGGAGTGGTTGAAATCAACTTATATTCAAGGTGAGCTGAAGAAGCACAGGGGAGAAGGAAATAAAACTCTAAAATACAATGTTAATTTGATTAAGACTGATAGGCAAGGCTAGAGTGGAGGCACTAACTGGGTGGAGAATTCTATCCACAGTTGTTAACCAGGCAATTGCTGCCGGTCTGCTCTGTTCTTTGGTGGCCTCTTCGAAGTTGGAAGATCAGATTCAGGTCCAAAAACAGTTTTTAGACACATTATGACCTCTTTATGAATTCTATCTTAAAATAGATTGTTGTTTATTAGCAACAGCACTGTAGTTGCTGAATTAAATTCATTGCAAGCACTCCAGTGAAAATGTTACAAACATCACCAGTCCTACAATTTTCCCAAACCCTTGCTAATGCCTCCACTGATACTACAATCGATGTGGAACAATGTTCCTTCTTTTGTGCACTGGGGACTCCACCCATTCCCATGCTTACCAACCTCAATCATGTCAACCACACATCTTCCTAAAAGGCGTCTCCACTGAACTGAAGGAAACAAATCGTAATACTACCTCCCTGGCCCTCTCCTATCCCATAATTTCTGCCAATTCCCAATCCCAGCCAACCTGATACAAAATTTGGTTTCATACTTTCCCATATTAACTATAATACCACTGGCTTAATAAGTGCCTGTTTTGCTATCACATCTTCCCTTTTATTACCCAATACACCCACTTGTGCGGGTATCCAACAAAACTGTTCTACTATTTCCAAACTTTGCAGAACATAAAAATATAAAACACTTGCATCAACAGATCAGGTATCCTTGAACACTTCAATTCCAAACTCTGTAATACCAAATCTGAACAAATCACAACTCTATTTGGCTTAATTTGTTCAACCCTTTGCAAACTAATGATAACAGCCATAAATTCTGCTATATAGACAGACAATCCATCTGTCAGCCTTTTCCCCACCTCAGCATTAAATCAGGGGATAAATAACACAGAGCTCACACATTACTAACCGGATCTTTAGACCATTTATAAAGATAGGCAAAAAAGCTGCCATAAATGACCAGACACCCTCTCACCACTCACAAGACCCTGTCTATCCCCCAGTAACATCAAATCTACTCCCACATCTGAAAATTTCCGTTGTAGAACTCCTAGCTAAGCTATAGTTGGGCTAATCTGCAAGTCCCCAAGACCATACCCCTGCATGTATTCCTTAATTATCTGCACAAATTATTTAGCAAGCCGCCCTTTTAGCATTCCTAACAACTCATTAAAAGTGAATACATCAAATGGGATGTCCCCCACACTACTGTGGAATTGCTCAATTTTTCTCTCCGAAGGTTAAGAAGCACCTCGCCGAGTTCAACCCGCAATACATCTCTAGGTGGGGTCTTCAAGTCAGTCTCGCATTCAGCCATAGTCCCAAAATTTAAACCCAGGAACTCAAGACAGCGAACACCCATACAGAGTAAGTTGAATATTATCCAACCCATCTTTCCAAGTAAAACCCATATATTTTGACTTAGAAAGAGAAAATTAGAAACTCCATTCCAAAGACCATACTTCCATTGCTGATGTAACACCCTGGTTCACACTTTTACTGTTATGCTGTATGTATTTCATTCAGTAGTTCTGTAAGAGCAGTCTGTTCTGCTGGCAGCCTGTCTGGGTTATTGTTGAAGATCAGGAACGTGTGCCATCCAATTAGGATGGTAGAATTAGGGGGAGGTTTTCTTGGGGACGGACATTAAGGTTGGTCTTGGGTTTATTTTTTGGTTCAGCAGGAAATGAAGAGAGAAGACGCTGGGGAGAACCGGTCGTAGGATACAACCCTGTGGGAGACCTGTTTGTTTGAGATGGATTGTGAGTGACATTCAGAGGATGGTGTGTGCTTTCATGCTGACCGAGGGCACAGCGTGCAAGTGACAGAGAAGTTCAAGATGAGCTGCAAGTTGTGCACATTTGACTTTTCAATTAAAATGGGCCCTTTTCTTTTTGTTTTTCATTACTAACCCTTCAGTTAAGATTCATAAATATAATTCCTTTAATCGTATGCAGTGTACTGTCTGATAATCCATGGCACTAATCTGTAACAGGCTGGCAAATTGCACAGCATCTGCACAAACCGGGCTTTGGGGTGGGAGAGCTGTCTCGATCTCACAAGTTTAGTGGGACTGGAGAGTGTTTTCCCTGGACTTACACAGCCAAGGAAACCAGGGCTTTCACTGATAACGCTGTTTGCACAGACCTTACCACATAGGCAGCACTATGATCTATGATCCCATTTCCACGGAACCTCATCACCAGTATATGAAGCAAAACTGTACCCAAGCCCAACACCATCAAAGATATAAATCATCAGATTAAACATTACTAGATTCATAACACTACCCTGGTATTCTCATGATTCACCACGAACTCTGATGACATTTCTTCACTCACCCTCATTCTAAACCATTGGTCAAACAAAAAAAAATCCAATACCCAGTCGTGAAGACTCCCAAACTTACCGAGTTTAATCAAAAGCCCCTCCATAGCATATCATAAGCTTTTTCAACGTCCATAAACACTACAACTACTGATTCTTTCACTGTAAAAGTTTTCCAAATATCATTTCCCTGTAGTACAAGTGTATCATAACTCTTTATGAATCTCACATTGCTCCTTGCTTCCAGACCTTATGATAAAAGTCAAGCAACTTCTTTAGGAGCCTCAGGCATTAGCTGGAGCATGTGATAGCTGATCATATCCTGTCTGGAGCTGTAGTACCTTCACTACTTACAGCAAATTTCAATTCGGCAATCATCCATGACACTCTCAAACATCTCGTTTCTCACAAATCTTTCCACTGTCCATTAAAATATGCTGTCACCTCTAATATACTTGTTCCCTAAATTATCCAGGCTATGTATCTTTGAAAATGCATTTCCCAGACATTCAGCCTTTTCTTTGTCTGTTGTAGCCAGATTTCCATTCTCCACTAACACTGGAATCTGGTTATAACTTCTGACACATTCATTTTCTTTAGCATTCTCCATACCACTGTCAGGCCAGTTTCCCTCCCAATTGATCAGCCAAATCAGAAATGCAAGAAAATCTAATTTTTAAGAATCAATACCTCATTAGATGCCTCACCTCCCACGCTCTCTGCCTGAACCTCATTTCATGATCTTCCTCCATCTGAATCCCTGTGACTGTTCGTTTTAACCTGATACACAACAGATGTAGAGGGATCAAATCTTCGTGCAGCTTCAGGATGAGAAATATTATGCATTACCTTCACCTTCTAAATTTCCTGAGCCTTTTGTAAAACAGGGCATCCTAAATAAGCAGCAGGATGAGCATGCCCACAGTTGCAGCATCTTGCCTCAGTGCCAACTTCACAATTCCTATGTTCATGTTCACCTCCACATTTTGGACCTCACAATTCCCACTGCAAGAGGCAGCAACATCTCCCACTCGTTGTCATGTAAAACACCACAACGGTGGAGGGTCATACATTTGGACTGAATAACTAATACAGGCTATAGTAGGGGTTGCCAACCCGTCGATCGCAATCGACTGGTTGATCTTTGAGACTTTACTCAGTCGGTCCTGAAAAAAATGAAAAATAAATACACAAATACTGTTGTAATGTGAGCATTATAAAAATAAATAATACTAATTAGGATAATGGTAATATAGCAATATTTTCGCTATTGAAAACTATTTGTAAAGAGAGATTGTTTTTGGGTTGCGGGGTTTTAGTTCCGTTCTTTCTGCCCAGTGCGCATGAGTGTATAGCTCCCCCGCCATGCGCCGCGTTTTCAGCGTAGCCAGTGCTGCATCAAAGTGACTAATTAGGTTAGATAAGAGTACAGACTGTCGCAAACATCAATATACGGCACTCACTCGTGATATCCTGCAAGGTAGCTAGTACGGCCGAGGCTCCACGAAAGAAGGTGAAAACGTACAATTTTCATCCAGAATGGGAAGAGGAATTTCTATTTACCTCAGTGAAAGACAAGTGCGTATGTATGCTGTGCCACCAAACACAAGCACTGTCTAAAAGAGGGAATCTGGAGCGTCACCACAACACCAACCACCAGAAATTTAAAGACACCTACCCCCCAAAGAGCACATTTCGTGCCAGGAAAGTTGAGGAGCTGAAATCGGGGTTGAAGGCCCAGCAATCCTTTTTCACAAAACATGCTGCTCAAAGTAAGGCTGCTATTGAAACATCATTTCGTGTAAGTCACCTTTTGGCTAAACACAAGAAGCCTTTTACAGATGGCAATTTATTCAAGGAAGCAATGGTCATTACCGCAGAGGCTGTTTTTAATGGCTTTAAAAACAAAAGTGACATCCCAACCGCAATACATAATATACTGCTTGGCCCTGCAACAGTGACAAGGAGGGTAGAGTCACTGTCAGAGGATGTGGATCGACAAGTGTTAAAGGACTTGTCACTCTGAATATTTTTCACTACATTTCAATGAATCCCTGGATATAACGCAAACAGCTCAGCTTGTTGTATTTGTCAGAATGGCTTTCCAGGATTTTACAACAAAGGAGGACTTCCTCACTCTTTTGCAATTAAAGGAGAGAACGAGAGATGAGGATATTTACAATGAGTTTTAAAAATATATCCGTGAAAATGGCATCCCCATTCATAAACTGGTGGTAATTACTACTGATGGGGCTCCAGCAATGCGCGGTGTGCGCGTTGGATTTAAAGCACTGTGCCGTTATGACTCTGATTTTCCCAGCTTCCTGGATTATCACTGTGTGATTCATCAGCAGACCTTGGCTGAGAAGGTCATGGCCTTTTCTCATGTAATGACACTGGTGGTCAAACTGATAAGCTTGATTTGAGCAAAACGCTTCAGCACCACTTATTCAAGGTGTTATTGGATGAGTTCGATGCTGCTTACGGAGACATAATTCTTCATGCTGATGTTCGGTGGTTGAGTCGCGGCGAAGTGCTGCAACGATTTCTTGACTTGCTGCCTGAGATAAAGACTTTCCTGTCAACAAGAAACGAAGAGCACGAGGAGCTGTCAGATGATGCATGGCTACTGGATTTAGCGTTTCTGACAGACATAGCGGCTAAATTAAACGCACTTAACAACGAGCTCATGGGAAAAGACCAATACCTAACCCACGTGATAAGCACAGTAAATGCGTTTAAGGCCAAGCTCGGTGTCTGGATTTCAAATTTAAAGAATGGGAGGCTGACACACTTTCCCAACTTGGAAAAAATGTTACTGGCCACCACGGAAAAAAACGCTTTTCGCGCTGAGCAGCACTGGGCTCACCTAGACAAAATGACAATAGAGTTCGATCGGCGTATTGGGGAGTTAAACATCGTGAAAGATATTGCTGCATTTATTTCAAACCCATTTCTGCCGATCGATATAGAACAGATAGCAGCCAAACTCCAGCAAGTATTTGGTGTGCCAAGTGATTCTGAAATGGAAATAATTGATTTGCAAAATGTCATCAAGCTTAAAGCAAGATCAAGGGACGGTGACTTTTGGGGGCTTGTCAGCAGGGAGAAGTTTCCTTATCTCACCGCATGTGCACTAAAAGTCAGTGCCTACTTCAGGTCAACTTATCTATGTGAAATTGCATTTTCACAGATGAAAATTATTAAATCTAAGTACATGAGCTTTCTTACTGACAGACTCCTCACAGACTGTCTCAGACTGGCTGTCTGTAGTTATGAGCCAAATTTCAGGGAACTAGCAGAAAGTATTCGGCCCCAGTCATCACACTGAGTACAACAGTCAATTTTTATTCATTTTTTTTTCATCTTGAAATAAAACTAAATAATGAAACTTAGAATTAAAGGTGTGAAATATTGTAATATTCTTAAAGAAAGACAGCTATGGCCTGTTTGATATGCTAATTAGTGTTTTCTTGTTTGAACTAATTTGAAAATTTGACAAAAGTATTTTGTGTAATTCAAATACACTTAGCCCAAATAAAAGGACTCAAATTGGAAGTACAATCTGAGCTGTGTTTTCTCTAAATGATTTAGTAGGTAGACCTTGCCTTTCACTAAGGTCGAGGTAGGAGATCTTGGGCTTAAAAAGGTTGGTGGCCACTAGGCTAAAGGGATCTTTGATGGTAGCACTTCATCAGAGAAAAACAACAGAACAAACTATCACATTTTCCCTTTTTCTCCAAGTCTGTAATCTGTTAACTAAAACTACCTTACCCCCTCTCAGGTTGTCCCTAACATCCTCCATAGATACACACAGAGGTACATCTGAAATAACACCCCAAACCTTCGTTTGTCCCCCATCAACGCACTAACAATGATTCTCCTGTGCAGAGTCTTCATTTGCAGTATTTTCTCTTGTTTTAAATCAAATCGACACCCGACCTTTGCGAAGACATATTGCTGACTTTGCTTTACCAATATCCTTCTTCAATCTAACCGGGTGAAAATTTCTGTCACAATTATATATGAAATTCATTATCTTGAATTCGACATCATCTTCTACTCCAGTCCCACTGCCCTTCAGCGGGCGACCCTCCTCATCCGAGCCACCCCTCACCCCCAACTCATTTCCCCTTTCTTTCTTGCCAAACTCCATTCCACACTATCACTTTAACTCCTCATCTGAACTTCCCGCCGTTGGCTTCCCTCAGTCACATTACAGGCGGTGCACACCGCGCACCCCCGACACTCTGCAGTTCCACTCAAGGCGCGCCCTCCGACACTCTCGCGCCGGCACTCTCCGGTTCCGGCCAAGGCGCGCGCCCCCGACACTCTCCGGTTCCGGTCAAGGCGCGCTCCCCGGCACTCTCCGGTTCCGGCCAAGGCGCGCGCCCCCGACACTCTCCGGTTCCACTCAAGGCGCGCCCCCGACACTCTGCAGTTCCACTCAAGGCGCGCCCCCCGACACTCTCGCGCCGGCACTCTCTGGTTCCGGTCAAGGCGCGCGCCCCCGACACTCTCGCGCCGGCACTCTCTGGTTCCGGTCAAGGCGCGCGCCCCCGACACTCTCGCGCCGGCACTCTCTGGTTCCGGTCAAGGCGCGCGCCCCCGACACTCTCCGGTTCCGGTCAAGCCGCGCGGACGCTCGATTCTCCGCTTGGATTCAGAGCTGCGCGCTCTCTGCTTTCTGCAACGATTCACCAGTCACAGGCGCCTCCAAAACAGGCACAAACCATCCCGGCTGGGACCGTCCTTGATTCACACTCAGTTAAAACACAAATGCTCTTCAATATATTGACGCTCTGGGGGAGCCCGCCCCTGCATTTCTAATAACCAGTACTGTGTATTGTTCTTGTGTTAAAATACTTCTGTGGGAAGTTCCTACTAACCAGGGTGTGTGATGGTCACCTCCCCGTCTGTGCGAGACTGTCTGGGTTCGTTCTCTGAGTCATCGTGCCTGGTCCAGCCAAGGACCGGGGCGAAGAAGATGGCTGCATCAACCAGCGCATGGACGAGAGGATCTGGGACACAGAACACTGTCAGGCTGACAGTGAAGGACCAGAGCGAGGGCACTGTGTTCGACAGGGAGACCTTCATCCACAAGGTGTTGATCGACTGCTGCGGATCCAAGGTTGAGGATATCCGCTGTGTCCAGGACCTCAGCGGGTTCTTCGACGTCACCTTCCGGCACGCTTCGGGACAGCAAAAGCTCCTGCAGGACTTTCGGGAGAGGGGGAACGAAGTGCTGCTGTCAATGCTGAAAGCACAGCCCCCCCTTCACCACCCCCACTCAGAACGAGCGGATTATAACGGTGCACATGTTTAATCCGTACATGTCCATGGTAGCGGTCCTCACCTTCCTCACCCATTACGTAGTGGGCAGAGGAAACTGTGTGGATGTGAAGTACAGGCTGGGGATCTGGACGAGCAAACGCCAGGTCAAAGTGAAGCTGAGGGTGGACTCCTACGACTGCATCATCCACCCTCCCTGAGTCTTTGCCATCGGAGGGAACCGTGGCTACATGGTCTACGCTGGGAAACCCAGGGTATGCTGCAACTGCCACAAGGTGGGACACATCGCGGCCCCCAGTGGGCCACCAGACCAAGGACTGCACAGAGGCCAAGTCTTGCAACCGGTGCGGACAGGCAGGTCACCGAAACAGAGCCTGTCCAAAGCGTGCCAGCACCTATGCACAGGTAACCAGAGGAGGTGCTGGTACTGAAAGGGCCCCAGCAAAGGCAGATGTACCCACTACCTGTGCCGAGGCAGCACTGAGTACAAATAAAAGTGCCACAATGGAGGAAGGACCAATCACCTCGAGGCCCCAGAACCCCCAGAGCACGCCACAAGATGAGGAGGAGGGGAGAGCCAAGGGGGAAGAAGGGTAGAACCCCTGGCCCCCAGCTTCGGGGGACTGGGAGCCGTACAGGTGCCACCAATACCCAGTTCTGGTAGCCCGGGAGCAGAACCGTGTCTGGCGCACCGCAACCAGCAGGGAAAGAACTCCAGCAAGGAAACAACAACCTCTTGGGCACAGAACCAGCACCGCCACACCCGGGGGAGGATTACCCCCAGTACCTGAGCCCACAGATGGTGAAGCAATTCATAAAGGTGGTGGGCGTGTCGGCTCAGGCCTGTGAAGGTAAGGACTGTGAGCAGCAAAACAAAGTTTCAACTATGACGGACCGTAAACTGGCTACGTTAAATGTGTGAAGTGTAAAGAGTACTGTGCGATGTGTCAGCGCGCTCCAGTACTTGGACAATGTGAAGGCCGATGTGACTTTCCTTCGGGCTACCACACCTCTGCTACTACCGAAGGTGGTTGCAGTGGTGGCCCCAGGGTTTGTCAGTGTGGTCAGGGCAATGACTGTCGTGCTTCCAGTCTGGGGATTCTGCTGCGGGAAAGGCAACTTGTCAAACACCCAGGTTAAAGAGGTGGTTGTGGGGCGCTCCTGGTAGCAGACGTAAAATACCAAAACACTCTGCTCTGGCTAATCAATCTGTATGCCTCACCCATGCGGAGCGAGCGGCTGGCTGTCCTCGAGCAGCTCCCGCCACTGCTGGTGACGTCCCAGCCAGTCGTTCTGGCCGGACAATTCAACTGCACCATCGATGCGTGTGGATGATCCGTCAGCACTGACAGCAGGCTGGATAGTACTTCCAGATTCCTGATGGAAACGGTCGAAACAGCCAAGCTGCGTGACACCTTTGGCACCCCCACAGGAGGAGCACAGTCACAAGCCACCTGGACACGATCGGACGGCTCAGCCCGCTCCCGGATCGACTTCCTCTTCCTCTCAGAGTCCATCACGGTCAGATCCATCGACGTCACGCCGGTGTTCTTCTCTGACCACTGCCTTCTGCGAGCCACCTGTCACAGGAGGATCAGCAAGCAGGCAGGGGGATGTGGAAGCTGAATGTTAAGCTGCTGACCCCAGAGAACACTGAGGAACTAGAGAGGGAGTAACGCAGGTTGGAGAACCTTGAAAGCCTTCTTTCATTCCCCTGTTCATTGGTGGGAAGCCACCAAGGAGAACATCAAGAGGTTCTTCATCTGCAAGGGGATGCAGAAATCAAGGCAGGGGCAGAGGGAACTGCATAAACTCCAGACAGAGCTGCAGCAGCTTCTCCTTACGCAGTCGAAGGGGGTGGACATGAGGGAGAAATTACAAGAGATGAAGAGCCGGAAAATCCAGCACTTTGTCACCGAATCCTCCAAGATCATCGTCCGATCAAGGGTCCAAACCGTGGAACAGGACGAGACATGCTCATGTTTCTTCTTCCAAAAAGTGCATGGGGGAGCTCTGTAATCAACAACCTTGAGGAAGAGGACGGCTCAGTCACGTCCTCGCAGACAGACATATTGAGGGTCTGTAGGTCCTTCTATGCCAGTCTGTATGACAGAAAGGCCACAGACACCACAGCCTCCCAGAACTTCCTGTCTATCATGCAGGTCTTAGACAACGGCAAGTGGGAGAGTCTGGACCAGCCACTGACCCTTGGCGAGCTGACAGGTTCCATCCATTCCTTTGGGTCGAGTAAGACTCCCAGAAGCAACGGCTTGCTGGTTGAGTTATATTCGGCTCTGTGGGACTGGATGGGCCCAGACTTGCTGGAAGTGTACAACACTATGCTTCTAGCTGGCAGCATGTCGAAATCCACGAGGAAGGGTATCATTACCCTCATCTACAAGCAGAAGGGGGAAAGGGATGACATTAACAATTGGAGGCCCATATCACTCCTGAATGTGGACTACAAGATCCTGTCCAAGGCTAACGCCAACAGGGTCAAGTCTGTTCTGGAACAGGTGATCCACCTGAACCAAATCTGTGCTGCACCAGGCAGGAAGATCTCAGATAGCCTCGCACTGCTGAGGGATACCATCACCTATGTGCAGATCAGGGGGGTGGATGCCTGCCTGGTCAGCTTGGACCAGGAGAAAGCCTTCGACAGGATATCACACACGTACATGACAGACCTACTCTCCAAAATGGGATTTGGGGAGGAAATCAGGAATTGGATCAAACTGCTCTACACAGATATCTGTAGGGCAGTCCAGGTCATTGAGTGGGAAACAGGTAGCTTCCCTGTCATACGATGGGCGTTGATGGCGGACCCAAATGCAAGACACAGACACTGAAGTACTAGGAACAGGACTTGACTAGAGAGCTGGGATAAGAACACAGACTTGGGCTAGGACATTGGCTAGGCAAGCAGGACCAGGACAAGGAACTGGGAACTAGGAGCCTGGGCTTGGACTCTGAGGGAGACAGGAACGCAGAGCCTTGGTCTTGAGGGAGGCAGGAACTTGGAACACAGAGCCGGGACCCCTCCTTGGAAACAGGACTTGGGGCCGGGGCTCTACGCAGAGTCAGGACCCCTCCTAGGGAGCAGGATGTAGGGCTGGGACTCCTACACAGAACACAGAGAGACATTTTCCAGCACAAGGTAGCGGCAAATGGCCGGACCTACCTAGCAAAGGCATGGACACAGAGACGGTTCTCAACACAAGGTAGCAGCAAATGGCCAGACCTACCTAGCAAAGGCATGGACACAGAGACGGTTCCCAACACAAGGTAGCAGCAAATGGCTGGTCCTACCTAGCGAAGGTGTGGACACAGACAGTTCCAAACAACGATAGACAGTTCCTTATCTAGGCACAGCAAGGCTCTGGTCTCGCTCCTGTGGTAGAACTTGACAAGGTTGCAGGGCAAGGCTCCAGACACAGGTTGCAGGGCAAAGCTCCGTGTTCTGCGTTCCTGTCTCCCAAGACCAAGGCTCTGTGTTCTGCATTCCTGTCTCCCAAGACCAAGGCACTGTGTTCTGCGTTCCTGTCTCTCAAGACCAAGGCTCTGTGTTCTGTGTTCCTGTCTCTCAAGTCCTAGGCTCCGTGTTCCCTTATCTAGACACAGCAAGGTTTCGGTCTTGTTCCGGCAGTAGAACTTGACAGCGATACAAGCGAGGTTGCAGGCAAGTCTTCAGGCAGAGGTTGCAGGCAAGACTTCAGAAGGAAGGGGAAGGGGAAGGAACGGCAAAGATGGCCTGGCTTACCCAATGGAGGCAAGGACAGGAAGGGACAGATCCAACCACAGGGTAACGGCAAAGCCAGTCTGACTTACCCCACAGAGGCGAGGACAGAATGCTGACAAAACAACCCAGCACCCACACTCGAACCCAGGGCCATTTATATTCTCAGACCCAAGATAAGCATCAGGTACCTATGATTAAGCCCAACTGAAACAAAGGACAGCCAGAAGACCCATAGTCCGGAGTCCATGAACCGGACCCTGAACCGGAACGCGGACTTCACGGACCGGACCATGACATTCCCCTGGAGTCAGGCAGGGCTGCCCACTGTCCCCTGTCTTGTTTGTATGTTGTATAGAACCCTTTGCCAAAGCCATCAGGAAGGATGAGGGCATAAGAGGAGAGACGCTGCCAGGCAGCAGAGGGGCCCAAGTCAAAACCTCCCTGTACATAGAAAATGTCACCATCTTCTGCTCTGATCCAAGGTCAGTTCACAGGCTGATTAGCATCTGCAACCAGTTTGAGCTGACATCAGGGCCAGGGTCAACTGCACAGAGTCAAAGGTGTTGGCCCCTGATGTCCAGTGTCCCCTTCACCATCAGGTCCAGTTATGTGAGGTGTTGGGGATCTGGTTCGGAGGAGCACAAATAAGCATTAAGAATTTGCTGAAGCGGATTGCCAAGGTAAAGCAGAAACTGGGTCTGTGGGGAGGGCGGTTCCCTTTCGATAACAAGGAGGAACCTGGTCATCAGGTGTGAGGTGCCCTTAGGGCTGCTGTACTTGGCGCAAGTGTAGCCCACCCCCCATTCCTGCAGCTCGGAAATCACCCGAGCCGTCTTCGGGTTCATCTGCGGATCTAAAATGGAGCAAGTCAGACGGGTCACTATGCACAAGTCCCTGGACAATGGGGGCAAAAATGTTCCCAATGTCGCCCTCATCCTGATGACCAACTTCGTGTGTGGCTGCATCAGGCTGTGTGTGGAACCCAAATATGTGGGCACCAAGTACCACTATGTGCCCAGGTTCTACCTGTCGCCCTGGTTACGAAGGATGGGTCTGGCTCATTCCTGAGCCACGCCCCAGTCAGCTGGATGTTGCCGCACTACCTGTACTTCATGAAAAAGTTCTTTCAGAACAACACCTTTGACCACAGGGCCATCAGGCAGTGGTCAACATGGAATGTCCTGCAGACACTGCAGGAGAAGGATGTGATAGACACAGTGGGGTGGTTCCCGGAGCAAACTTTCCAGGTCATCTGGCAAAATGCCTCATTGCTGACAGCCCATTCCACGTATTCAGCACTCTCTGTGTAAAAAACATACCAGTGACATCTCTGTATCTACTTCCAAGCACTTTAAAACTTTGCCCTCTCGTGTTAGCAATTTCATCCCTGGGAAATGCCTCTGACTATCCACACAATCAACGCCTCTCACCATCTTGTACAACTCTATCAGGTCACCTCTCATACTCCGTCGCGCGAAGGAAAAAAGGCCGAGTTCACTCAACCTATTCTCGTAAGGCATGCTCCCCAATCCAGGCAACATCCTTGTAGATCTCCTCTGCACCCTTTCTATGGTTTCCACATCCTTCCTGTAGTGAGGTGACCAGAACTGAGCACAGTACTCCAAGTGGGGTCTGACCAGGGTCCTACTTAGCTGTAACATTAGCTCTCGGCTCCTAAACTCAATCCCACAGTTGATGAAGGACAATATGACCCTCCTGACGAAGGGTCTCGGCCTGAAACGTCGACTGCACCTCCTCCTAGAGATGCTGCCTGGCCTGCTGCATTCACCAGCAACTTTGATGTGTGTCACCTCACACTTATCTGTGTTGAACTCAATATACATAGATTGATCGTATGCCATTTATCATTTATAAATGATGAATGAATTCACCCATGACTTTCAAGCTTTGCAGTCTGAAAGTGGCATGTATGAGACTACTTTTGTGGAATTCTCAGCTATACCTTGGTCAGAGTGATGGAACATTAGTTTGAATTTTGAATCTGGACAGCAGAACTTCCTTGTCTTGGTTAGAAACGATTGTTGGCCTACATCAATCAAATATCCAGGTGATTTGCCCCAATATTACCAAATACAGAATGGGTAAGAATAATTCCTAACTGTTAACCACAATAGCATAACATACTGTTTTAAGTCTATACCTCACTAATATCTTCAGTGGTTTTCTAAGTTTTTCAGCTGATGTTAGGGAATTGTTTGTATTGTACAAACCAAATGTTCCTGTAAATAGTGGGTCTAAACTAAGCATGGCTATTACATTAAGTACCTTGAATTTTCTCTTTTTTTTTGAAATGACTTCTCTCATGAGGATATAATGGTTAAATGAAATAGAATCTAGAATGTGCCCAGTATCACTGGGTCTTCTGAATACTCTAAGTTTGTCAATGTTTATACATTCCCTCTACCCTGTTTTCCAGTAATTTAACCTGGAAAGTGGATTAATTGATTTCACAATTCTAATCATAGGAAATAGGCAATGAATGCTTTGAATTTCTCCAATTGAAATTGAAACTTGTTGGCTTTAATGAGCTATTTTATATACTAGATAGAATTGATATTTATTAGATGTCCTACTGATGAGACTGATATTGTAATCAGATTTGTGTTCCTGACAGTCTGAAGCCTTGAAGTAAGTTGTTTATCCCCGACGCTGAAGAAATTAAGCACTTGTTCTTTCCCCAGACTCACAATGCAAGATATTAAAATAGTTCATGTTTACATTTTATTTTTACTTCCCAACATGTGGAAATGTCTTGGCTAATCATCACAAAAATGAAAAGGGAAACCAACGGCATCTATAAAGGTTTGTTGCCTTATGGACTTATTCAATGGACCCACCCTCAGTCATATCTGCCTGAAGATCATAAGCTGAATGCATTTTTATGTATTATGTAGTAAAAACAAAGCCAAATCTTTGTTAGTAAGATTTTACTTTGTACAAGGTTCTACCTAATTGAAGTCTGGCCACAGGTTTTTCACAGTATTCCAGTGTAATATAACAACTGACCAATCCTGATCTTAGCCCAATACTTCCTCCTGCCCCAAACTCACTGGCTAAACAGTTAGTGACTTTGGACTTTATTTCAACTAATGTTAATGGCCTGACAACACTCAGTACCAATGCCTTAATTTGAATGAGTTTGGCAGTATTAATATCAGCTATCTATTTGTCAACTGGCAATGTTTTGTTCCCAGTTGGATACTGAATATTTCAATAGACAAAAGCACTCTGACCTCCTGAGCTTCATCCACAGTTTATTGCAGATCACACTTTTTCCCTACAATTTTCATTGACAATTGCACATTTTCTTGCAATTTAAAGCCTGACATGACACAAAGAATCAGATTTGAATGTGTTCAGTTGAACAGAGAATGGTATTCCAAGGCAACTATTCTTCATGCAACTACACCAACATAATTCTTTTCAATCATCTGTTGCCAACCTTGTGCTCATTATCATCCTTATCTGTAACAATTTCCATGGTGTTCTTTGTCCTTGCAATTACTTTGGCTGAAGTAATGAAAACATAAAGACTCCTGCAAATTGTCAGAACAAACCAAATAAAAGTATCAATACATGACGAAACATGTGTGACAATGGATTGGTGACAATGTGTAATCCTATGGGTATTGTCGTGTCTTTGACATTTTCAGTGTGTTTAGACTAATTTGACATTTCCAATGTAAGAAACTTCCCAGAATTGCCTTCTATGTTGCATTTGAGTAATGCTTTTGCATACATTGGCCTTATCCACGCCTTGGATCAACTAAGGTGTTCTGTTAGTTATAAGTCAATGTTTACTCCAAGTCGAGGGATGTTGCATTTGTTTGGTTTTCTGTCCACCTGGCTATTTACATCTATTCCTGAGATGGAGCTGTGAATGGTATCGAGATTTGAGGTGCAGTGTCAGCATGTTACATCATTTGCAGATTGGATGACGGCATAATTATTTCCTCAGTGGGGCTGTTCTTCTGATGATGCTAGTGTTGGTTTGCTTCTCCTGCCATTGTACTTGCAGGAGTTTGCAGGGTCTTTCTCCTTTGAAGTGCCTGCTGTAGGAAGTCCCTGACCTCTGCTAACTAATGCAATGAACTTTGTGTTCTTGGTTTGGATCTTCAGACACTTGACTGACAAAGAGGGTGAGAACAACCAAATGGAAACAGGAAGTTCACCGGAGCAGATGGCATCCCTGCGAAAGCTATTACACTGAGCAGGAACTTTTGTCAATTGGCAGCCTTAAGAATTAATCTCCACTTTGTCTGATATAGTACAAGACACACTATTTAGCTGATTTACAACAGACGCAAGTTCTTACGGGTTAGTCACCTCTTCACTCTGTAAATCCCTCATCCTGGTTCACCCTACACAGCCCGTTAAGTCCTTTCACATCCCCTTTAGTTCTATCCTCATGTGTCTCCTTCACGTCCTCTGCAGCTCCACGTTCCCCTCTTGCTTTCTCGTCCACTTGAATGCTGCCCTGTCCCCCTTGAAGTTCAAAGGTTCAAAGGTTAAAATGTCTAATTTAATGTCAGACAAATGTATACAGTATACATCCTGAAATGCTTTTTTCCTTGCAAAACATCCACGAAAACAGAGAAGTGCCCCAAAGAATGAACGACAGTTAAACATGAGAACACCAAAGTCCCCCCTCAGCTCTTCCCTCCCGCAGGTAAGCGGCAGTAAGGCAATGATAACCCCCTTCCCGAAGCAAAAAAAAGTGCATTCGCTACCGAGTACAAGCGTGAGCTAAGAGATAGCAAAGACACAGACCTTGCAGCTATCCCAAACAGTATTGCATTTCATCTGACATTCGACAAACTACAGGTTCTCTCTCGCCCTAATTTTCACAGCAAGCGGGAGACATAACAACAACCTGCTGGTTTACGATGTTAAAAAGTCCGTTTTGTCGCTTTTTACGAGCTCTGTGCTCGAAGATCGTAAAGATCTTGGGTCTTTGGGCACACAGCAAAAGATTTCCCGGCCTCCCCGACGACACATGAGTCTCCTGCCGTGACACCGACCCTCGATCCGCCCGTCTCCAGAGCCCCAAGATCTCAGGCTTCCAAACACTAGGCTGCCTCTCAGGCCAAACCCTTGGTGTGCTGAAGAACGGCCGGTCCTGAAACCCTGAGAACAGGTCCCATTCCCGCAAAGAACGGAAATCAGCGTGCAACTCCAGGTCAGGGTCTTCAAAAGAACTCTGAAAGGGAAAAATAAAGATAGTAAAGATGGAAATAGAGCTGTTTCTGAAGATGCAAACAAAGGAGTCGCCGTTTAGCGCCATCTTAACTCTGCCTCCAAGTTCATGCAATAACTTTAATGTACACAGAAAAGCCGGTTGCTTGCAATTTTCCTGAAGGTCCTTTTATCTCTTCCAGCCTAAAACCAAACCACATTTCTCAACTAACTATCTGATTAACATATCAGAAGCTTTCTCAGATACATTGCTTATGAAAACTGCTTTCGTCACTTTCACACTTCCTTTGAGCAGCATCGTCCTTCATTGGTTCAATATGCTTTCCAATCAGAGGCCCAGAGATTGGTACCAACACCTGTTTGTCCTCTGTTGGGCAGCAGTTCATGGTGATTGGCATGGAGACAGTTGTGGCATCATTCAGTAACTTTTTAAAGTTGTTTTCTTTTGGCTTCAGTGCAGGGGACCTGGCATGCAAATGGTGGATGGATCTCCAATCAAGTTGTTGTTGTCTCAGCCAAACAAACCCCCACAGTGCTGCTCTTCCTGTTTTTACCACATACAAGCTCAATGTGGCTTGTTGGTTGTTGTATTTCACTGCCACATATGTCATTCCAACAGGAATAATCTTTTCTGCAGTATAAGTTATAAGTTAGATACTGCAGGGTTCATATTTGAATATTTTTCGAAATGCACTTCAAACTCATTTTGTGGAATGACTGAAAAAGCTGAACCAGTGTTCAATTCCATTTTAATTAATTTGCTGTTCATTTTTGGCAAAAGCCATATTGCTTAACTATTATTAATTATTACACTGTAAATCTAAAGGTTACAAAATTCTGTGTCATTCTCATTATTATCAAAATTTTCATCAGCAGCATTAAGATTAGTGTTCTTTTTAAAACTTCAGCTTGACTTTTTATCTTTTTTTCTTCCCTGAGCAGTCCATTTAACTTTCTCTGCCCAACATGCTCTTTCAGTGTGTTCTAATTTGTTGCATTTTCTGTGAGTTTCACCTTTAAACCTGTGTGAGATCCTACCACACGAGAACACAGTTTGTTCTGCCAGGCCAGTTTCTGTTTTAAGGATGCAGTTTTCATCACACTCACTTTCATTCTGGACTGCAACTCATGTGCATCTCTGACTGCAGTTTCCGTTGAAATGGCAATTTCCACTGCTCATAAGCTATGCTTCAGTTAGGAGCTGTTTATGAATGTTTTCTTTTAAGATTCCACAAACTGAACAATCTCTCAGTGCATCATTAAGCCCATTTCCAAATTGACAATGCTTAGACAATCTCTTCAATTCAGACACCTGTGCTAAAATGGACTCCCCTTCCTTATGCTTCTACGTATGAAACCTAAAGAATTCTGCAATCAACAATGGCGTTGGTTCCAAGTGTTTCTTCATTACTTTTACAATAGAAATAAAGTTAACTTCTGATAGTTTGATTGGGGTAGTGAAATTTCGAAGCAAACTATATGCTTTTAAACTCAATGTACTCAGCAAAATTGTTATTGGGTATTTAACAATAGCTCCAATAGGCTGGTATACTTGAGCTAGTTACCCGTTGTATAATCAAACTTGTTAATCTTTCCGATGTAATGAGCCATTTATGATTTTTTAAATGATTATTATCATCTAGTAATCGGTTTTATGAACCTATGTATCCTTCCTTTCTCTTTATGAACCCATGAATTCCATTTTATGACTATTTTTTAAAACTCAGTTGTGTCTTTCTTTCCGATGAAAACTCTGTACGTGCTGGGCTGTTTTATTTTTTTTACTTGTCATTTTCGCTTACTGTCTTTTTTAGTTCGAATGTCTCGCTGCACTACAACAGGTTGGTAGCCATCTCAATTTATTTTAAAATACTGTACCTCCTCACTAATGTTATGTTTTGTAACTTCATTAATTCAAAGAAAGACACAAGAGTCTGGGAATACAGGTGTAACTTCTTAAGTGAGACATGCATGTATCACGTGGTAGCATGTTGACATATGCAATTCATGAATTTATATATATAACCCATAATGAATTATTTAAATGAACAGAGAGCTTAATCACCAGTATATATAAGATTTCTCAAATATAACTGAAATGTTAAACACACAATAAAACTGTTTCGATTTACCAAGTATCCTGTAGTGTTCTTACAATGTCAAATGTAACTTTGTTTTCCTAACAGTCTGGACCTTTGTATGATTGATTGTAAATTGTTTATCCATGACTATAGAATTTATGCATTTCTTTCCCCACCTCACAATGCAAAATATTTAAAATAGTTCATGTTTACATTTTACTTTCCAGCATTTAGGAATGCCTTGGCCAATCATTATAGAAAACCAAAGGGAAACCCATAACAACTATAAATGGTTGTTGACATATGCATGTGTTCAATAGGCCCATTCCAATTCACACCTGCCTGACAATCATAAACCAAGCGTATTTTTATTTGCGTAAAAACCAAGCCAGTCATGGTGAACCACATACAGGAAATAAAAAATAAAAATTACACAGATACTGGAGATCTGAAATAAAGCAGAATTCACCAAAAAAACATTCAGCAGGTCTGAAACAGGCTGTGGAAAAGGAAACAGAGTCTATGTTTCATGTTGAAGATCCACACTTGGAAAGAAATCCAATTAGTTGTCAGGGAGAATGAAGAAGGGACAAATGTGACAACGTGAATGTCTGTGGAGGGGATGGTTCAATGTTGCCGTGGTGAGAAAGTGCTGTTGAAACCTCAGTAAGAGATGTGAGAGTTTCCTTTCTTTCCTATTTCAGGTGAAAGCATATCTGACCTTAAACATTAACTATTTCTCACCACAGGTGCTGTCTGACCTGCTGAGTGTTTCCAACACTTTATGGTTTTATTTCAAATTTTCACCACCTGCGATTTGGAAAAATTTCAAACAAGGGGAGAGGGAAAAGCTGTGAAATAGGTCAGAACTGCAGTCTTTCCCCAGCAGCCAAGGCTTGTTATTAAAGGAAAATTAGAGCGAATATTGTAGACAGATAGCACAAAGCACACAATGAGCCGGTTCTGATACAGAGAAAGTCAGTTAACAGAAATGATTAAACTGGACATTGGGTCTGGATGACTGCACTGTGCTCATTTGGAAGATGAAGTGCTGTTCTCAGGCTGGTTTTTCTGTTTGGTTTCTCCAGCGTGGAGCTGATTTACTCTTGCAATGGCTTTGGGAAGTGATGCCAAATCGACTTCAGGAGCGAGTGTAGACGAGAAGCAGAAAGATGTTGCAGCCAGGGTTGGTACAATGGCTTGGATGGCGGACTAATGCCTCACAATGTTATGAACCACATGGGTCTCTGCAGCTTGCCATAGAGCACAGGGTTTTGAGGGTCTTTGAGCACGTTTATTTATGGTTTGTTATCTTGACTGGAGGCATCAAGCCCTGGTGCTCTCTGTTTAATCTTGTCAAGTTAATTCTGATTGGCACATGTTTTCCATATTCTGTGATTATTTAAAGAGGACTCTTGTATTCTGCCCTGGTGGTTGCACACAGGGCTGGAGCCATAGCAGACTCCCCATGAGGAGATGGAAACAAGAGGTTAGAAACAGGAATACCAGCAGAGCATTGAAGTCACGACCGAGCGACACCACAACTCATTCTCCACATATGCACAAAGACTCCACGACGTTGTAGGCCAAAGGGCCTGTTCCTGTGCTGTACTGTTCTATGTTCCACATTGCCAAACAAGAGTCCCCTTTGAATAATCACAGAATTGGGAAATACATGCCAGTCACAATGAACTTGGCAAGATTAAACAGAAAGCACCGGGGTTAACAGCTCCAGTTAAGATAACAATTAGTAAATACAGGTGCTCGAGAAACCTCAAAGCCCTATGCTACCTGACAAGCTGCAGAGGCCCGTGACACTGCAATGTAGAGACATGGGTTCAATCCTGACCTCAGGTGCTGTTTGTGTGGAGTTTGTATGTTCTCCACGTGACCACAAAGGCTTCTTTTGTGTGCTCCAGTTTCTTCCCACATTACAATGATGTGTGGGGATGGTATGTTAATTTGCTACTGTAACGTCCCGAATGTGTAAGTGAGTGGTAGACTTCGGGGCTTCTTGTGGGGTGGTAAGGGAATTAAATAATAGATGAGTTACAGGATTAGGTGGCTAATAGAAGGGTGTGTTTCCCTCCTGTATCTCTCAATGATTAAGTACAAAGAGAGACGTCCCCTGGGACAGTAACACACGGCCTGGAGGGGTTGGCAGTTGGACCCAGATGGTGCAGAGAGAGGCGTTGCCTGGGAACAGTAACTCACGGCCTGGAGGGGTTGGCAGTTGGACCCAGACGGTGCAGAGAGAGGCGTTGCCTGGGAACAGTAACTCACGGCCTGGAGGGGTCCAGACACTCCTTGGTTTCTCAGTTCATTCACAGCGCATTCATCTAATGCCATTGGATTATAGCATCTCCCTTTCAGAGTAGGGCGATTACTGGCTTCTCTTGTGTCTCCAACTTGTTTCTTTCTCCATTCCCAATAAATAATTGCAGGGAACAACAACATAGAGATGCTAACTGTACCTTGTCCTGACCACATTTCTGTAAATCGGAACATTTGGCTGTGCTCCTCCTACTGCATACAGGCAGAGCCTAAAAAGCAAGGCTCCAGAGATTAGGACATCTCAGAGGTGTTTGTGAGAGACAGGAATGATGACAGCAGTACACACAAAATGCTGGAGGTCCTCTGCAGGCCAGGCAGCATCTATGGAAAAGAGTGCAGTCGACGTTTCACTCAATGTCAGCGAGTCCAAGGAACTGATTGTAGACTTCAGAAGTGGGAAGCCAGAGGTCCACAAGACATTCCTCATCGGAGGACCAGAGATGGAGAGTGTCAGCAACTTTAAATTTCTGAGTGTTACTATTCAATGGATTTGTCCTGGACCCAACATTTGTGCATTTGTGAAGAAAACACGGTAGCATCTCTACTTCCTTAGGGGTCTGTGGAGATATGGGATGACATCTAAAATTCAGAAGGCAGTGCAGACCAATTCTCTGGATTTTTTCAAGAAAGAGTTAGATAAAGCTCTTAAAGATAGCGGAGTCAAGGGATAGGGGGAGAAAGCAGGAACAGGGTACTGATTGTGGATGGTCAGCCATGATCACAGTGAATGGTGGTGCTGGCTCGAAGGGCCGAATGGCCTACTCCTGCACCTATTGTCTATTGTCTATCGATGAACTTCTGTTAATGTGTAATGCAGAGTGTATGGGCTGGCTGCATCACATCTTGGTATGGAAACAGCAATGGTTTTGAATTGGTAGTGGATTCAGCTCAGCACATCACAGGTAAAGCCCTCCCAGCCACTGAGCAGACTACATGGAACCCTGTCATAGGAAAGCAAAATCCATCGTCAAACATCCTCACCACCAGGCCATGCTCTTTTCTTGCTGCTGTCAGGTAAAAGGTACAGGAGCCTCAAGACTCGCACCACCAGGTTCAGAACAGTTACCACTCCTCAACCATCAGGCTCTTGAATAAAAGGGGCTAACTACACTCATTTTCCCATCCATTGAGATGTTCCCACAACCAATCATCTCACTTAAAGACTCTTTATCTTGTTATTTCATGTTTCATTATTTATTACTCTTTATCTATACAGTATTTGCATTTGCAAAGTTTGTTGACTTCTGCACCTGAGCTGATCATTCATTGATCCTGCTATAGTTTCTATGCTATAGATTTGGTGAGTACAACTGCAGGAAAATGAATCCCAGGGTTGCCTGTGGTGACATACAAGGGTGATTGATAAGTTTGTGGCCTAAAGGAGTCAATTTTAGAAAACCTAGCACATTTATTTTTCAACATAGTCCCCTCCTACATGTAAACAACAGGAATTCTGCAGATGCTGGAAATTCAAGCAACACACATAAAAGTTGCTGGTGAACGCAGCAGGCCAGGCAGCATCCCTAGGAAGAGGTGCAGTCGACGTTTCAGGCCGAGACCCTTTGCCAGTCCTGACGAAGGGTCTCGGCCTGAAACGTCGACTGCACCTCTTCCTAGAGATGCTGCCTGGCCTGCTGCATTCACCAGCAACTTTTATGTGTGTTGCTCCCCTCCTACATGTACACACTTAGTCCAGCGGTCGTGGAGCATACGGATCCCTTCTTTGTAGAAGTGGTCCACAGCAGGGGTGATTGATAAGTTTGTGGGCTACAGTAGAAGGAGATGAGTTTTACAGCTCTTGTTAAATGCAAGTGCAGTTCAACTCTTTGAGTGAAAATGCAGAAAGTTTAAAGTTAATAACTCATCTCCTTCTACCTTGGGCCACGAACTTATCAATCACTCCTGCTGTGGACCACTTCTGGAGGTCCAAGACACCGACTTCTACAAAGAAGGAATCCATGTGCTCCTCGACCGCTGGACTAAGTGTGTAAATGTAGGAAAAATAAATGTGCTAGGTTTCCTAGAATTGACTCCTACTACCGTAGGCCACGGACTTATCAATCACCCTTTGAAAATGTACTTTGATAATAAAAATTTACTTTGAACTTTGAAAGCAGCATGAAGAGAGCAAAGTTCAAAATTCAAAGTAAAATTTATTATCAAAGTACATACATGTCACCACATACAATCCTGAGATTCTTTTTCTGCAGGCATACTAAACAAATCTATAGAACAGTAACTGTAAACTGTAAACAAGCTCTGCAAATGCAGATATAAACAAATAGCAATAAATAATGAGCATGAAATAACACTGTAACAGAGTTAAAAACATAGAAACATAGAAAATAGGTGCAGGAGTAGGCCATTCGGCCCTTCGAGCCTGCACCACCATTCAGTATGATCATGGCTGATCATCCAACTCAGAACCCTGTACCTGCCTTCTCTCCATACCCGCTGATCCCTTTCGCCACAAGGGCCATATCTAACTCCCTCTTAAATATAGCCAATGAACTGGCCTCAACTGTTTCCTGTGGCAGAGAATTCCACAGATTCACCACTCTCTGTGTGAAAAAGTTTTTCCTCATCTCGGTCCTAAAAGGCTTCCCCTTTATCCTCAAACTGTGACCCCTCGTTCTGGACTTACCCAACATCGGGAACAATCTTCCCACATCTACCCTGTCCAATCCCTTTAGAATTTTATACATTTCAATAAGATCCTCCCCTCAATCTTCTAAATTCCAGAGAGTACAAGCTTAGTTGATCCAGTCTTTCATCATATGAAAGTCTTGCCATCCCAGGAATCAATCTGGTGAACCTTCTTTGTACTCCCTCTATGACAAGAATGTCTTTCCTCAGATTAGGGGACCAAAACTGCACACAATACTCCAGGTGTGGTCTCACCAAGGCCTTGTACAACTGCAGTAATACCTCCCTGCTCCTGTACTTGAATCCTCTTGCTATGAATGCTAGCATACCATTCGCCTTTTTCACCGCCTGCTGTACCTGCATGCCCACTTTCAAAGACTGGTGTATAATGACACCTAGGTCTCATTGCACCTCCCCTTTTCCAAATTGGCCACCATTCAGATAATAATCTGTTTTCCTGTTCTTGCCACCAAAGTGGATAACCTCACATTTATCCACATTAAATTGCATCTGCCATGAATTTGCACACTCACCTAACCTATCCAAGTCACCCTGCATCCTCATAGCATCCTCCTCACAGCTAACACTGCCGCCCAGCTTCGTGTCATCCGCAAACTTGGAGATACTGCATTTAATTCCCTCGTCTAAGTCATTAATATATATTGTAAACAACTGAGGTCCCAGCACTGAGCCTTGCGGTACCCCACTAGTCACTGTCTGCCATTCTGAAAAGGTCCTGTTTATTCCCACTCTTTGCTTCCTGTCTGCCAACCAATTCTCTATCCACATCAATACCATATCCCCAGTACCGTGTGTTTTAAGTTTGCACACTAATCTCCTGTGTGGGACCTTGTCAAAAGCCTTTTGAAAATCCAAATATACCACATCCACTGGTTCTCCCCTATCCACTCTACTAGTTACATCCTCAAAAAATTCTATGAGATTCATCAGACATGATTTTCCTTTCACAAATCCATGCTGACTTTGTCCGATGATTTCACCGCTTTCCAAATGTGCTGTTATCACATCTTGGATAACTGACTCTAGCAGTTTCCCCACCACCGACGTTAGGCTAACCAGTCTATAATTCCCCGGTTTCTCTCTCCCTCCTTTTTCAAAAAGCGGGGTTACATTGGCCACCCTCTAATCCTCAGAAACTAAACCAGAATCTAAAGAGTTTTGAAAAATTATCACTAATGCATCCACTGTTTCTTGGGCTACTTCCTTAAGCACTCTGGGATGCAGACCATATGGCCCTGGGGATTTATCTGCCTTTAATCCCTTCAATTTACCGAACACCACTTCTCTACTAACATGTATTTCCCTCAGTTCCTCCATCGCACTGGACCCTCGGTCCCCTACTATTTCCGGAAGATTATTTATGTTCTTGAAGGAGTGCAGCTATCCCCTTTAGTTCAGGAGCCTGATGGTTGAGCAGTAGTGACTGTTCTTGAACCTAGTGGTGTAGGTCCTGAGGTTCCTGTACCTTCTTCCTGATGGCAGCAGCGAGAAAAGGGCATGGCCTTGGTGGTGAGGATCTTTGATGATGGATGCTGCTTTTCTGTTCTTCTATGGCAACATTTCATGTGGGTGTGCCCAGTGATTGGGAGGGTTTCACCGTGATGTACTGGGCCGAATCCATAACCTTTTGTAGGATTTTCTGCTCAAAAGCATTGGTGTTCCCATACCAGGCTGTAATCCAGCCAGTCTGCACACTTTCCACCACACATCTGTAGAAGTTTGCCAAGGTTTTTGATGACATGCTGACCCTCCGCAGACTCCTGAGGAAGTAGAGGTGCTGTTGTGCTTTCTTTGCAATAATATTTATATGATGGGTCCAGGACAGGTCGTCTGAGATGGTGAACACAGGAATTTAATGTTACTGAGCTTCCCTACCTCTGATCCACTAATGATTACTAGTTCATGGACTGCTAGTTTCCCTCTTCTGAAGTCTATAATCAGTTCCTTGGCCTTATTGACATTGAGCTGGAGGTTGTTGTTATTACACCACTCAGCCAAATTTTCTATCTCCTTCCTATATGCTGATTCATCAGCCTCTTTGATACAGCCCACAATATCAGCAAACTTGTTTATGGTGTTGGAGCTGTACTTGGCCACACAGTCATAGGTGTGAAGTGAGTACAGCAGAGGACTAAGCACATATCCCCGTGGTGCTCCTGTGCTGTTGGAGATTGTGGAGGAGATGTTTGCCAATCCGAACTGACTGGGGTCTACAAGTGAGGAAATCCAGGATCCAATTGCACAAGGGGTATTGAGGCTCAGGTCTTGAGTTTACTGATTAGTTCTGAGGAGATGGTAGTGTTAAATGTTGAGCTCAAATCAATAAACAGCATCCTTATGTATGCACCTTTGCTGTCCAGATGTTCCAGAGTTGGGAGAAGAGCCAACAAGATAGCACCTAATGCAGACCTATTGCAAGAGTAGCAAATTGGAGTAGATCCAAGTCACCATTCAGACAGGAGCCAATATGCTTCAAGAAAACACTTCATCACTGTGGACTTAAGTGCCACTGGATGATAGTCATTTAGTTGGGAAACACTTCAAAGGTTGACATACCCATGGCAGAGAAGATGTGTAGATTATGAGAGAGCTTGGCCCAGAGCAGATATTTCTTCCATGCGGAAGTATTAGAGGCAGCAAAGCATCACATCAACTTCTCCACATGCTGATTGGCCCTTTCTGATAGACCGTTGGTCTGCGGATGATAGCCAGAGGATAAAACCACTAAGGTGTGGAGGACAGAGCAGAAGGCTCATCAGAAGTGGGAGATAAATGGCAGACTGTGGACAGGCAAGGATGAACTGACATACATCTGCGATCGTGGTTGGCCGTGAGAACCAGTATCACAGAAAATCCGGAGTACGTAATGGCCTGGCTGGTTAGAGAGGGATGAGGAGTGGGCTGTCTGGAGTGTTTCAGAGTGTACGGCTGACAGCACGTACGTGAAGTTGTCTTGGGTGTCCGCTAGAGCAGGCTCACTCTGTAGGGGTGGGGCAATCTCAGGTTCTCCAATGACTTTTGTGTTCTTGGAATATGGTCAATGGGAGATAGTGAAATTGAATTGTTCAAAGAAGAGCGCCCAGTGAGTTGAGTTGGTGAGTGTATTGTATGAATACAAGGTTCTGATGGTCAGTCCAGAACAGGAGAGGCTTGGTGTTTCCCATCAGCTGACGGCTCCATTCTTCCAAGGCCCATTCCATAGTGAGTAGGTCCTTGTCTCCCACTCCATACTGTCGCTATGTAGGGTTGAACTTGTATGAGAAGAAGACAGAAGGTTGTGTCTTCCTGGCCAATCCTTACTTGGAGAGGATGGCTCCAGCACACATGCCAGATGTGTCCACCTCTACCACAAAAGGTCTGGAAAGGTTCAAATGGTGGAGAATGGGAGTGGTGGTGAAGTATCTCTTGATCTCCTCAAAAGTGTGGTCACTGGCAGCAAATAAGGTTATGCATGAGGTAGGTAACTTGGTGAGGGAGGTGAGGTGATTGGCAAGATGGTTGTAGTTTCTGACAAAATGGCGATAGACCTTGGAGAAGATGTACTGTATCTGTTTGAAAGGACGTAACCCAGGAAGAAAATGACTGCAGCGTGTAACTGGCATTTTCCTAACTTGAAGTACAGTTGGGTTTTCAGGGGAACTGGAAGACTGAACGGTTGTGACAGGCCTGGTCTTGGGGGCCCTTGAAGAAGATAAGGGTGTGATCGAGGTAGATAAACACACACCTGTATAGCATGTCACAAAAGATCTCGTTAATCAAGGTTTGGAAAATGGAATGTTGGAATGTCTGAAAGGCATCACCAAATGTTCATAAACTTGGATGTTGTGAACGCTGCCTTCCACTCATCCCCCTAGCGGATCCAGTTGTATGTGCTCAGTGGATCCAGTATGGTGACGACCTGGTCTGCGAAGTGCTGTCCATCGAGGGGAGAGGATGATGAATGGTGACTTTGTTGAGTCCACAGTTGAGTCAATGCAGGGACGATCCCCATCTTTCTTTTTAACAAGGAACAATCCTGCACTGGCTGGGGACTGGGATGAGCAAATGAAGCTGCAGCACTTCAGCGATGTAGTCATCCATGGCTTGGTTCTCAGGAGAAGGGAGGGAGAGAAGACAAACAAGAGCAGGGGTGGTGCCTGGGAAGAGTTTGTATGGTCTGTGAGGTGGCGGGGTGCTGACTTGCCTTTTACTGAAGGCGATGGCTAAGAAATGATACTCTTACGGGAGTTTGGTGAGGGATTCCTCCATCCACGGATTTTCAGGGTGAAGTCAACTGAGGTTACAGGTAGGTGGTTTGGTGGGGGGGGGGGTCCCTAACTTAGCGGTGCAACAGTTGATGTGAGAGTCATGAGTGGAGAGCAGGATTAACCCAGAATGAGATGTGTGTTGGGTGGGTCGATCAGGTGGAATTAGATGGTCTCCAATGCACATGTGCACAGACTGTGCTCTGACTATCCCAGTCTCCAAGGAAAGTCTGTCAATGGGTGAGAGATAGATTTGGTAGGTAGTCCAAGCTGCACACATACAGTCCACTCTAGAAAATTGTCTGCTGTGCCCGAATCCACCAAAACCTTCTATGTGTGTGGAGCCGGCAGAGTGTGGAGGTGGACAGAGAGAGTGCGATGGCTGATACTGCTAGAAGGAGATTCCAGGAGAGCTTACAAGATGAAAAGTCCCTTGTCTGTCCCTGGAGGTTCCATTTCCCGGATGCAATGGGCATTTGATACATTGGAGGTCAGTTGCTTTACAGCAGGCGCAAGTTGTTTCTCCACTTACGCTCACATGCAAAGGGGGTTAAGGGGGCTCTTTATAACTGCTTGGATCTAGAGGCATTGGTGATGAGGTTCAACAGCCTGAAATAGTTCGGAGAACATAAATGGGACTCTGTCTGATGATGCTAGAGGGTCATTCCATAAGACACTTGTCAATCAGAGTGATGGGGATTCTGATGCTGATGGGCACCACCCAGGTATACAGTTCATCTTTCAAGCGCTTGGAGAGGCTGTGATGCTCATGACCCATCAGCACCTCTGCATTCTAACTACACTCCAACATGAGGGTCCTGAATTCCACGGTGCCATCCAGCAAAGAGTGTGAACCTTGACATCGGCAAAGTATCTGCTCTGCTGCCTCCGTTCCACTTCCCAGATGGTCACAAACCCAGTGCATCTCAGTTGTGAAGTCCTCAGATTTGATGCAAGTGATAGTTTTATCATTGCAGATAGCAATGACAAAGGTCAGAGCTCACCCAGTCAAGGGAAAGATGAGGAAGGCAATCTAGGGCTCTGGAACTTGAAATGTAAGACAGGAAGTTGCAGCCTCCGGTTAGGAATCCATCGAAGCGTTTGGGCACAGCGATCTGGGGCTCAGATGGAGGAGGCTGACTGCAGCAGAGAGGCTACACCAAAGGTGAGAGTAGGATGAAATGTAGGACAGGAAGTTGCAGCCTCTGGTTAGGAATCTATCGAAGCGTTTGGGCACCATGATCTGGGACTCAGGTGGAGGAGGCTGACTGCAGCAGAGATGCTACACCAAAGGCAAGAGTCGGATGAGAGTTGCAGACAGATAGCCAATGGCTTCCTGCTGTTTCTTTGGATCATGTACTTGTGTCAGTGGATGACTTCTCTGCTGGGTCAATCGATGGGTCCCTCAGGAAATGTAGAAGAGGATTGTCCCAAAAGCAGAGCCATGGAGATGACTTAGCAGTGAATGATAATCACAAAATAATGAGCCACAAGGGGCTACAAAACAGGAGAGAACAGAAACTAAACACAACAGAAACTAGATAAGCTCCAGGCAGGGAGAGTGAAACCTGGGACAACTGGTTTGATAAGTGGACAAGGACCGTGGATGAGAACTGGGGTTAAATAGGTTGCAGGTGATGAGTCTGGAGTGAGAAGCAGGTGAATTCTATTAGCTGGGTGGAGATTGGGGGACGCCTACGTGTGCAGGTTTGGGAGATGTCAGCGGGAGCCCCCACTGCTATCCGAGGCAGCACATTCCAGGCACTCAGCATTCTCTGTGTGGAGTAAATAAGTATTTGCCCCACACATTTCCTTTGTACTCCGCCCCCTAAAATATAGTTTGCCCCTGAGGATAAAGGTAGACAATAGACAATACAAAATAGACAATAGGTGCAGGAGTAGGCCATTCAGCCCTTTGAGCCAGCACCGGCATTCACTGTGATCATGGCTGATCATCCACTATCAGTATCCAGTTCCTGCCTTATCCCCATAACCATTGATTCCACTATCTTTAAGAGCTCTATCCATATCTTTTTTGAAAGCATCCAGAGACTTGGCCTCCACAGCCTTCTGGGGCAGAGCATTCCATACATCCACCACTCTCTGGGTGAAAAAGTTTTTCCTCAACTCCGTTCTAAATGGCCTGCCCCTAATTCTTAAACTGTGGCCTCTGGTTCTGGACTCACCCATCAGTGGGATACCTGAGCTATACTCTGTCTATGTCTCTCAGAATTTTATAGGCTTCTTTCAGGTCTCTCGTGGTTCTTGTAATCAGATGTACTGTAAGTACTTTCATTTTGAAAGTAAAAATTAAAACTAAGAAGTCCAGAGCACCATTGGTGCCTGAGACACCAACTGTGAACAGACACTAGGAGGCGCCAGAGTCCCACTAACTGTTGGTGGTGGAGGTGTTGGTGCACAGGCGAACAAGGTAGTTGTTTTAAATTCCAGTTTTTAGGAATGATGAGATGGCAAGCAGGCATTCATATACTCTCTGAATCTTTTACGCAGTTTCTAGGTCTCCTTCTGTGTGCTTCAGTCCCACCACACCAGGTTTTCCTGATTTTGGGTTGCTTGTCAGGTCAAAGATGGCAAGAGTGGTCAGGTCCACCAGGTAGGTGGTTTCACAGTTCTGTTGCAGCCCAAGATGTGTGGGCTGGTGTTCTCCAAATCCACCCAGGAACCGGAAAACCCTCCTCCCAATTCCATGTCCTGCTCTGGCCGCTTCTTCAGCTTCTGCGATCAGCAGGGTGAAGTATCTTTAAATCTGATCAGCTGAGCTTCAAACGTGTGGAAAAGATCATTTCACACAGAAAAGCTTGAGGAACAAGTGTTGTGTAGTATGGGAGGGAGAGAGACTGGGTTACATTCCCCTTGTGTTTGTGTTCCTGATAGGTTCCCCAGGGTGACACCATGTGCTTGGTGAGAGGCTGAGTGGTTTGTGCACAGTGGAGGCTCAGAAAATTAGGGAAAAGAAGAAGTGGAAGCTGTTCGGCATCCAACGTGAGTGTGTCTGATCCAGCTCAGTCTCCCGTTCCCAGCTTCTCCCCATCTTCTTCAATCTAAACTAATTTGGCAGGGAGATGGTAACCGGAGGGATGGGGTTGAGGAAGGGGAAAACTGAAACAAATCAAAGATAGTGTGCAACAGAGATTATAGAAAGAACAAGCGGGAGATGGGGCATAATCACAGCCAGTGGCATGAGTTACAGGGCAATAGAGGCATGGTGCAGTTAAAACAGAAAGCAACAAAGGCTGAACTGGAAATGTTATATTTGAAAGTATGCAGCGTAAGGAATAAAATGGACGATCTTGAAATTCAGCTACGGATTGGCAAATATGACATTGTGGCCATCTCTGAAACTTGGCTAAAGGATGGCTGCCATTAGGAGCTGAACGTCCAAAGATATACGGTGTATCAGAAAGATAGATTAGTATACAGAGGGGGTGGTGTGGCTCTGTGTATAAGAAATAATATTAAATCAGTAGAAAGAAATGACAAAGGATTGGAAGGTGTAGAGTCTCTATGGGTTGAGTTAAAAAATGGCAAGAGTAAAAAGACCCTAATAGCACTTGTATACAGGCTTCCAAAAAGCAGCTGGGATATAGATTACAAATTGCAGCAAGAGATGGAAAAGGTGCGTCAGAAAGGCAATGTCATGCCAATCGCTGGGGAACATGAATGTGGATTGGGAAAACCAGGTCAGCACTGGACCTCAAGAGAGAGAATGTGTAGAATGGCTTTTTAGAGCAGCTTGTTATTAAGCCCACTAGGGGATCAATTGTGCTGGATTGGGTGTTGTGCAATGATCCAGAGGTGGTAAGAGAGCTTATGGTTAAGGAACCCTTAGGGAACAGTTATCACAATATGATCGAGTTCACATTGAAATTCGAAAGGGAAAAATAAAATCCAATGTATCGGTATTTCAGTGAAGTAAAGGAAATTACAATGGCATGAGAGGGGAACTGACCGAAGTTGACTGGAAAGGGACATTTGCAGAAAGGACAGCAGAGCAGCAATGGCTGGAGTTTCTGTGAAAAATGAGGGAAGTGCAAGACAGATATATTCCAAATAAGAAGAAATTTTCAAAGGGAAGAAGGACACTACCTTGGCTGACAAGTGAAGTCACAGCCAAAGTAAAAGTAAAGAGAGGACATACAAGGAAGCTAAAGCTAGTGGGAAGATAGAGGATTGGGAAACTTATAAAAATTTGCAGAAGGAAACTAAGAAAGTCATTAGGAAAGAAAAGATGAATTATGGAAGGAAACTGGCGACTAATATCAAAGAAGATACTAAATGCTTTTTTAAGTACCTAAAGGGTAGAAGTATATAAAGTGAAAATTACGACAGAGGTGCTCAGGAAGCTTACTGGCCTGAGGGTGGATAAATCTCCTGGATCTGATGAATGCACCTTCGGGTTCTGAAGGATGAAGCTGGAGAGATTGCAGAGGCATTAACAATGATCTTTCAAGAATTGATAGATTCAGTGTTGGACAGGATGACTGGAAAATTGCAAATGTTACTCTGCTATTTAAGAAGGTTGGGAGGCAGCAGAAAGGAAACTATAGAACTGTTAGCTTGATGTCAATAGTTGGGAAGTTGTTGGGATCGATTGTTAGCGATGAGATTACCTGGAGGCACATGACAAGATAGGCCAAAGCCAGCATGGTTTCCTGAAAGGAAAATCCTGCCTGACAAACCTACTGCAATTCTTTGAGGAAATTACAAGTAGGGCAGACAAAAAAGATGCAGTAGACGTGGTGTACTTGGATTTTCAGAAGGCATTTGACAAGGTGCTGCACATGAGGCTGCTTAGCGAGTTAAGAGCCCATGGAATTACAGAGAGTTATTAGCATGGGTGGAGAATTGGCTGATCAGCAGAAAACAGAGAGTGGGAATAAAGGGATCCTATTCTGGCTGGTTTCCGGTTACCAGTGGAGTTCCACAGGGGTCAGTGTTGGGACCACTGGTTTTTACGATGTATGTCAATGATTTGGACTACGGTGTTAATGGATTCGTGGTTAAATTTACCGATGATACAAAAATAGGTGGAGGAGCAGGTAGTGTTGAGGAAACAGAGAGTCTGCAGAGAAACTGAGATAGTTTAGGGGAATGGGCAAAGAGGTGGAAAATGAAATACAATGTTGGAAAGTGTAGGGTCATACACTTTGGTGGAAAAAATAAATGGGAAGACTATTATTTAGATGGGGAGGGAATTCAAAATGCAGAGATGCCAAGGGACTTCGGAGTCCTTGTGCAAGATACCCTCAAGGTTAACCTCCAGGCTCAGTCAGTTGTGAAGAAGGTGAATGCACTGTTGGCATTCACTTCTAGAGGTACAGAATATAAGAGCAAGGATGAGGTGTTGAGGCTCTTTAAGGTACTCATAGAACATAGAATATAGAACAGTACAGCACATTACAGGCCCTTCGGCCCACAATATTGTGCCAACCCTCAAACCCTGCCTAGCATATAAGCCCCCACCTTAGATTCCTCCATATACGTATCTAGTAGTCTCTTAAACTTCACTAGTGTATCTGCCTCCACCACTGACTCAGGCAGTGCATTCCACGCACCAACCACTCTCTGAGTAAAAAACATTCCTCTAATATCCCCCTTGAACTTCCCACCCCTTACCTTATGCCATGTCCTCTTGTATAGAGCAATGGTGCCCTGGGGAAGAGGCGCTGGCTATCCACTCTATCTATTCCTCTTATTATCTTGTACACCTCTATCATGTCTCCTCTCATCCTCCTTCTCTCCAAAGAGTAAAGCCCTAGCTCCCTTAATCTCTGATCATAATGCATACACTCTAAACCAGGCAGCATCCTGGTAAATCTCCTCTGTACCCTTTCCAATGCTTCCACATCCTTCCTATAGTGAGGCGACCAGAACTGGACACAGTACTCCAAGTGTGGCCTAACCAGAGTTTTATAGAGCTGCATCATTACATCGCGACTCTTAAACTCTTTCCCTCGACTTATGAAAGCTAACACCCCATAAGCTTTCTTAACTACCCTATCCACCTGTGAGGCAACTTTCAGGGATCTGTGGACATGTACCCCGAGATCCCTCTGCTCCTCCACACTACCAAGTATCCTGCCATTTACTTTGTACTCTGCCTTGGTGTTTGTCCTTCCAAAGTGTACCACCTCACACTTCTCTGGGTTGAACTCCATCTGCCACTTCTCAGCCCACTTCTGCATCCTATCAATGTCTCTCTGCAATCTTTGACAATCCTCTACACTATCTACAACACCACCAACCTTTCTGTCGTCCGCAAACTTGCCAAACCACCCTTCTACCCCAATATCCAGGTCGTTAATACAAATCACAAAAAGTAGGGGTCCCAGAACAGATCCTTGTGGGACACTACTAGTCACAATCCTCCAATCTGAATGTACTCCCTCCACCACCACCCTCTGCCTTCTGCAGGCAAGCCAATTCTGAATCCACCTGGCCAAACTTCCTTGGATCCCATGCCTTCTAACTTTCTGAATAAGCCTATCGTGTGGAACCTTGTCAAATGCCTTACTAAAATCCATATAGATCACATCCACTGCACTACCCTCATCTATATGCCTGATCACCTCCTCAAAGAACTCCATCAGGCTTGTTAGACACGATCTGCCCTTCACAAAGCCATGCTGGCCATGCGACCACACTTGGAGTATTGTGCAGTTTTGGGCTCCATGTTTTAGAAGGAATACACTGACATTGGAGAGGGTTCAGAGAAGGTTCATGAGAATGATTTCAGGAATGAAAGGGTTACTGCATGTGGAACGTCTGGCAGCTCTTGGGCTGTATTCCCTGGAGTTCAGGAGAATGAAGGGGGATCTCATAGAAACATTCTGAATGTTAAAAGACCTGAACAGATTAGATATGGCAAAGTTATTTCCCATGATAGGGACAAGAGGGCATGACTTCAGGATTGAAGGACATTCATTTAAAACTGAGATGCAGAGAAATTACTTTTGCCATAATGTAGTAAATCTGTGGAATTTGTTGCTGCGAGCAGCTGTGGAGGTCAAATCATTGGGTGTATTTAAGGCAGAGATAGATAGTTTCTTGATTAGCCCGGGCATCAAAGGGTATGGGGTGAAGACAGGGGAGTGGGGATGACTGGAAGAATTGGATCAGCCCATGATTGAATGGTGGTGGTGAGACTCAATGAGCAGAACAGCCCACTTCTGTTCCTATATCTTATCTCTCTAACGTTCTGAAATGTATCCAACCCAACCGCACCACATTTAATGGCTTGGCCTCCACTGCCTTCAAGTGGCGAATCCTACAGATTCACCAGACTCTGACTGAAGAAGTTTCTCCTGAATAGCAGGGCCTCTGAATGGTGAAACTGGTTTTGAACAGTCAACTTTCAAGAATATTGGCCTGAAACAAATCTGTCAAGCCGTGTTAGGACTTTATAGGTTTCTACGAGATCTCCTCTGACCTTAAGCTCTGTAAATATGGCCTGTATTGACCAAACAGTGCTTCTTATGTCAGTCCTGCCATTCCAGGGAATCACTTGGTAAACTGTGTTACTGACCAACCCTTTGCATTCCCACCAATTTATTTTACATTGCTGTTTCTCTGGATTTATTCCTGGTGAGGTATCCTGCTGTCTTTGTCATGCACTGTACAAAGGGAAGCACAAACAAGAATCAGAAGAACATAAGAAATATGAGCATGAGGGTACCATCTGGCCTGTCGAGCCTGCTCCACCATACAATAAGATCATGGCTGATCTGGCCATGGACTCATCTCCACCTACCTGCCTTTTCCCCATAACCCTTAATTCCCCTACTATGCAAAAATCTATCCATCCTTATCTTAAATATATTTACTGAGGTGGCATCCACTGCTTCATTGGGCAGAGAATTCCACAGATTCACCTCTATCTTGGAAAAGCAGTTCCTCTTCATCTCCGTCCTAAATCTACTCCCTGAGATGTTGAGGCTATGTCCTCTAGTTCTGTTCTCACCTACCAGTGGAAACAATTTTCCTGCCTCTATCTTCTCTATCCCTTTCATAATTTTATCAGTTTCTATAAGATCTCCTCTCATTCTTCTGAATTCCAGTGAGTACAGTCCCAGGCGACTCAATCTCTCCTCATAGTCTAGGTCCCTTATCTCTGGAATCAACCCAGAGAACCTCCTCTGTACCACCTCCAAAGCCAGTATATCCTTCCTCAAGTAAGGAGACCAGAACTGCACGCAGAACTCCAGGTGCAGCCTTACCAGTACCCTGTACAGTTGCAGCATAACCTCCCCACTCTTCAATTCAATCCCTCTAGCAATGAAGGCCTACATTCCATTTGCCTTCTTGATAGCCTGCTGCCCCTGCAAACCAACCTTCTGTGATTCATGCACAAGCACTCTCTAGTCCTCCTCCACAGCAGCATGCTGCAATCTTTTTACCATTAAAGTAATAATCTGCTTTTTCATTCTTCCCTCCAAAGTGGATGACCTCGCATTTACCAACATTGTACTTCATCTTCCAGACTCTTTCCCACTCACTTAACCTATCTATATCACTCTGAAGATTCTTTGTATCTTCTGCACAATTTGCTTTTCCACTCAATTTAGTATCATCAGCAAACTTAGATACACTACACTTGGTCCCCTCTTCCAGAAGCTGGTGGGAGGAGAAGATGGCGGCACGCCGCACGTGTGCAGCCCTCCGGTGAAAAATGATATCGTATCTGTTAAATAGGGGCCGTGGACAATTCTGATTTGATGGACAATGGGCGTGAAAGCACAGAGGAACATCTGGAGAAATTTCTGAAACGCCCGTTGGCTGCTGTCGTTAATATGTGGTCGTGAATCTTTCGGAGGGTAGGCCTCAAAATCCCCGGCCTTGCCTGCTTTTGGCGACTGAGAAGGAGGTCGAATCGTTCGGACAGAGATGGCACTCAGTACTTGGTGTCGGAGAGCTGATAAGAGCTCCAAGTTTTCGGATGACTCAGAGTCGGATTGTGGTCGGCATGGCAGGGAGAGTTTTTCTTCCTTCTCCCATCTGCGTGAGATGTGGGACATTTGACAAACTTTGAACTTTACTGTGCTCACAGACTTCTTCATCAAGTTATGGTATTGTTACACTGTTTGTAACTATATGTTATAATTATGTGGTTTTGTCAGTTTTTTCAGTCTTGGTTTGTCCTGTGTTTTGTGATATCTCACTGGAGGAAATAATGTATCATTTCTTAATGCATGCATTACTAAATGACAATAAAAGAGGATTACATGTCTTTATAATCATAATGAATTTCATGAACAGCTGCAGGGCCAGCAATGATCCTTGTGGTACATCACTCACCACTGATTGCCAACCAGAGAAACATCCACATATCACAACTCTCTGCTTTCTATTAGTTAACCAATTCTCTATCCATACTAATAAATCACACCCAACTCTATACATCCTTATCTTATGGTTAAGTCTTTTATGTGGCACCTTATCAAATGCCTTCTAGAAATCCAAGTAAATAATGTCCATCTGTTCCCCTCTATCCACTGCACCCATTATATCCTCAAAGAACTCCGGTAAGTTTTTCAAACAGGACCTGCCTTTTCTGCATCTGCCTGATGGATCTATTTCTTCTTTAATGATAGCTTCAAGCATTTTCCCAACTACAGATGGTAAACTAACTGGCCTATAGTTACCTGTCTTTTGTCTACATCCTTTTTTAACAGTGGCCTGGCATTCACCGTCTTCCAATCTGTTGGTTGCCTCGAGTCCAGAGAATTTTGGTAAATTATTACCAAAGCCTCTACCATAACTCCTGTCATTTATTTCAGTACCCTGGGATTATTCCATCAGGACCAGGGAACTTGTCTATCTTTAGGCGCACAAGTATGTTCAGCACCACCTCTTTAGTGATAGCTATTGTATCGAGGTCCTCACCTCCATCGCATCCATATCATCTCTCTTTTGCATGTTAGACATGTCCTCTGTGAAGACTGACACAAAATGGTCATTCAAAGCCTCTGTCATTTCCTCATTACCCAGTATCAATTCCTCCTTCTTGTCCTCCAACGGACCTATGTTCATTTAGCCAGCCTTTTCCACTTTATATAATTATACAAATTTTTACTATCTGTTTTTTTGATTTGTGCTTGTATATTTTCATCATCTAGCTTCCCTTTCTTTATTGCTTGCTGAGTGGTTGTTTGTTGCTTTTTCAAGTTGTCCCAATCTCCCAGTTTTCCTCTGCTCTTGGCAACTTTGTATGTACAAGCTTTTAGTTTGATGCCTTCTTTTATTTCCTTAGTTATCCAAGGCTGGCTCTCCCCACCCTTACTGTTCTTGCTTTTTAACTGTAATATAATTTTGTTGAGCACTGTGAGTAACCTTTTTGAAAGTCTTTCACTGTTCCTCAACCATCCCATCATATAGGCCGTGTTCCCAGTCTACACTAGCCAAATCCTCCCTCATCCCATACATACATGGTACTCAGTAATATATCCAATAAAGTGTTCAAGAGGAAGATGCAAATTGCAAAGTATTTCCACGTTTGTAAATGGGGAAAGACTATTTCTATTGGTGGAGGGGTCAGAATGAGAATCAGGTTTAATATCACGGGCATATGTGGTGAAATTTGTTGTTATGCAGTAGCAGTACATTGCCATACATAACAATAAAAACTGTACATGGCGATAAGTATACTTAAAAAGTTAAGCGAAATTACAGTGGAAAACTATAAATAAAATGAAGTAGTGAGGTTATGTTCATGGGTTCAGTGCCAATCAGGATCTGAATGGCAGAGGGGAAGAAACTCTTCCTCAATCGCTGAACCAGGGGAAGTAAATTTAAGGTACTGAGAAAAGGAACAAAGTACTTTTCACGCAACCAGTGTTGTTGACCTGGAGGAATGATGCGAAGTACATTGCTCTTTCAAAATGCCACAGAAACATTGTCAGATACCGCAGATATTTGCTGACAACACTGCCAGTTCAGCATCTGGTTACTTGGTGGGGTTGCATAAAATACTCTGCGCACATTACAGGCCCTTTGGCCCACAACGTTGTGCCGACCATGCAACCTACTCTAGAAGCTGCCTAGAATTTCCCTACTGCATAGCCCTCTATTTTTCTTAGCTCCATGTACCTATCTAAGAATCTCTTAAAAGACCCTGTTTCACCAGCCTCTACCAGCTTCACTGGCAGTGCATTCCACACACCCACCACTCCGTTGTGAAAAACTTAAATCTGACATTCCCCTTGTACCTACTTCCCAGTACCTTAAAACAATGCCCCCTCATGTTAGCCATTTCAGCCCTGGGAAAAAGCCTCTGGTTATCCACACGATCAATGCCTCTCATCATCTTATACACCGCTATCAGGTCACCTCTAATTCTCTGTCGCTGTCAGTACCTCCAGATGAACACTGTCTTTTTGTGTGTTTCCCCCAAGCTATCAGTCTGTGGTTTTGTATTGCCATGTGCTCCTGTGCCCGCTCCTGCTCTACTCCAGCCCCTGTATTACTGAGTACTCCGTCTCTCATGTTTCTCGTTATTACCCGTATTGCTGCTACCTGTGTTTCATTGTGCTCCACCTATCATCTGCCTCTCTGTTTATTGCTCAGTGTATTTCAGTCCTGTATTTTCAGCAGTTTGTTGCCAGATTGTGCCAGTGAGTTTTCCTGAACCTTTCCAGCATTTGTATCTGAACTGTCGATATTCGGATGGACAGACAGTTCAGATACAAATGCTGGAAAGGTTCAGGAAAACCCACAATCTGGCAACAATCTGCCTGTTTCCCGATTCTGGTCATTGGATTTCTCTGGATGTTTTGATCTCTGCCTGAGCTTTGATGCTGACTTTGTTTGCACCTTGGGATTTGTTGTTCAATTAATATCACTGTGTGCACAGTACTGGGTCTGCGATTGGATCCCTACTCCAGTGTCCTGACAGTGCAATCCAGCTAGAGTGGACCCAGCAGACCCTGATCATCTGAGAGCTATCCTGGAACAACAGGGAGTGATGCTGGCGAGACACCAGAACCAGCTGGAGTCTGCGTTTTGGGCAGTGGAGTCACTTTCTGCTGATGTAGCCGATCTTGGGGCCCAGACTCAGTCACTCCAGCTGCCCCAGAGTGTCCAACACAATCTGTGACTGCATTTTCCACCCTGCCCTCTACCTCCACACATGCTCCTCCTGTTCAAAAGCCCCGTCTGCCTCTTCTGGTGAGTCCGGCACCTGCCAATCTTTTCTTTCCCAGTGTACCCTCATTTTTGAATTACAACCAACAATATTTCTAACTGATCGAGCCAAGGTAGCCTATATCATCACCCAACTGCCCGGTTGTGTGAGAGAATGGGGAACAGCCATCTGGGAGGCAGGCTCCCCTTTCTGCATTAGTTTTCAGTTATTTTCTGAAGAGATGAGAGAAATGTTTGATCGCTCCAAACATGGGAGAGAGGCAGTCCGTGAAATGCTGCACGTGCACCAGGGGCACAGTTCGGTGTCGAATTACGCCATAGAGTTCTGCACCCCAGCCACCTCCAGTGGCTGGAACTCGGAGGGACAGTACGAGAGCTTCCTGAATGGCCTCTCCGAAGACATCAAAGATGAGCTGGTCACCTAGGACCTTCCTGCCACATTTGAAGCCTTTGATTTAGCCATCCATATTGATGTTTGCCTTCAGCAGTGCCGCAGAGGGAGGGGATCCGGGGGGCACTGAGTGATTTCCAAACTCTTCGTCAGTCTATATTGACCTGTTTGCCCCCATCTACAATTCCCGTTCCGGAGCCCGAGGCTATGCATGTTGACCGTACCTGCCTGACGCCAATTGAAAGACAAAGGCGAATCAGTGCCCACTCCTGTCTGTACTGTAGCCAACCTGGCCATTTCATCTCCACTTGCCCAGTAAAAGCCAAGCACTCAACAGTAGGACGAAGAGTATTGGGGAACGTGACCCCTGTCCGGCCCTCCTGGACGCCACTCACTCTCATACCTGCTTCTCTGGAGTGGGGCGTCCAACGGTGAGCAGTCTCCATTTTGGTTGATTCCGGTGCGGAGGAGTGTTTTATCGATTCCGGCTTGGCTGCCCAGTGGAGATTACCCACATCTACTCTCCAGTCACCATTGATGGCCAATGCCTTGAACGGTCAGAGACTGGCTAACATGTCGCAGCCCCGGTGAGTCAGTTTATCCAGCAACCATCATGAACAGTTAACCCTTTGTTATTGACTCTCCTCAAACTCCCATTGTCCTGGGCCATCCCTAGTTAGTTAAACACAACCCCCACATTGACTGGCTCAGTTGCAAAATTGTAGGCTGGAGCCCATTCTGTCACTCCCACTGCCTCCACCATGCTCAGGTCCCCTTGTCTGCAAGCCCAGATCCCCCCGAGGAATTTCTGGACCTTAGTGCCATCCCTCCTGAATACAGATGTCCTCTGCTTTTCAAACGTTTGCTTTATGAAACCTCACTGTTACGAAAGACCTACATTATTTGCCTGTTTTTGCCAATAGAAGGTGTTTTCACTGTTATGAAAAAAAGCACGCGCCCCAAGCAGCCAAGCTCCTCCCCTGGAACTGCATTCTAGCCGGCATTGCTTAAACACGAACTTGTGAGCATCTGTGCTTTATCACGATTTATTTTGAGCATCCGTTAGCAAGGTGATTTCTAAGGTATTGGAAAAGCCTAAAAGAGCTCGTAAAGGTGTTACTCTTAGTGCAAAACTAGACATAATTAAGCGTTTTGATCATGGTGAACGAAGTAAGGACAAAGTGAGTTTGGCTTGTGGAAGTTGATGAAAATGATGATGTTGAAGAGGTTTTGGCATCTTATGACCAAGAACTGATAGATGAAGAGCTGATGCAATTGGAAGAGGAAAGGATAATAATCGAAACCGAATGCAGTAGCGAATGGACCGAAAGTGAAGTTGTCCAGGAACTGAACGTGAAGCAACTGCGTGAGATTTTCGCTGCAATGATTGCAGAGAAGTACGACTTTAATTTTGAAAAGGTACATTGGTTTCGGGCATATTTGCAGGATGGTTTGAGTGCTTACAAAGAACTGTATGATAGAAAAATGTGCAAGGCTATGCAGTCAAGCATACTGTCGTTTTTCAAGCCTTCCACAGCAGACGACGAACCTTGACCTTCGACATCAAGGCAGACAGACATAGAAGAAGATGACCTGCCTGCTCTGATGGAAACAGACGATAATGAGATGACACCCGTGTCCCACCTCCGAGCTGCGGACCAATACATTGCCGCGAAGCATGCAAGGGTGCAGCGGTAGCCGGGACGCACCCAGCACATGTTTAAGAAAAAAGCCAAAATAAATAAGCTAATTAATTAGGTGCTGCCTGGCACGTAAATGTCGGCCCAGATCAGAGGCGATTGCGTGCCGGGCAGCACCTAATTAAGTAGCTTGTTTATTTCTGCTTTTTTCTTAAAGATGGGCTGGATGCATCCCGGCTACCGCTGTACCGCTGCATTCTTCGCGGATCGGTATCAGTTCGTGGCCTGGAGGTTGGGGACCACTGCACCACCCCAACCTCCGACGACTCAGCCTAACATACCATCATCAGTGTGCTCGACGCTGTCTTCCCGATTCCGGTAGGTGATACTACACTGTACATATGTTATTTCTGCTTTATATAGGCTGTGTATTTTTTATGTGTTATTTGGCATGATTTGGCAGTTTCATAGTTTAAAAGTTACTGGAGAGTGTTACTGCCGAGAGTGCTTGGGTGAGATTTTCGCTATGGTGGACAGTGCGGCAATGATTGTAGAAAAGTATTTCTACTTTATATAGGCTGTGTATTTATCATATCATTCCTGCTTTTACTATATGTTACTATTATTTTAGGTTTTGTGTTATTTGGCATGATTTGGTAAGTTATTTTTTGGGTCTGCGAGTGCTCACAAATTTTTCCCATATAAATAAATGGTAATTGCTGCTTCACTTTACGACATTCTGGCTTACAAACCATTTCACAGGAACGCTCTACCTTCAGATGGCGGGGGAAACCTGTATGTGGACCTCAAGGCTGTGTTTAGCAAGTCCTGGGCCATTTCCCTACCGCATCATCATCCATATGATTGCGCCATTGACATCTTTCCTGGAACATCTTCCCCGTTGGCTGCCTGTCTGTACCTGAAACAGAAGCCATGAATAAGTACATTCAAGAGTCTCTGGTTGCAGGCATCATCCAGCTGTCTTCCTCACCTGCTGGTGCTGGTTTTTTTTCTTTGTTGAAAAGAAGGACAGCTCCTTGTGTCCATGCATTGATGACTGGGGACTGCATGAAGTCACTGTTAAGAACCATTACCCTCTTCCGCTCATAACCTTGGCATTTGAACTAGTACAAGGGGCCTCAGTTTTCACCAAGCTTGATCTCCGTAATGCCTATCATTTTGTCCACATCTGTGAAGGGGACAAGTGGAAGATGACTTTCAACACCACCTCAGGCAATTACGAGTATCTGGTCATGCCATTTGGTCTCACCAATGCCCCTGCTGTCTTCCAAGCCCTGATAATGTTCTCGGGGACATGCTGAACCAATTTGTTTTTGTGTATCTCGATGACATTTTGATTTTTTTTTCTAAGTCCCTTGCTGAGAACACAGGTTACGTCCGCAGAATTCTCCAGCACCTTCGAGAGAACCAGCTCTTTGTGAAGGCTGAGAAATGTGAATTTCATCGCAATACCGTCTCCTTCCTGGGGTGTGTAATTTCAGGCGGTTCCATTCAGATGGACCAACAAAAGGTTAAAGCGGTGGTTGAAAGGCCCCAACCCTCGACTCGTCTGGAGTTGCAACGCTTCTTGGGCTTCACTAACCTCTATCGCCGCTTCATCAGAAAATACAGTACACTGTCTGTACCCCCCACTGCTCTTACCTCATCGGCTGTCAGATACTCCTGGTCCCCTGCTGCTGAAAAAGCATTCTCTGACCTGAAGGAGCGTTTCACCTCTGCCCCCATCCTGACTCAACCCGACACCGACCGGCAGTTCATTGTGGAGGTGGATGCGTCTGACATTGGTGTAGGAGCTGTTCTCTCTCAGCGCTCGGCCAGGGATGAGAAGGTACACCCCTGCGCCACCTTCTCTCGCCACCTCACTCCCACGGAGCAGAATTACGATGTCGGAAACCCGGAGCTGCTGGCTGTGAAGCTAGCTCTGGAGGAGTGGAGGCATTGGCTGGAGGGAGCAAAGATGCCATTCTTAGTCTGGACTGATCACAAGAATCTGGAATATATCTGTACTGCCAAGCATCTCAACTCCTGTCAAGCTCATTGGTTCCTGTTTTCCACAAGATTCAACTTTACCCTGTCCTTCCGCCCAGGTTCCAAGAATGGAAAACCTGATGTCCTCTCCTGAAGATTTCCCTCCCCCGAGACCCCTGAGGTACCCAATGTCATCCTCCCTGCTCACTGTCTCATGGGTGCAGTGCAATGGGACATTGAAGCCATGGTGCAAACTGCTCAACAGAGCGAGGCAGCCCCTCGTCAATGTCCCACTAACCGTGTTTATGTTCCCAGCTCTGTCCGCTCACAGGTATTGCAGTGGGGTCATTCTTCCAAGCATACTCAGGCCTTCATCAGTCAGTGGTTCTAGGGGCCCTCCATGGGAGATGACATCCATAACTTTGTCTCAGCCTGCTCGGTCTGTGCTCAAGTCAAGAACTTTAACCGGTCACCTGCTGGTCTGTTACAACCCCTGTCTGTCCCCAAGAGACCCTGGTCCCACATTGCCCTGGATTTTGTCACCAGTCTTCCCCCATCAGATGGAAACACCACCATCCTCACAGTAGCTGATCATTTCTCCAAGTCTGTACACTTCATTCCTTTACCTAAACTCCCCTTGGCCGAAGAAACAGCCAAGTTACTAGTACTGCATGTTTTTAAATTACATGGTTTATCTGTAGATGTTGTGTCAGACAGAGGCTTTCAATTCACATCCAACTTCTGGAGGGCATTCTGTAATCTTCTGGGTGCCTCTGAGCCTGTCTTCAGGATTCCACCCACAGACCAATGGCCAGACCGAACGGGCCGACCAACAGCTAGAGACTATTGCGGAGTCTGGTCTCCCAGAAACCCTCTGCGTGGAGTCAGCAGCTACCTTGGGCCGGGGACACCATAAACTCTCATTCATCCTCATCCACCAGTCTGTCCCCCTTTGAGTGCTGCCTTGGCTACCAACCTCCACTGTTTCCTGCTCAGGAGAAGGAGGTTGGCATTCCATCTACTGAGGCATTCAACAGCCGTTGTCAGCGGACGTGGCGGTAGACTTGCTCTGCTCTTCTCCGTGCCTCTGCTAGGGTCAAGCTGACCATCATTGCTCCAAGGTCCCGTGTTACTGCCAGGGACAGTATGTGTGGCTTTCAACCCGAGACCTGCCCCTCAAGCTGGATTCCTGCAAGCTCACCCCTCACTTCATCAGCCCCTTTCCCATTGCTTAAGTCATCAGCCCTGCTGCCGTCCGTCTCAAGCCCCCCTCCACTCTCTGCCACATTCTTCCCACCTTCCATGTGTCCCACATCAAGCCCTTCATGATCCACCCCCGTGTCCTGTCCCCAAACACCCCCCCAACCCACGACTCATCAATGGGTCAGAGGCCCTCACGGTGCATTGACTGCTGGACATTTGTCGCCAGGGCCGTGGCCTCCAGAACCTTGTGGACTGGGAGGGCTACAGTCCTGAGGAGAGGTGCTGGGTCCCCACCCGTAACATCCTGGAACCCTCTCTTGTTAGGGGTTTTCATCACCAGCACTCAGCTCTACCTGCTGTCACTCCGGGAGGCATCCGTAGATGGTGGGGGGTGGGGGGGGGGGGGGAGGGTGTTACTGTCGGTACCTCCAGATGAACTCTATCTTTTTGTGCATTTTGTCCCAACTGTCAGTCTGTGGTTTTGTATTGCCATGTGCTCCCGTCCCCGCTCCTGCTCTACTCCGGCCCCTGCATTACTGAGTACTCCGTCTCTCATGTTTCTCGTTATTACCTGTATTGCTGCCACCTGTGTCTCATTGTGCTCCACCTATCATCTGCCTCTCTGTTTATTGCTCAGTGTATTTCAGTCCTGTGTTTTCAGCTGTTTGTTGCCAGATTGTGCCAGTGAGTTTTCCTGAACCTTTCCAGCATTTGTACCTGTACTCTGTCTGTCTGAATATCGACTCTGCCTGTTTCCTGATTCTGGTTTTTGGATTTCTCTGGATGTTTTGATCTCTGCCTGAACTTTGACACTGACTTTGTTTGCACCTCAGGATTTGTTATTCAATTAATATCACTGTGTGCACAGTACTGGGTCTGTGATTGGATCCCTGTTCCAGTGTCATGACAGTAACTCCAAGGAGAAAAGGGAAAGTTTACTCAACCTATTCTCATAAGGCATGCTCTCCAACCCAGGCAACATCCTTGTAAATCTCCTCTGCACTCTCTATAGTGTCCACATCCTGCCTGGTGTAATGAGATGATCAGAACTGAACACAGTACTCCAAGTGGGGTCAAACTAAGGTCTTGTATAGTTGTAACATTACCTCATGGTTCTTGAACTCTTTCCCATGGTTGATGAAGGCCAACACACCATTTGCCTTCACAACACTGTTAACCTGCACAGCAGCTTTGAGTGTCTTATAGATACAGACCCAAAGATCTTGCTGATCCTCCACACTGCCAAGTGTCTTACCATTAATATTATATTCTGTCTTCAAATTTGAAGTACTGAAATGAACCACTTCACTCTTATCTGGGTTGAGCTGCATCTGTCACTTCTCAGCCCAGTTCTGCATCTGATTGATGGTTTGTATTCTGCATAGAAAATAATATAACCTCTGACAACCCTCCAGACTATCCACAACACCCCCTATTTTTTTTGTGTCATCCGCAAACTTACTAACCCACTCTTCTATTTTCCCATTGAGGTCATTTATAAAAATCACAAGGGGGTTGGGGGGCAGAGCAGATTGCTGTGAAACACCATTTGCCTTCTGAGGGCAAGCCAATTCTGGATCCACAAAGCAAGCTCTTCTTAGATCCCAGGCCTCATTAATTTCTGAATGAGCCTCGTATGGCGAACCTTCTCAAATGCCTTACTGAAATCCATATACACTACATTCACTGCTCTACCTTCAATGTGTTTTGTTACATCCTCAAAGAATTCAATCAGGCTCATAAGGGACAACCTGCCCTTGACAAAGCCATCCATAATCAAATTATGTCTCTCCAAATGCTCATAAATCCTGCCCCTCAGGATCTTCTCCAACAACTTGCCCACACTGAAGTAAGACTTATTGGTCTATAATTTCCTGGCTTATCTCTACTCTGTTTCTTGAATATGGAAGCAACGTTTGCAAACTTCCAATCCTCTGGTACTTCTCCTGTCCCCATTGATGATGCAAAGATCATTGCCAGAGGCTCAACAATCTCTTCCCTGGCTTCCACAGTATCCTGGGGTATACCCTGTCTGGTCCCAGTGACTTATCTAACTTTCAAAACCTTTCAAAAGCTCCTGCACATCCTCTTTCTTAATAACTATACAGGCAAATGTGTCAGTCTGCTACAAGTCATCCCCACGATTGCCAAGGTCCTTTTCACTGGTGAACACTGAAGCAAAGTATTAATTAAGTACCTCCATTACCTCCTCCGGCTCCATGTGCATGTTTCCACTCTTGCTCCTGATCAGTCCTATTCTGACAGGGCTCATCTGCTTGCTCTTCACATACTTGTAGAATGCCTTGGGGTTTTCCTTAATCCTCCTTGTCATGGCCCCTTCTAGCTCTCCTAATTTAATTCTAGAGCTCCTTCCTGGCACTCGTGTAATTTTCTAGTGCTCCACCAGTACCTAGTTTCTTGAATCTTTCATAAGCTTTTCTTTCAGAAGATTCAGAGCAGCTGATATTTCCAGAGAGAGAGGAGAAATAATGCCCGGGTCAATTTCAAATATGCCAGCCTGCTATCAGTTATACTACTTCTCTCTCAGTAGGACAGGGTAATTGCTTCTGCAGTAACACCTAATGGAAGCCTCCAGAATTGACCCAAGTCATGTCTGTGGAGTGGACGGAAGGGCAACTCGATAAACTAGAGATGCTGTCGCTTTACTGCAAGTTATCTTCACACCTAAACACCTCAACCTTCAGCAGCAACCCATCCCTCTTCAAATAAACAGATATTCAACAACTCTTTATGTATAAACTTTTCTCAAGCTTCCAGCCAGATTCTGCTACAGGGAGCCCAAGAAGAGTTCATTTGCCATATACACTGGGAAAGTAGTAGACCCTTTTTCTCTTTGTGTATTTAGCCGTTTTTGAGGTGAACCCTGGCAATGGGATCACAAACACCCTACAGTGGTTGGTTGTCCGTTGTGTCCAATAACAACAGAAGACCTGTGGGGAGAGTTCTTAAAGTAGAAAAGCTGTTCCACTGGGGCAGTTCCACTTTCTTGACCTCTGAAGTCCGTGTCCAGTGGTTCAAGTGGTCATCACAGACTTCCTTTGTCTGCGACTTCCTTTGTCGCAGTAGATGGCCATGACTTATCTGTACCCTGTTACCTGCTTCACTCTCCATGAAGCGTTACAGAATTTCCTTCCTAGCCGCTGGATCTCACTGTTGATCCCATCCACCCAGTCCACCAGAGCTGACTTCACATGCTTGGATAGGCATGTCCCTATCTCTCCGGGGTACAAGGCCCACTGGCTTCTCTCTCCTGGTTTAGCCCACCTGTAGAAACAGTGTACTGGGGTGTGGCCACTGTCGCATGCAGACAACTACTTAGTGAGACCTGAGTGTCTGGTGGTGTCCAAAGGTGACAGCGCTGCTCCAGAAAGGTCATGACAAGCCCTCTCACCAGAGGTGCAATCCCTGAACACCCCACACACCCACAAATACCCTAAACACCACTCTTAAATGGAACAGGAGCATCTGTTTGATGGGCAACCTGAGGTCAGCATCTTCCCTGCAATTTCATCTCTGACAAGATCTACAGAGAGTCTCTGTGTAACACACTTCAGAATCCTGGCCCCTCCTCATTCCTGTCCCTCACGATAAGATTGCTGTTTCCATTTGTGGCTCAGCAGGTAGTGTGACTACCTCATGGTACCAGCTACCCAGGCTCAGCCCTGTCCTGCAGTGCTGTCTGTGTGGAGTCCGTACGATCGTCCAGTGACTGCTGGAGTTTCCGCTCCCACATCCCAAAGAAGAGCATAGCAGTATGTTAACTCGTCACTGTAAATTGCCCTGTGGGAGTGAGGTGGGAAAGGATTCTGGGTGGAGTTGGCAGGCATGTAAGGGAGGCACGACACTCTGAAATAACCGGGGAAACAGGATTAATGGGCTTGCTCAAAGAGCTGGCAAATACAGAATGGGGCAAATGGCCTCCTTCCACAATGTGAGAAAATGTAAGATGTATTTTATGTTCCTTCTTTGTAACCCAGATCTCTGCAGAATCTTTAATACAAGTATAAACACTTTATTGCAATTGCAGAAAGAAGCTGCCATGTACAAAATGAAATAAATTGCAATGTTCACACATTCTCTCCATTGGAATCGCAGTCACAAGGATCAAACTCATTCCCTTTACAAACCACCCGATCAGACTCAGTTCCACTCTGAGTAATGTTCTGGCATTTGTGATTTAAGTGTGAGTTTTACTTGTTAATAAGTCTTAACATCAAAAGAAACTTCCTCCAATTTCATAAAAGTGGATCATAGCCAATGAAGGGCAGTCACTATAACAATGCAGGCAACACAGCACAACAGGACTTCAAAAACAACTGAGTGTTAATGGCCAAATAAACCTGGTCAGGAGCTGTTTCTTGAGTGATGAATATTGGTCAGAACCCAGGGATATCTGGCCTTCTCCTTTGTGAAATCGAGCAGTGTGATCCTTCATGTTGTACTGAAGGGGAGTGTGGGTCTTGGTTTCCCTTTTCACCCACACTAGCCTCTCCTCTCCTCTCCCCTCCCACCCTCTGTGGTGCTGCACTCAGCTCACAGTCTGGGACACTGAGGACAGGGCCCTGTGTAACTGCCTGTCACGCACCTCATCCATGTAATTAACGGGGGGGGGGAATGAGACTGGTGTTGATCCATTCATTGTAAGAGAACGTGTTGTGTTACTGGTACTTTGCACATGGATAATGACATATCACGATTGTATTCACTACGTATGAACTGTATGTATAAAGTATAAGGTATGGGGTTAAAAGTGCAAAGTTACCAAGTACTTCAAACCAGCACTCTCTGGTAACATTGAGGCAGGAGTAGGGGGTCCCTGGGGGTGAAGGTGGGGTGGAATTGGAAGAGCCTCAGTGTAATGGGGTGGGATTGAGAGAGTCCCAGGGTGACTGGGGCAGGAGTGAGGGGTCCCTGGGTGTGTAGGTGGCAGTGAAGTTACAAGATCCTCGGTGAATGGGGTGGGAGCAAGGGAACCCCAGGGTGGCAGGTGTAATGGGGTGGGAGTCCCAGGGTGAGAGTTATAGGAGGGACGGAGTTGCAGGGTTTCTCAGAGGTAATATCTGGGTTGGAATCCTGGCAGCTCTGAGAAAGAAACAGGTCTGACATCAGGTCCATTGACCTCCTGCCACAAAACACCAACTGAACTTTTCCCTTCCCTACCGGGTAAACCCTTACTGCCATTCACTGGGACAGGGTGTCAACTCTCTCAGCAGGTGATCCATTAATTTACTCTTCAATGTAAGTGTTACAGCAAGTTTGTGGAATGGTTATAATTACTAAACATAATAATCAGTACAATATAGGTTAGAATTGACACCTGTATGGACATAAAATTTCTTGTAAATGTTCGATAACCTGCAGAAATACATTCAGCTGTCACCAATCGTAATAAACCACTTTTTTAAAAAAAAGCAATGTTTTTTTCTAAAATTGCTCAAGTAAGTCAGAGGGTATATCATCGTGAAACTGCTATGCTTTAGTTAGTGTAATATAATTTTCATCTTCTAGTACATTGGTTGCACATTCTAATTCCCCTCTGCTCAAAGTGGGAAGCTCAAAGAGATAATTGTTGAGGTAAAAACAAAGGGTTTTGGCCAAAGACTTTGACTTTATTTCCCTCCATAGTTGTGACCTGACTCGCTAAGTTCCTCTGGCATTTTGCATGTGCTGCACAAAGGTGTCCGCCTGCTTATGATTGACAAGGGAACCAACCTATAAGGAGAATGCCGATAAAGATGGCAAAATTTCACCAGATATTCCGACAACTGAAGGATACGTTTGCAAATTACAGTAGTAGGTGATTTTTGTAACTAGCGTGTACAAGTTGAACATTGAAATCATTAACATCCACAAAATGCAGGAGGAACAGAATCTAAGGAAAGGAGTACAGTCGACGTTTCAGGCCGATACCCTTCATCAGGACTGGAGGGAAAAAGATTGAGGAGTAGATTTAAAAGGTGGGAGGGAGAAACACAAGGTGATGGGTGAAACCTGAAGGGGGAGGGGAGAAATAAACAGCTGGGAAGTTGACTGGTGAAAGAGATGCAGGGCTGGAGTGATGATGGCGACTCCTTTGTTTGCATCCGTGGAAACAGCTCTGTTTCTATCTTTGATATCTTTTTTTCCCTTTTCAAGGTTCTTTTGAAGACCTTGACCTGGAGTTACACTCTGACTTTGGTTCTTTGCGGGAATGGGACCTGCCCCCAGGGCCTCATGACCGGCCGCTTTTTGATATCCCAAGGACATGGCCTGGAAGACTAGCACTCCTTCAGGGTGTGGTATTTTCGTTGCTCTGGAGACATGTTGATTCTAGGCCGGTGCTCCTGATTGAGGAGTCGCGGGAGAACACGGAACATCGGGGGGAACGGGTTAGCTGCCATGGGCAGTGTGTCCAGAAATCTGAGCCTTTCTAGGGCTGATTCTCTGGGCGCAGAGCTTGGAAAAAATGACACAACAGATTTTTAACATCGTAAGTCGGTGAGTTGTTTGTTACGTCTCCGCTCTTGCTGTGAAACGGGGACATTTCTTTCTCCCTTATTAGGGAGAGAGAGAGTGCCTGTGGTGTGTCGAATTACCGGGTGAATGAATAGTTTTGGGGTACTGCAAGTCTGTGTCTTTATTGACATTTGCTGTACGCTTGAGTGCTCGGTGGAGGGTGCTGATGCTATTTGCTGGTGGGGTTGTGGGGGAGTTTGTTGCCTTGCTGCTGCTTTGCGTGGGAGGGGAGGGGTAGCTGGGGGAGGGGGCGCTGGGGTTCTAACATTTAATGTCATTCATTCTTTGGGACACTCCTCTGATTTTGTGGATGTTTGTGAAAAAAAAAATCATTTCAGGATGTATATTGTATATATTTCTGTGATATTAAATGTACCTATTGAGAAGGAGGAATGTAATAGAAGAGAACAGAAGGTCATGGAAGAAAGAAAAGGGGGGAGGAGCACCAGAGGGTGACCATGGGTAGACAAGGAGATAAGGTGAGAGAGGGAAAAGGAGATGGGGAATGGTGAAGTGGGGGGGGGGGTTGGGGGAACATTACCAGAAGTTTGAGAAATCGATGTTCATGCCATCAGGTTGGAGGCTACCCATTCGGAATACAAGGTGTTGTTCCTCCAGCCTGAGTGTGGCCCCATCCCGATAGTAGAGGCGGCTAGGGATAGGCATATCGGAATGGGAATGGGAAATGGAATTAAAATAGGTGGCCACTGGGAGATCCCACTTATTCTGGCAGATGGAGAGTAGGTGCATGGCAAAGCGATATCCCAGTCCATGCTGGGTCTCACTGATATATAAGAGGCCATACCGGGAGCACCAGACGCAGTAAATGACCCCAACAGGCTCACAGGTGAAGCGTCGCCTCACCTGGAATGACTGTTTGGGACCTGCGGGAGGAGCTGTGGGGGCAGGTGCAGCACTTGTCCCACTTGCAAGGACAGGTGCCAGGAGGGAGATCAGAGAGGAGAAATGAATGGATGAGGGAGTCTTGTAGGGAGTGATGCCTGCAGAAAGCAGAAAGTGGGGGTGGGAGGGTGGAAAAAGTTGCTCAGTGGCATTATTGGCTTTGATTGTCCCATTGTGGCTCAACAATTGAACACCTGAATAACTCCTTAGGTCAACAAATCACTACTAGGCACGTCTTCAAGTGCAAAATGCACGTTACACATGCAAAGAGAAATCAGAGATATTGGTTCTGATTTTTATGGCAAGTTGAAATAATAAATGCTGCTCTTAATTAAAGTTAATAATCAGCGGGGTCTTTTCCAGCAAATGCAGTTTCATTTCCATTTCTTCTTTACTTATCTGATGTATAATTTGAACTTTGCTCTTTGGATGGTAGTTTTATGGTGCAGTACCACAAGAATATAAAAAACCCTGCAAAGATTCAAGAAGAAAATAGCATTGAGATATTAAACTTTTTTCAGAATTTGTCTACATCTATTGAATATGCTTGTAATTTTAGTTCTGATAAAATGAGTCATATCAAATATACCCTCTGGTGACCATTAACTTAAAAAAACTTTTCAGTTCAATCGTCTCATTTTTAAAATAAGTAATTGAAACATTAATAAGTTAATAAAACAGCAGAAATATTTCAAGATTTGTTACCATTGTATAGCTGTTAATTTATAATTGCCACAACATACCTGGTAAATCTCTCACTAACCTTGCAGGGAGTTTAAGATGCAAAACAGGTACGTTTGAACCACATACACTGGTCCATGTAAAATCAACGGCAAAGCCCACGTGATGCCCAGCAAATAACTGAGGCCGAGGACCGTCCACAGATCCTTCCACACAGATCTTGACACAGAATAGATTCCTTTTCTCATCTGAGCTAACTTGACACAGACGGTGATTAGCATTGTCAGGTTCCAAAGCCATATCATGCCGAAAAAGCCACAGTTTGTAACATAATGCACTTTATCATTTGTTATCCAGCACCTGTGAAAATATATAAACCATGAAGTATTCAATTTGCAGATTTTGTTTGGAAATAATTTCCCATTGCATCCAGTGTTCTGATCCACTGCCTAACCAGCTCCAACACTCTGGAGAAATGTTTTAACACCACGAGGTCTCTGAACACAGAACACAGACCAGCACAGAAACAGACCCTTTGTTCCACAATGCCTGTGCCAGCCCTGATGTCAAATTAGATTAATCCCATTCCACTGCATGTGGAATATATCCCTCTACTCCTCGCATGATCATGTGCCTGTCTAAATGCCTCCAAAATCTTACCATCTTATCTACTTCTACCTCCTCCCATGGCAGTACGTTCCAGGCACCTTCTACTCCCTGTGTCTAAAGCCTTTCCTGGGAAACATCCATGAGACTTTCTTCCCCACATCTTAAACCTATGCCCTCCAGTGTTAGGCTTTTCTACACCAGGAAAAAGGTTCTCATTATCTACTGTACCTGTATCTCCATAATTTTATTTACTTCTATCAGGTTGCCCCTCAAACCCTGAGGCTCCAGAGAAAATAATCCCAGTTTGTCCAACCCCTTCTGAGAGTTTATATTCTGTAACCCATGTTACATCCTGGAGTACGTCTTTGCACCCTCTGCAAAGACTCCAAGACTTTCCTGTAATGGGGCAATCAGAACGGTGCACCATTCTCCAAATGTGGCCGAACCAAGGTTTTATACAACTGCACACATGACTTCCCAAGTTTTATTCCTCTCACTTCGTTCAAACCAAAGGGGTAGCCATGGGCACTCGCATGACTCCCAGTTATGGTATGCCTGCCTGTCTGTCGGTTACGTGAAACAGTCTGTGTTCCAAACCTTCAGTGACCGTCCCGCACTTTTCCATGCTACATTGATGACTGCATTGGTGCTGCTTCCTGCACCTGTGCTGAACTTGTCTATTTCATCCAGTTTGCTCCAAATTTCACTGTGCCCTCAAATTCACCCAGTCCATTTCCGACACTTCCCTTCCCCTTCTCAATCTCACTGTCTCTATCTTTGGAGACAGTTTATCCACCAATCTCAATTATAATTAGCCAGAGAAAGTGGCTCACCTGAGGACTGGGAGAAATTCAGAGTTCAGCAGAGGAGGACAAAGGGCTTAATTAGGAAGGGGAAAAAAGATTATGAGAGAAAACAGGCAGGAAACATAAAACCGGACTGTAAAAGCTTTTATAGATATGTAAAAAGGAAAAGACTGGTAAAGACAAATGTAGGTCCCCTGCAGACATAAACAGGTGAATTGATTATGGGGAGCAAGGACATGGCAGACCAATTGAATAATTACTTTGGTTCTGTCTTCACTAAGGAGGACATAAATAATCTTCCAGAAATAGTAGGGGACAGAGGGTCCAGTGAGATGGAGGAACTGAGCGAAATACATGTTAGTAGGGAAGTGGTGTTAGGTAAATTGAAGGGATTGAAGGCAGATAAATCCCCAGGGCCAGATGGTCTGCATCCCAGGGTGCTTAAGGAAGTAGCCCAAGAAATAGTGGATGCATTAATGATAATTTTTCAAAACTCGTTAGATTCTGGACTAGTTCCTGAGGATTGGAGGGTGGCTAATGTAACTCCACTTTTTAAAAAAGGAGGGAGAGAGAAACCGGGGAATTATAGACTGGTTAGCCTAACGTCGGTGGTGGGGAAACTGCTGGAGTCAGTTATCAAGGATGTGATAACAGCACATTTGGAAAGCGGTGAAATGATCGGACAAAGTCAGCATGAATTTGTGAAAGGAAAATCATGTCTGACGAATCTCATAGAATTTTTTGAGGATGTAACTAGTAGAGTGGATAGGGGAGAACCAGTGGATGTGGTATATTTGGATTTTCAGAAGGCTTTTGACAAGGTCCCACACAGGAGATTAGTGTGCAAACTTAAAGCACAGGGTATTGGGGGTAAGGTATTGGTGTGGGTGGAGAGTTGGTTAGCAGACAGGAAGCAAAGAGTGGGAATAAACGGGACCTTTTCAGAATGGCAGGCGGTGACTAGTGGGGTACCGCAAGGCTCAGTGCTGGGACCCCAGTTGTTTACAATATATATTAATGACTTGGATGAGGGAATTAAATGCAGCATCTCCAAGTTTGTGGATGACACGAAGCTGGGTGGCAGTGTTAGCTGTGAGGAGGATGCTAAGAGGATGCAGGGTGACTTGGATAGGTTGGGTGAGTGGGCAAATTCATGGCAAATGCAATTTAATGTGGATAAATGTGAAGTTATCCACTTTGGTGGCAAAAATAGGAAAACAGATTATTATCTGAATGGTGGCCGATTAGGAAAAGGGGAGGTGCAACGAGACCTGGGTGTCATTATACACCAGTCATTGAAAGTGGGCATGCAGGTACAGCAGGCGGTGAAAAAGGTGAATGGTATGCTGGCATTTATAGCGAGAGGATTCGAGTACAGGAGCAGGGAGGTACTACTGCAGTTGTACAAGGCCTTGGTGAGACCACACCTGGAGTATTGTGTGCAGTTTTGGTCCCCTAATCTGAGGAAAGACATCCTTGCCATAGAGGGAGTACAAAGAAGGTTCACCAGATTGATTCCTGGGATGGCAGGACTTTCATATGAAGAAAGACTGGATGAACTGGGCTTGTACTCGTTGGAATTTCGAAGATTGAGGGGGGATCTGATTGAAACGTATAAGATCCTAAAGGGATTGGACAGGCTAGATGCAGGAAGATTGTTCCCGATGTTGGGGAAGTCCAGAACGAGGGGTCACAGTTTGAGGATAGAGCGGAAGCCTTTTAGGACCGAGATTAGGAAAAACTTCTTCACATAGAGAGTGGTGAATCTGTGGAATTCTCTGCCACAGGAAACAGTTGAGGCCAGTTCATTGGCTACATTTAAGAGGGAGTTAGATATGGCCCTTGTGGCTACAGGGGTCAGGGGGTATGGAGGGAAGGCTGGGGCGGTGTTCTGAGTTGGATGATCAGCCATGACCATAATAAATGGCGGTGCAGGCTCGAAGGGCCGAATGGCCTACTCCTGCACCTATTTTCTATGTTCCTATGTTTCTATAAACTAACGGACCCTCACAGCTACCTGGACTGTACCTCGTTACACCCTGCTACTTGAAAAACGCCATCCCCATCTCTCAATTCCTGTCTCTGCCGCATCTGCTCTCAGAACAAGGCATTTCATTCTAGAATGAAGGAGATGTCCTCCTTTTTCAACGAAAGTGATTTCCCTTCCTCCACCATCAATGCTGCCCTCATCCGCATCTCTTCCATTTCACCCATGTTTGCTCTTACCCAATCCTTCTGCCACCCTACCAGGAATAGGGTTCCTCTTGTCCTCACCTACCACCCCACGAGCCTGCATGTCCAGCACATAATTCTCCGAAACTTCTGCCATCTCCAACTGGATCCCACCACCAAACACATTTTTCCCTCCCCACCCCCACCGCCACTTTCTGCTTTCCACAGGGATCACTCCCTATGTGACTCCCTTGTCCATCATCCTTCCCCACTGACCTCCCTTCTGGCACTGGCAAGCAGAACAAGTGCTACAACTGCCTCTACACCTCCTCCCTCACTACCATACAGGGCTCAAACAGTCCTTCCAGGTGAGGTAACACTTCACCCGTGAGTCTGTTGGCGGTATATAGTGTTCGGTGCTCCCGGTGTGGCCTCCTGTACATCGGCGAGACCCAACGTGGATTAGGAGATCGCTTCGCCGAGCATCTACACTGTCCGCCAGAACAAGTGGGATCTCCCAGTGGCCACCCATTATAATTCCCCTTCCCATTCCGATATGCCCATACATCGCCTCTTCCAGTGTCGTGATAAGGTGTTGGAGGAACAACAGCTTATATCCCATTTGGGTAGCCTCCAACCTGATGGCATGAAGAATGATTTCTCAGACTTCCATTAATGACTGACCCTCCCCCACCACTTCACCATTTCCTGTTCCCTTTTCCCTCTCTCATGTTGTCTCCTTGCTCACTCATTGCTTCCCTCTGGTGCTCCCCCACTTTCTTCTTTTTTCCATGGACCTCTGTCTCTTTCACCAATCAACTTCCTAGCTCTTTGCTTCATCCGTCCCTCCCCAAGTTTCAACTATCACCTGGTGTTTCTCTTTCCCCTCCTCCCAACTTTCAGATCTACTGCTCAGCAATTTTTCTCCAGTTGTGCTGAAGAGTTTCGACCCGAAACGTTGACTGTGTTTTTTTCCGTAGATGCAGCCTGTTCTGCTGAGTTCCTCCAGCATTTTGTGTATGTTGCTCACATTTCCAGCATCTGCAGATTTTCTCTTGTTTGTTCCCAATTGTTATGTTCAGTGCCCTGACCAATCACTGCAAAGTGATATCTAGCCCAAAAATGCATCTTGAACAGAAAAAGCTTTAACTTAATCCCTTCCTTATGTGTCAGGTCCATCATTTGTGACAGGGGTGGGGAGCGAAGAAAATTAGTTTATTGAAGTGAGTTAATGGAAAGTTGATAAGTAACCTCCTCCGATAACCTGCCACATACTGTTCCGCATCTAAGTCACTGCAACCATTTATCTCCTTTGTCCATGGAAAGGAAATGGCAAACATGGTACGATGTTTCTCCATCTAATACTGAGTTACTGAAGAATAAACTCTAACTCTATCCAAAGGATGTTGGTGCTTTACTGGCCTACTGGTCACCCTCCAATGTCTCTCCATGATAAAAAGTACCAGTGGGATGTTTGATTGTTGGGGACAACATAGCTAATCTGAACCTGTTTCCCACCATCCCCAATGTCCAATGTCAGCTGACTCAGAACCTCAGAGCACCCTTGCCTGTTTGGCTCGATGCACATCTAGCTCAGCTGAAATTCTAGTCACAGACTGAGCAATGGAGATAAATATCAACATTATTGCTGTTGGCATGGTTAACAAGACCTACATGAAAACAGAGCTGTGAATGTCCTGCGTTTTGAATTGAAACCGTCCATAATTGTTCTTGTCCACTGCAATGCACAAAGACACCACCACAGCAGGGATGCCTGTCAATAGAAGAAAATGACACGTATTCATCCTGTTGTCGTCACATATAATTCACTATGTATGCTGTTGAGAATGTTAAGCTGTAATTGCTTTATCGATTGGAGGTTTGGCATAGTGATGAATTATTTTCCAATTATTGCATTCAATCCATGTCCAGGAATAGCAGATGAAAGATGAAGAAGAATGATGTTTAAAAATCATACTTTAAATGTATTGTTGATTCGGCACCAAACTTTGCAATTGGATTATTCTTGCAGATTCCCCAGTGAGAGTCATAATTCAGCCCCGGTTACTGTTGAATCATGGGCTATTACGTGACGCAGACCACAATTTCAACAAAAATGGATTAGATGTGCCCAAAAGTTCTTGTCCGATTTTGGATCAATTTCAAATACCTGGAAGCAGGGTCATTAATATAGAAATGGGTGATGACGTGTCTGATCACACAATTACTGAGCCAAGATCATGGAATTCCTATGGTAGAAGATTTATATCCTGGAAGAAGGGTGAGGAACTGAAAATCTTCTTCAGTTCTGCCTCTGTTATAATGGGAATGTGCACCAAATAGACATCTCTCCCGTCACTATCTTTGCAGTAGGGTAAATAGAAAAATGTTAGAACCTGCGGCGAAGATGTTAGGGAAAAACTGTAGGGCAGGAGAGTGGGGCAGGGGGCGAGGGAGGGTGCGAGGGGAGGAGGGAGATTGGGGAGGGGAGAGGGGGAGAGTTAGATAAATAAGAATCTCCAAAAGCAGTTTCAGAATCTCAGGAGGGAGAGAGAAAATATTGACATGAGTGGGAAGCAGTTGAAATACAGAACCCAAGGCAAGGATATGGTCGGATGACAGCAGACAATGATGTCAATCAGCTTTCCTCTCTGAACATTGCACTATTACCATAATGATACAGTGATAGGAAACAAAATGCAGAACAAGAGAATGAATGATTAATGTTTGGAGCAATTCAGTAGCAAGTAGCACCTTTCATGAAATGAAGTTAGTTAGGGCTTATAATTTTATAACTGACACCAGCTCCAGAAATGGGAGATATATAGGTCTCATGATGGTGCTGTGTTTAGGAGTACCAATGCCCAATTGACATCAGGTACCTGTCCATCTGGTAATATTTAGGAAAAAATATTCTACTGGATCAACTAATGTCCAATGTGTAAAGCACCGAGTGTTCAAGAGAAAGTGAAATAAATGGCCTGATACTCACCCCAACCCATCAAAGCCAGCTTTTGTATGTAGCGTTTGACATAGATGTTGAGCACTTTGATCAGCAACAAGTAGAGATGAAATCCTTCAATTACCATCCATGTTAAAGTGCACAGTAATGAATAGTGAAGGAACACAGCGATCGTCTTACAGACACCATCAACCATCAGCTTACTAATCCACTCATTGGTCAGGAAATTCATATTCAGTAGAAAGCAAGCAATGCAGAGATTAATGTGGATCTGGGTGGTGTGATCACCTTTATTCTTCCTAAAGCAAAGAGACAACCAGATACCAATATTGTGAACTACAGTCATACTTCAAGAACCTTTCTGATCCTACTGAGATAATATCACATGGAAACAGACAATTCAGCTTTACACAACTGTTTTAGTCATTTTCAAAGGGCTTGGTGACTGTCAGAACAAGAGGGAAGTTACTGTGGGAACGGTGGTGGCATGGAGAACCAGGATTCAGAACTGTGTTTACAGAAGGGACAGTCTGAATTCCAGGCAGAAAACATCTCTCAGCACTGACTCTGAATGTCCTTTTCCTGCCACTCTTCCCTTCTCCTTCTCCTGCCATTGCTTCTTCTCCTCCCCTGCTTCTCCCCCTTTTCTCCTCTCCCTCCCTTGTTCCCTCTGCTTGTGTTCCCCAGCCCTTTGAGACTGTCTGATTTGAGAGGCTGAGCTGCATTCTGTAGAGTGCAGTGACCACGAGCCACTGTGGTGCCGAGCTCCTCCAGACTGCTTCACACACTGAAACACTTCATCAGCACGCCTGGAGCTATCACCGAGGCTTTTGTTGTGCTTTGTGGATCCACACTGGAATCAGGAGCCAGGTGGTAAGGGAATTGATCACCCCTTTGGTTTAACAGTGACCCAGGAAAGGGGGGGCACAGCTGGGTTACAGGCGATGGAACACAAGGAATATGCCATCGGAAGTAACCTTATTCCGATGCGGATTACCTCAATTAACGTCGTGCATCCAGTAAGTAATGAGCATTCAGCTTTTAACACTGAGGACACCACTGCCAACACGCTTCTGTTGTAAAAGAATCAGCTTAGCTGTCAACTGGTTGGTAAAGTACTGTTGGAGCTGGATAATCTGTAGTCAGTGTCTGTGTCATTGTTGGGTAATTTGTAGAGATAGTTAGTGATGGTGTGAGTGATGAATAATCAGTGGCCATTTCTTTACTGGTCCATGGAGAGATAATTAGAAGGTTCACAGAAGAGACTGATCTGTGAAACACACAAGCTGCTGTGTGGACTGAGGTTACGACAGGGTGCAGTCTGATCAGTGATACTCCCACAGAACTCACTGGATGGGGTCACTCACCTCATCGCACAGTAAAGGAATACTGTGATGGCTGAGAAGACAGCAGAGATTGCACAGCCAGTCACTGTGATGTACGTTAATGATATCACATCTTTTTCATCCAACGTGTTGTTGTCCAGGCGTAAATCCTTTGAGAAATAATGGTGATTGTGAGCAATGATTAAACCTGTTCTCAGTCTGATTTGTCTATTCCTGGAGGTAATTTAAATTTTTGAAAATAAATTTGGTTGAAAATTAACAATGCCTGAAATGCATCTGATGTAAACTTGAACTGTTCCCAGGAAACAGGCGTCCCAGACAGCGGATCTGAACACATCTGCTGTTCATGCTGAGATGAGGCCACATCTCTCAGTGAGTAGTTTGGGTGCACATGGAATCTGTCACTGCCATCTGGTGTAATGTCAACAGATACACCCCAATCATGTTGCTGCTCACTGTTGCACCAGTCAGAAATCACTAATCAAATTCTAGACCAGGACAAGGCTTGCACAGGTTGCTAGACTGCATTGATCTCAAGGGGGATTGTACATCAGTGGGTTAGGAGGCAAACAGGAAGTTGAGTTACTTTTTAAAATGATTCTGTTCTCCTACCAACATATTTAGCATACAGTTATGTGTCAGTATTATGAAGCACGTGAAAGCTACAGCGGGGAGCTTACCATGTCAACCCTCAGTGGGAGCTGATGTGAATGGGATCAGTGTGAATGGGTGCTTGATGGTCAGCATGGACAGTGCAGCCACTGACCTGTTTCCTTGCTGTGTGACCCCATGGTCACTGCTGTGCCCATCACGGAACAGCAGCTGCAAGTTCCAAAGGCAACACAAATTCCAGTGGCTATTCTCCCTTATGTCATTGAAGGTCACCATTGATAAAATTCTGTTTTGGGCTGGACCTTGTTAGTATTCATGTCTTCTCTTGGAGTGGCACAGAGCTGCTCATGTTTTTGGCCAAGTGCGGACATTTGCTGTATCATTAACCAATTCTCAGTATCGGAATGACTCCATCCTGACAAGGGATGGGAGATTGGATGGCTGAGTACTGTGTGGGTAGACATATTCAGGTCAGCATATTTCCACAGGGTGATTTGGTGAAGCAGCTGACTTTGAGGACCTCGAGAGGTGAGCAGGGCTGGCTGAGGAAGATGAAGAGTTGAAAGAGATGAAAGAGGAAAGTGGGGAGCTCAGTGGCAGAGCTAGTAGATCCCCTGTCTCGTAGCTCCAGTGACGCAGGTGAATCCTGACCTTGGGAACCGTCTGTGCCAAGTTTACATGCTCCCCCCCGAGGCCACATGGATTTCCGTTGGTTCCCTTCGTGTCCCAAAGTCCTGCAGGTGGTAGGTTATTTGGCCACTGTAAATTTCCCCAATCTTTGGGTGAGTATGGAGGAACTGGAGGGGGGGAATTGCAGCAGGAGAATCTGGGGGGATGAGGGGGTTAGGGGGAGAATATTATGAGATTATTATAGGTTGGTGTAAATGAGTTCTGGGTGGTCAAATCAGACTTTCGCTGAATAGCCTGTTGTGTGCTGGAGAAATCAACGATATAACTCAGTGAAAGGGACAGACAGCTATGCTTTCTACAGGTGACCGACATATCTTTATTTGGGGGGCGGTGGGGGATGGAACAAAATGTAAAACCTACCAGCAGCACAGCAAAGAAGGTGAGGTGGTCACACACACAAATGGTTTGATTAGCTTCAACTGTTGTCTTACAGCCCGTGGAATTCCAGGAGTCTGAGATGTTTTCTGTAACGTTAATTCAGGGTTTAAAGATTACACTGTAACTGGGGTTTCCAACACTGGCTGAAATATTTGAACTGGTTTTCAGCTTACCATTGTCATTTTCAAACAAGAATACACATCGATGTGATCCATTCTGAAAGATATGTATTTGTTTAGTTAGTTTGTGTGTTACCAGAAACCTGTTGCAATGACTGTTCAGCAATGTATGTACCATTGTGGGCACCAGGGTCTGTACAAAACAGTCCTAGTGCTACAACAGAACTAAACTGCTGATTGATAAGACTGTACAACTGACCTGTCCCACTTGTCTGCTTAACTGTTTTTACTGTGATGTAAAGATCAGCAATAAATTTACTTTCTGATGTTGTTAAAAGACAGAAAACAAATTCAGAGAAGTCTCAAGAAATTGAGAGATGTTCTCAAAATATTGATGGTGAATCTCAGAGCTGGAGTTCTATCGGGGTGGCACAGTAGAGCTGCTGCCCCACAGCTCCAGATACCTGGGTTTGAATCTGGCCCCAGGTACTCTCTGTGTGGAGTTTGCAGGTTCCCTCTATGACCATGTATATTTCCACCAGGTGCTCAGGTGTCCTCCTACATTCCAATCACGTGCTGGTTGGCAGATTAATTGGTCTTTGTAAATTTATTATGTCTTCATGTGTGTTGTAGAATCTGGAGGTGGTCAGGAAATGCAGAGGAGGCTTGACCCAAAAGCAGAGCGGTGGAGACAATGTAGTAGTGAATGACATTTTACTAATATACTTTTAAATAACAAGTCACGAGGGGCCACAAAACCAGAGAGAACTGATACCTAACACACAAAGGTAACAGAAGTTTGGGAGAAACATGATGAGGCTGGCTAGTTTGATGGGTGAACAAGGACAGGGGATGAGCGCTGGGTTTAAATAGGCTGCAGGTTATGAGTTGGAAACGAGTGACAGGTAAGTCCTGTTAGCTGGTTGGAGACGGGAGGTTCCTGTCTGTGCAGGCCAGATGGGGGTGAGCGACTGCGAATGTGGGAAGGACAAAATATAGGAGAAATGTGGAATAGTTGATGATTGGTGCAGACATTGTTGGGCAAAAGACTTGTCTCTTTGATGTATCTCCCTAACTTTATTCCACCCAATGCAATTATAAAGTGGAATTAGATGTCTTGTTCTGTGCTGTCATATTGTTCCTGCTTTACTGCACTGAAGTCTGAGAATTGGAGCCTCAAACTGCACCCAAACTGATTCATATCAATTTGATTATGTTAGTGTTAACAATGCATCAACAATAATGTGCACGGATAGAAATTAACTTAACAGCTCAATGTATGGGAATTAAATAAAACCATCAGACCATAAGACATTGAAGCAGAATGAGGCCATTTGGCCCATCAGGTCTGTTCCACCATTCCATCATGGTTGATTTATGATCCCTCTCAATCCCATTCTTTTGCCTTCTCCCTGTGACCTTTGACACCTTGGCTAATTAGCAACCTAACAACCTCTGGTTTAAATATACTCAATTACTTGGCCTCCACAGCCATCTGTGACAATGAATTCCACAAATTCATTAGCGTCTGGCTCAAGAAGTTCCTCCTAATCCCTGTTCTAAATCGACATCCCTCTATTCTGTGGCTGTGCCCTCTGGTTTCAGATTCACTCACTGTAGGAAACATCCTCTCCATATCCTATTTAGGTTTTTCAATATTCAATGGGTTTCAATGTGATCCTCCCTCATTCTTCTAACTTCCAGCCAGTACAGGCCCTGCTCCAGCAACACTGCTTATGTGTGTAAACTTTCATTCCCCGAATCATTATCGTGAACCTTCTTTGAACCCTTTCAATGCCAGCAGATCTTTTCTTAGCTAAGGGGCCGGAAACTGGTCACAGTACTTCAAGTGCAGTCAACCAATGCCTTGTAAATCCTCTGCATTACATCCTTCCTCTTCTATTCTGGTCCTCTCAAAATGAATGCTAATATTGCATCCCTCCACCTATCTTTGTATCATTTGCAAACATGGCCAGAAACCATCAATTCCATCATCCAAATCACTGACATGTAATGGGAAATGAAGCAGTTCCAACACTGACCCCTGCAAAAAACCATTAGTCATCAGGAGCCAACCAGAAAAGGTCTCCTTTATTTCCATGCTTTGCTTCCTTCCAGTCAGTCAATCTTCTATCCATGCTAGTATCTTTCCTGCAATACCATGGACTACTATCCTGTTAACCAGCCTTATGTGCAGTGGCTTGTCAGAGACCATTTGAAATTCCAGGAAGACAACATCCACTGACTCTCTTTTTTCTACCCTGCTTGTTATTTCCTCAAAGAATTCCAACAGATTTATCAGGCAAGATTTCCCCTTAAGTAAACCATGCTAACTTTGGGGTATTTTATTATGTGCCTCCAAGTATCCCAAAACCTCATTCTTAACAATATATTCCATCATCTTCCCAACCACTGAAGTCAGGCTTATTGGCCTATGGTTTCCTCTCTTCCGCCTCCCTCCCTTTTTGAAAAATAGAGTGGCATTTGCAATTTTCCAGTCCCCCGGAACTATTCCAGAATTTAGTGATTCTTAAAAGATCAACCTCTTTCATAACCCTGGGGTGTAGTCCACCTAGTCCAGGTGACTTATCTACCTTCAGTCCTTTCAGATTCCCAAGCACTTTCGTCTGACTAGTAACAACTACACTCACTTATGCCCAGACGCTTTTGAACTTAAGGCATTCTGCTAACATTTTCAACAGTGAAGACTGATGCAAAATACTTGTTAAGTTTGTCTGCTATTTCTTTGTCCCTCATTCCTTCCTCTCTAGCATCAGTTTCCAGCAGTCTTATATCTACTCTTGCCTCTCTTTTACACTTTATATATTTGAAGAACCTTTTGGAGTTCTCTTATTAGCTAGTTTTCCTTCATATTCCATTTTTTCTCTACTTATGGCTTTTTAAGTTGCCTTTTCTTGATTTTTATAAGCTTTCCAATCCTCTAACTTCCTACCAATTTTTTGCTATATTATATACTCTCTCTTTTTCTTTATGCTGTCTTTGACTTCCCTTGTCAGCCAGGGTTGTGTCATTCTCGCTTTACAGTACTTCTTCATCTTTGAGATGTATCTTTCCTGTGCCTTCTGAATTGCCCCCAGAAACTCCAGTCACTGCTGTTCTGCTGTCATCCCTGCTAGTGACCCCTTTCAATCAATTTTGGCCAGCTGGTTTCTCATGCCTTTGTAATTCCCCTTACTCCACTGAAATACTGATACATCTGGCTTTATCTTCTCCCTCTCAAACTGCAGGATGAATACTATCATATTACAAGACTTTTATAGGGTGGGTTTATTGATACAAAGGAGCTGTTTACAGGTTGTTTTGATAGAATGAACTAATGTGTAAATTAAATGTTAGCCAGGGTGGTTAGTGTTTTGACTTAGCTGACAATTCCGAGTAGAAATACTTTACTACACCAAATGAGTTGTTACAATTTGTGTCTGGGTAATAAAAAGATAAACTATAATTGACCGTAAGACCTTTCACCATTCTAGAAAGATTTTTTCTGAGTTATTGTCAAAATACTTACTTTCATGTTTTTGCCATGATTAATCTTAATCATCACACCTTCTGTTAAATTCTGAATGCTTGTGTTTCCCACAGTAATTCCAAACACTTGGTCATTTAATAGTGTGTTATTATTTTCATCCTACAGCGAAATAAACCAAGAGTACTTTCAGCAAGGTGCAGTGTTGAAGAACAAAGCGTCAGATATTTTTCAGAATTTTCACTATTTTTAGAGATTTTTAACTTTGGACTATATTTTGCCCAAAACATCTGGCCAAATTTTCTCCTCTGACTCTGGTGGACCATCACAAATTAGACTGGGATCTAGATTCACATTGTTTCAGAGTTTACTTCCTCTCAGCCCAACCAGGAACCACAAGGAAAGGCATGGGAGGTGGTGAGGTCAGGGGAGAAAATCATTCAAACTGAGGACTGACCACCACAGGCACCTGGCCCTTTTCAACTGAATGGTAGCAATGTAGGCTGACAACAATCTCATTTCATTTCAAGTGTAAATTTATACAGGCTACAATGACACTTTTGAACAATTTACCTCAAATAGTTCACTGTCATTAAATACAGTGAAAATGAGCCTTGAAAGGTCATTCTGTTGCTCTTCAGCTCTCTCAGATAACTCAGCTGGAAGGATCACCTCGACATCAGCATCCTGATTATCGGTGGTTCGTTCACCCACCTATACAAGTCAAAGGGAAACCATTTCACCATTCACTCTGTGTTCTGTTGATAATAGGTACAGATTTAACATCACTTGATCTGATTGTAAAGTAGGAAAGACTTATAATTGTGGAGTAATACTGCATGCAAACAGGAAGTTTGACTCAACTTGTCCAAGCCGACCATGGTGCCCACTAATTTGTCTCAATTTCTCACAATGGTCCGATATCCCTCTGAACCCCCTTATCCACATACTTATCCGAATGTTTTTTCGATGTTGTTATTATACTTGTCTCAACCACTTTCTTTGGTGGCTTAGGCCATAAATGTATCACCTTCTGTATGAAAAAAATTGTCCCTCAGGTCCCTATCAAATATTTCAACTCTCAACTTAATCCCATGCCCTTTGATTTTTACTTCCCTTTCCTGGGACAAAGACTGTGTGTTCACCCTATGAAAACACATCATGATTTTATGTATCTCCATAAAGTCACTCATCAATCTCCTTCATTCCAAAGGAATAAAGTCCTCGCCTGTCCAGTCTCTCTCAGACCCTCCATCACAAAGAAAAACACACTGATTTATCTTGATAGAAACATTTAAAATGACACATAAATATCATATGTTGCTTCTTTTAGGCAAATTTCCTTTCTGTTTTGTTAAACCAAGGGACGTTCAATGAGTGATCTAAAGATTGGTTGTATATGTAACTCCAGCATAGGTGGACAGCTTGTGAGTTCCTTGTACTTACCCACAGTGAATTGGCAATCAGTCTTATTCGTTGTTTTCTGGGGATTCCCTTTTTTCTCAAAACTTTATATTCTGTGTGTATTTCTATGGCATCTTTCTTTAATTCCTCACATAAAAATAACATTTTGAAGCATTTTCTTCTGAGTCTGTGAAACCAGAAGACATGAAAATGTATAAACAGTAATGTAACATTTGAAATTATGGCTGTCTCAGCGGATGGGAGAGTAATTTACGTCATCTCAATTCAGTCTTTTCCTCTTTAATCCCTTTCACTATTCTCTCTACCTCACCCAAACCTCTTCAGTCATATTGATGAAAGCAGCTACAATCATGTGATTGAAAGGGCAGGTGGATTCCAGTGATCAGTGCATAATGAACAGAGTAAAGTTTAACAGCACATCATCACTACTGATGCTGCTACATTCACACACACACACACACATGCAGCAGACATAACACACGCAAGCATACACTACATACAGATACACACACTACATGAACATATCAAGTACATACATGCACATACACACACATACACAAATGTATATACATTTGTAAGCACATACACATACACACACACACACACACACACACAACGCGCCCATCATTGGGATAGGTCAATAATTGTCATGGACCTTAACGTAACAAGACTATACGGCACAATTACCAGATGCCCTCATCTGGACAAGGACCAGTAGATCTGTGGACCGAACAAAACTCCTCCCCTCTCTAAGGATGAGTGTTTACACTCCCACACTGATACCTTGACAGAACCTTCACACAGAAATATAGATCCACAAATGCCTTGTCAGATCAGGTGAGTTACTTCCAACATCACCATCACTATTCCGCAGGTGAGCCACTGGTTCTATCACGTGTGCTTGAAGAAATTAGATCTATACACTTTGGATAACGTAGACTGATGTTATGGAAATGATTAAAGATCCA